>NC_089259.1:50778589-51089826 GCF_963930625.1 Muntiacus reevesi | reverse complement strand
TTCCTTCCCTTGCCAAGTGAGGACTTGCACATGGCTTACCATGGCTGTAGACCACAAATTGCAATTGATTGCTGGAGAAATAACTGGCAGTCTTGTTGTTTTAGGTTAATGATATTAATTAAAGTGCAAATCCCATATTGGATTAGATCCAAAAGTTACGATCCTTTTCTTGCTGCTCTGGGGACAGCAAAGAACAGGAAATCCTTCTCTGGAGTAAGATCAAAGTTCAGAGTAGGTTTGTGCGTGTGCTCAGTGATGTCTGACTCTGTGACCCCATGGACTGTAGCCCGCCAGGCTCTTTTATCCATGGAATTTTCCAGGCAAGAATATTGGAGTGGGTTGCCTCAGAATCTTCCTGACTCAGCGATTGAACCTGCATCTTCTGCATTGGCAGACAGATTCTTTACCTTTAGTGTCACCTGGGAAGCATGAGGCAAGATCAGAGTTCAGATTGGGAAGCTACTATAGATTTCTGGAATTATGTGTTAATTTTTTAGTAGGATTCTTTTTTAATGACTTTTGATGCCTTATTTGGAACTTTGTTAAAAGTTCTACTGGATTTGTAACATAATAGCTTTTTATTAAAAGTTTTGAATAATTATAATGGCCAAGACCCAACCACTGCCATAACTACCCAGTGAGAGATTATTGAGATCACTCACAACCACAGCAAGCATTACCACTCCTCTTCAATGTCTGGTTCTCCTTCACCTTTGGGCAGGCAGATGGTTGGGGAAGTTTTCTCTGCTTACTGTCCTGAAGGTAGGTATGCATGTAGTTTGCTTTGGCCAGGACACACGAGTGGATGTACTGTGTGTTAGTCACTATTCAACTCTCCTGCTGGTCCTTCACATCATGAGTGATCATAGACATGCATGTTGGTGTGAAGATGCTGTGAGACTCTAGCAGGTGATACTGAAGCCAGTTTGAGGAGATGAGCTGCCCAGAGTACTGTCTGTTGTCTGGGAGACTGAGAGAGAAACTTTTGCTGGACTTTTAAGCTTTTAAACCCAACTTAATATACTATATTCTGGCAAATAAAATAACTAGATTGAAAACTTAAATATAAAAAAAGGCAAGTCATAGGAGGCCTATAAGTCTCTCTTCACTTACTTAAAATATTTTATAGTGGTTCAAAGTATCAATATAAATTCTTATAATTAGAATGTAAAATTTTATAACAATAATTAGGTATAAACAGGGTAGTAATAACAGCTAAGATTTAATAAGCTCTTTGTATATGCCAAGACTTGTTCTAAATCCGTTTAAGCTCTGTATATTCTCTCACTTAACCCTCATGATAGGGACTTCCCTGGTGGTCCAGTGGCTAAGAATCTGCCTCCCAACACAGGGTTCGATCCCTGGTCAGGGAACTTAGATCCCACATGCCTTGGAACAACTAAGCCCATGTGTCACAACTAGAGAAAGCCTGCGTGCCACAATGATCAAGTGCAGCCAAAAACAAAACCCACATGAGAACCCTAAGAAGAGACTTTTATTAATAGGGCCATATTTCAAACAGTCATAGAACTAATGGCAGAGAGTTCTGGGAATTTGTCCATGAGGAATTCAAATGTTCAGACCCATGTATCTCTGATCTCAGGTTCTGAGTGCCTCCTGATGACTCTGTGAAAGGTGCACAGTGGCTCAGCTGGTAAAGAACCTGCCTGCAATGCAGGAGACCCCTGGAGAAGGGGTCAGTATTCTTGGTCAGAGGAGCCTGGTGGGCCACAGTCCATGGGGTCACAAAGAGTTGGATGCAGCTGAGCAACTAAGCGCAGCACAGCACAATTGATACTTTGATGTTTGAATGTCCTGGATCCTGTGTTTTTCGAATGTAAAGCCCAGTCTTTTCCTCTACTGTGATTACATGCATCAGAATTTCAACCTTGAGATCCTTTCTGCTACTACTTAGTAACCTAATCTTTGAACTAAAAGACATGATATAGATTATTTTGAAGAATTATAACAGACAAAATGAGAACCCCTGATTAATCTATGAATGGAAATCAGGCAAAGCTTAATCAAAATGTTTTACCTGAAACCTTGAGAAGTAATTTAACTGATTAGTTGATTCTACACATACAGGTATGAAAAACAAACACTGCAGATAAGATGAGAAGCCTTTGATCTGCAGATCACTTCATTTATTTAGTACCTCTGATGTGCAAAAGACAGTACTAAGTGTGAGGAAGATTCAGAGATGCATAAACACAGCTCAGGGAGCTCATAACTAGGGATTATGTGACATCAATAATAATAACAATAGCAACATAATATCTCTGAGTGTTAAAAAATGTGCCCATATACCAAAAACCACTGAATCTGCACCTAAAAATATGTACTAGGCATTTCACATACATTTCTTATTTAATCTTTAAATTGTATGTGTTTAGTCACTAAGTCCTGTCTGACTCTTTTGAGACCCCATGGACTGTAGCCTGCCAGGCTCCTCTGTCCCTGAAATTTCCCAGGCAAGAATACTGGAGGAGATTGCCATTTCCTTCTTCAGGGGTTCTTCCTGACCCAGGGATTGAACCTCATTGGCAGGCAGATTATTTACCACTAAGCCACAAGGAAGCCTTTTAATCTTCAAGTTAATCTTTTTTAATAGTTGCCCACATTATAAAATGTCTGTAGCTCAATGAGGTCAGATAACTTGTCTGAGGACACACAGTAGGTGGTAAAGCTGGGATTCACATGGAATTTTGTCGGACATCAAGGTCTATGCATTTCTTTTCTAGTATTTCTAAAAGTGTGGCAGTGGTGAAGAACCCACCTGCCAATGCAGGAGACAATGGAGGAGACACAGGAGATACGGGTTCGATCCCTGGGTCGAGAAGATCTGCTGGAGTAGGAAATGGGAGCCCACTCCAGTGTTCTTGCCTTGAAAATTCCATGGACAGGAAAGGCTGGTGGGCTACATTCCATGTAGCCTGGGGTCACAAAGAGTCGGACTGAGCACACACACACTCATGCAAGTTTGATCTACACTGGTGATGCATCAGAGATTTTAATGTGATACATAAACACTTTATTTGAAGAGTTGAGGTTTTACAGCTATTTCCTACTTACTGCTAACTGCTAAGTCACTTCAGTCGTGTCCAACTCTGTGCGACCCCATCCTTGGGATTCTCCAGGCAAGAACACTGGATTGGGTTGCCATTTCCTTCTCCAATGCATAAAAGTGAAAAGTGAAAGTGAAGTCACTCAGTCACGTCCGACTCTTCAAGATCCCATGGACTGCAGCCTACCAGGCTCCTCCGTCCTTGGGATTCTCCAGGCAAGAGTACTGGAGTGGGGTGCCATTGCCTTCTCCGTCCTACTTACTAACGATAAGAATATATAATTTTGTTTTAAAGTAAATATTCTTAGGCAAATAAAATTAAATTGCTTTAAATGAAAAATACTATTTAGGCATGTAAGAAGTCGTGAAATTGTGAAGCACTTGAGTGTTTCAGTGTTAAAAGCATTGCTGTAGGTCAGTCTGTGGCTGCAGGAGGACAGAGTCAGGTGAGGCTATGCTGCTGTAACAAACAACTCCTGGATTCAAGAGTGGGAGAAAAATAGCTTATTTCTTTATGGTTCACATTGGATATCCAATGTAGCCGGGACCTAGAGGTCCGCCAGGTTATGTCATAATGGGAGTCTGGAGGATTAAGCAAGGACCTATCCATGAAAGGTTAAAGAGTTTGGACTTTATCCTGAGGGCAAGAGGGATTAGTGCTTTTAAAGCCTTTTGTTCTATGCACTGCAAGCACAGGCAGTGTCATGGCACAGGATGATAATACAGTATGTTTCCTGGGGACCCATCACTGAGATTTTTGTGATTCAAACCTAATATATGAAAATCTAGGCTTATACTGCAAATAAATATGGGGATTGCTCAAACTGCAAAAGGATTCTTTGCTTAATAAAGGATTAATTGCGGAGTGCTCTTTAAGAGTAAATATTCCTTAGATGGGCTATTTGAAGTGAGTGTTTAATTCTAGGCAAACCTAGCTTTTTAGTAGCTCTTCTGTGATGTGGAGTTTTACCCTTTTCACAGTGAAGGTAACAATGTATAATATTTAAAATATGTAAATATTGTTTCTATTAACATTGACAGCAGAATGGAGTTTTTTTCCCCCCATGTGAATGCAACTAAAGCAAGTATAATTTAGAATCCAGGCATTGTAACAAATGCAGTTTTGAGAGGCAGGAACTTTAGTGATTATTTGAGCTCCCAAACCATCCCTTAATGTTTCTATAATAGCCTTTATCCTGTAGAGTCACGTGCTTACAAGCCGTCACTGAGGACAAATGTTAGTTAATGTCTTTCCAACAGCTGACACAGGCCCTGGCTCTTAGTAGTTACTCAATAAATATTTGCTGAGTGACTAAATAAATAACTTGAATTTTTCAACCCAAATCCTAAAGCAGAAGGCTTTTCCAGTCAATTTCCCCTCTACCGACCATGGCTTTCTTTTTAATTCATCACTCCTTACCTCTCTTTCGTTTGGAGGTTTGCTAGAGATAACAGCTAAATCTTTCCTCTAAATAATCCAAGATAAATAAGAAATAAACTTCAAGCGATCCAAGGCATTCTTAAATTGTTGATTCCTCTGACTAAGTGAGAAAAATGAACGTATCCATGTAGTCAAGAAATAAATTCCAGGCAACCTTAGCATTGTCTAGTTTTGAAACATTAAGGCCAATTTATCAGCCATTATATTCCAGTTAAGTACTAATCAAGTTTATGTGTCCCCTCCAAGATAAGTAATAGAGAAGAAGTCTGATTGCAAGGGAACAGTAAAATCATCTATTACACAGTCTTTAAATGCTTGTGACTTTAATTTCTATGAAGAGCATATGCTTACTGTGTTTAAATGTCAGTTTCACAAAACCCATACATCTCAAGTGGGACAGTCAAGTAATTAGAAAATAACTTGCCCCAAAATTGAGTTCTTCCTTTATTACCTCCCACTTTGCAATTATTTCCACCCCCCACCCCGTTTAAAAATTTCTGTTACATCTCTTTATGTCCTAAAGTGTATGTATTGGTGCAGCTTCAGCTTCCAAATTTATACCACTTGTGCTGTTGAGAGCTCTGATTCCCAGGTGATCTCCATTTCCTCTATTCAAGCTTAAGCATCATTCGTTATCCTTGAAATTTATGTGACAAGCCAGAATTGTGGCCATGTATGCATTTGCTTCAGAGAGCATGAAACTTACAAAGCAGAGAGATGTACTCAGGGCTCAGATTAGCACTTGAGCTCAGTAATAAAGGACCTGCCGGTAATTAAACCACTTCAGAATAATGAAATGATTGTATGTTTTGTAGAGGGAGGCCCACCATTAGATTGCGCATCATTGCTACAGGAAAGGAGAACCTAGGCTTCCAGGGAAGAGGTATTGACCTCTAAATGTTTCCATTTGACACTTTTGAAATATGACGTATTTCAGAGACATAATCTGTGCATTTTTGTTTAGATGAAATATAATGCTGGGCTGTTAATGTATTGTTACTTTCCCTGTGTTTTAGAGCACCTAGTTCTGGATATCACAGTTTTTGGAGTTCTTTGTTAATCAGAGAGGCACTGTGTAAATAAGGACATATTTCCTGGGAGTGGGGACCAGCCATTGTCTACCAGCAGGCAGAGTGCATATTCCTCCTTCTGTTATTGTAGTTTCTGTTCAGAAAGCAACACTTAAAGCTATTTAGATGGAGGGAAGTGAATAGGGATGAAGAGACCAATTAACCAATTTTTCTTGGCCTTTCCACACACATAGACACATTCTGTACAACACCCCAGTTTTGATGTATTATTTTAATTAATCCCAGTCTTTTGATTCCTGCAGAAAGAAGGTTAGCAAATGTAACAATGCTCGGGAGTTTCTTTATCGTAAAAGACACATAATTTCAAGCATTTAATAAGGTAGATTTATTCTGGGTAGTTTAGCTTGCACATTCACTCAAACAGCCCTCCCCAAAGACAACATTAAAAATGTGATTAGTTAGCTGCCATCAATAACACAAAATAGGAAAATGCTCTCTGAAGGGACAGCTTTGTGGAGGGCACTGCACAGTGTGTAGTAAAAATATATGGCCTAATAAGTTTACATTTGCAGGCTCATTTGTTAAAACTCTTGAATTTCTAATTTGTGTCGGAAAGATAAATGGATGGAGCCACAGTAAAGTGTGAGATTAATACTGATGGATGGGGATTCAGTTTTTTGCTAGCCTCTAAGTTCCACACAACCCAGTAGGCAGTTTATAGGAAAACCAAATGTAAATAAAAGGAGGGACATTATTTACTCCAGTTGAGACCAATTACCAGTTATTTTGTTCCTTTCAACCTTAAGTTAAGGAAATTTCTCTGTAATTTAATTATTGTACTTAAGTAATCAAAAGGTCTACAATTTATAATTTGAGGTTTCTAAGATCGGCCTCCAGAAGCTCTGTTTTGTAAGGACCAATTAAGGATTGTCCATCTCGTTGTATTTTCGCAAAATATTTCCCCAGTCAATTGTCCCTAAAAATTGTTTTCTGGACACAACATGGGAAGGAGATGTGGGTTCTGAGGAAAACCTGAAGAATGGTAGGCTTTTTCACAGCCAAGTGTTGGGGAAAAGCAAAATACAGTATCTGCCGCAGAAAATAAATGCAATGCCTCTTTTTGTTGTCTTGAACTGCTCCCCTTCCTCTCCGACTCAAGGCCTCAAACAGACTTCTCCCAAACAGGAGCCCCCAGCATGGAGGTTCTTAATGCCCCAGGAACTTCCTGTCTCTGCTTGGCTATTGGCCATCAGATCAGTAACAGCAACAATGATCAAAGGCAGAGAGGAAGGGAAATCAGTACCCCAAACAGTTTGACAAAAATCACCCTAAAATCCTGAAGTGCATGCTCAACACAAATTCCTTTGACTGAAGCTAGGCCTTATTTCCATTTTGGAACCATGTTCTACATTCCATGTCAACATATCACAGGATCTCCTTGGAAGGGGGAAAATCAGCAAGTGAATTCCCCTGCCTTCCTCCTCCGTTCACCCCCTCCCAGTCCCCGTCTCTGTCTCTCCCTCCTCCCTCCACCCTCCTGTCTGTCTGTGCATCATCACATACCTGAGAGCGGACTCCAGGAGGGACTCCTCAGTTGTCCCTGAGTTCCTCATTGAGTCCACTTGTCTCAGTAAGTCCCAAGAGGTGGTGGATACAGAGAGAAGTGCTCTGGCCATGGAAACAGGACAGTCTGAGAGATGGCTCTGGTTCTACTGCCTGAGAGGGTGATTCAGACTTAGAGAACCAGCTTGTGTTTCCCAGGGGGAAGGAAGGGATAGCTCAGGAGTTTGGGATGGACATGTACACTCTGCTATATTTAGATATATATATAGGTAGCCAACAAGGACCTACTGTATGTTATGTGTCAGCCTGGATGGGAGGGGAGTCTGGGGGAGAATGGATACATGTACACGTGTGGCTGAGTCCCTTCTCCGTTCACCTGAAACTATCATGACACAGTTTAGTAACTGGCTATATCCCAATACAAAAGCTAAAATTAAAGAAAAGAAAACAAAAATTACATTAAAAGAAAAACAAAGGCTGTGTGATGGGCAAGACCCCTACCTTCTTGTGTGATGGGCAAGATGCCAAACTCATCTCTAGAATGTGGACAGTATTTATCACAAAGACTATGTTATATAAATCAAACATCTGGCAGTGCTTTAAAAAGTAGTTTAATTCCCTAGCCATCTTTAATTAGGTTGAAAAATAACTTTGAAGATGTCAACAACTATAAGGGGGAATTAAAAAAAAAAATCAATGCAGGTATCTGTGTGGCCGTGTTCCTAGGTGTTCACATGTTCCTCAGAGAACACCTCCAATAACAGGATGCCGAGGGCAGGGCTCACAGGAGCTGGCTGACCCAGAGGGGCCGCACGGAGGGGATTCCGACGTGGGGTAGGAGCCGGGTCTCTGCTCCCTCCACGTCTCTGCAACAGGAGAAGCCCAAGCTGTAACTGCGAGAGGCACTGGCCTCAGGCCAGTGGCCTCCAGGCCTGGACTGACCTCTCCTGAGCCCCAGCAGCCATTTTTAGCCCAGAGCTCTCTGGAGAGATTCTGAATAAGCCACATCTGTTCATCTGGCACTATGCGGCTCAGCTCTTCAAAGAACCTTCTTTAAGCGGCGCTCGGCTAAGGCTCATTTCAGCGCTGATGAATCTTGAGTGCTCTGGGGAGACCCGCCCTGAGAACTTGGCCTTGCCCGTGATCTACTGCTCCTCTAATCTGCTGAGATAGAAGGAGGACGTGCTCACAAGTCCAGCAGTTAGCATTGCTGAGCACCTACTATGTTTTTTAAGAAAAGATCTCTTCTCTCAGGGATGGAAGTAAATGACTTTCAACTGTGTTTAGTAGGGGACCCAGAGTCAAACATTTGCCCCTGAGGTGGAGTGTGAAGGGATGGCGGCATTGTCACAGAAGTTGTGTTGTTGAAAGAGTAAAGAATCTGAATGTGCTGAAATTTTTTATTGGGAGACATCACTCCTGGGAGAGGCAGCAGTATGTGACCTGAAGATGAGAGGCTCCTGAAAGTTTTCTTTGGTGAAAGTTATTTGTAGAAGCTTGAAGTTGAGGAATACTTTAGGAAATTCTGGGGATAGATTGAATCTGGACCTCAGGTGCCCTTACTTAGGACTAAGTGGAATTAGAGGAGGAGAAGGGCTTCTCTAATGGCCCGTGGGGTAAAGACTCCGCCTGCAATGCAGGAGACACAGAAGACATGATTCGATCCCAGTTCCAGGAAGATTCCCTGGATAAGGAAATGGCAACCCACTGCAGTATTCTTGCCTGGGAAATCCCATGGACAGAGGAGCCTGGTGGGCTATGGCCCAAACGGTCCCAAAGAGTCAGACACGACTGAGTGACTAAGCATACATGTCTCTAAATATCTCACTGTATCAGCTATATGGCCTTTCTCTCCCTATTTGAGTGAAAAACTCATAGAAGAGATTCATTCTCTCTGTTTATGAGTCCTGGATCTAAGGTCACGAGAGGAATTTGTGTTGGTGAGTGAATCCTCTTGATTAACTCTAAAATAGACAGAAGAGCCTTTCCAGAGTTTCCTTAGGTGAATTTGTGGTAAAATACTAAGAAGAAGACTGATCTTGAAACTTCTAGAACTATATTCTCTTACTTAAAAATTCTGAGTAGTTCCCTATGGCCTACAAGACAGAAATCCAAGTTCCTTAACTCTGAGTATGAGACCCTTTGTCATTTCCTCCTACAACTTTGCAGCCTCATCTCTTCCTTCTTCTAGCAGTGCATTCTGGCCTCAGTTCTCAGGTTCCTGAGAACACTGCTCAGATGCGGTTGCCCAGACTGGAATGTTGCTCTTGGCCTCTGCTGGCACCCTTGTCTGCCCCAACCTTCAAGGCTGCTCTCAAATGCTGTCTCTACTGAAGCCTGAATGAGCACCATCTTTCCCTCAGCTCCCCCTCATGCTGTCTTCTGGTCCTCTGCCGTTATCTGGAAATTGTCTGGTTGTTGTTTCTGCACATAAACCATGAGCCCTTTAAAGAGAGGAACACTTGTCCCCTGCATAGTGTAAGAACAAAGGCACAAGGAGCCTGGAGGAGGGCCATGTTCCCAATTAGTCCTTGGGTTTTGTGACAAGATGGATAGGGGAAGGTGGTGGCTGGGAGAAGTCAGTCACTTGTGTGTCATGGTTAAAAACATATACCGACACTTTTTAAAGTGTATGTTTTGGGAGTAGGTTGGGGAGGTGGAGGGTTGGCTAAGCCAGAAAGTGAAGGCAAATTTAAGTGCTTAGGTTGACTGATGGGCACAGAGGTCTGGGATAATGTTTCGCATCATTGCTCTAAAAGATTTATGTGTTTGTAAGGGACTTTCAGATTCATTAATGAGCATCTTTGTAGCCTTTTGCTCTTTAATGTGATTAAAAAATTACAGCTCTTCAGGTCATAGCGCTCCATCTGTTATAGGAAGGCAGAGACTGTGAATGTTAGTCTGAATAAAGCATACCTCAAATGAAAGTCCTTTATCTCGAGGTCACAAACTTTCAAATCTGAAGTTCCATTTGATCAGACCATAAGGAGCTCCAATTCCTATGTCAGTAATCAATAACTCAAATCTACCCCCATCCAGCAACCCGTCAGTTCCATGTTTAATCAGAGTTTTTGGAAGGATTAGTTCTGTAATGAATTCTTGGGAGTTTCCTTTCAATCTTCTTTGCGCTGATGACATCCTCGCATATGTATATCCACATTTGCCTCTCACTGGGAGTGCATATTTGACATTTCAAAGACTACAAAATATGATCTAGAAAATAAACACTGCTGTAGTAATTTTGACGGTTGATCATCTGTTTAATATAGTGTCAGTTAACGCTGAGACTGAAAATTAGGCTGACTTGATTTGTTATCAATTTTCAGTGCTGTTTAGCATCCTGAACAACAACAACAAAAAACAAACCAATATGTCAATATACACACTCCCTAGATCTTATGGCAGTTTTTTTGTTTGTTTGTTTGATAACTAAGAACCTGCTATATAGCAAAGGGAGCTCCACTCAGTACTCATTAGTGACCTATATGGGAATAGGATCTCAAAAAGACCTGAATATTCTTTGGAAGGACTCATGCTAAAGCTGAAACATGATGCAAAGAACTGACTCCTTGGAAAAGACTCTGATGCTAGGAAAGATTGAAGACAGGAGGAGAAAGGAATGACAGAGGATGAGATGGTTGGACGGCATCACAGACTCAATGGACATGAGTTTGAACTAGCTCTGGGAGTTGGTGATGGACAGGAAAGTCTGGCGTGCTGCAGTCATGAGGTCACAAAGAGTCAGACATGACTGAGAGATTGAACTGATATGTATATGTATAACTGGTTCCCTTTGCTGTACAGAAGAAACTAACATGTCATTGTAAATCAAGTACACTCCAATAAAAATTAGTTTAAAAAAATCTAGGGAGGATGAAGGATAAAGATGGAGTTTAATTTTTGTGGGAAGAAGTATTAGGTAGTTTCCAGCATATAAATATGTTACTTAGCTTAATTCTAGACACAAAAGGCATTTTATATTTTCAAATTTAAGGACATGACATTCCAGAAAATGAACCCATTGTTTCATTCTCTACTTTATTTCATGGTATTGGTGAGATTCCCTGCATAGAGAAAACCAAGGCCTCTCTTTTAGGCTGATGGGAGCAGGTGGAAAGGGGAGAGCGAAGAAAACTATAACCTCATTTACTGCAGTAGTAGGTCAGTAGATGTTTCTGAAAGTGATGAATCAGTTTAAAGTTGATTAAGCCAGTGTAAGAAAATAGCGACGTGAGCACATTATCTAGAAACACAGAGGTGAGGCCCATAAGAAACAACACAATGGCTTGAAGGCAGTTGTCTCTGGGGAGCAGCACAGGGGTTGGGAAGAATCAGGTACAGGGCTGTGGCTTTCATCAAAAACTTTGATATTTCAATTTATGTGTATTATTTTGATAAAAACAGAAATTAATTTTATCTTCCAACTATTCTACTCCTTTCTTCTCTCCTTTCCTTAAATTCTAAATACCCATAAATTCCTTTTTATTGAAAAACACAGGACAGGAAGGCAATTATCATGTTAGCTACTGAGTAGCATGCAACATGGAGAAGGCAATGGCAACCCACTCCAGTGTTCTTGCCTGGAGAATCCCAGGGACGGGGAGCCTGGTGGGCTGCCGTCTACGGGGTCGCACAGAGTCGGACACAACTGAGGCGTATTAGCAGCAGCAGCAGCAGCCCTTCCTAGATTTATGTCACATATGAGACTCTTTAAATTCATCTTTATTTTCAAAAGATGAAATTTGGTAGACACGAAAGTCTCTATGTGCCAAGTAAGTTTTCCACATGGTCAGGTTTTCCACATGGTCAGGATCTGAAATAGAATAATAATTTCAATTCTAAAACTAGGTTTGTATGACATTATTAATAAAACATTCAGTTTTAAAAAGTGAAATTTTAACAAAAGCAATAATGTCATATAAGCACAAAATTCACCAAACACCTATTTGTAGAGTAGAAACTTAATTATATCACCAATCTAGAGACCAAAGGGTTGAGCGTTTGTCAAATGGCTGGGATCTTTCCATTTTCAATCTGATGTCTCACCTCTATGTATCCTGGTGACTGTAGTAGCTTCTCTGATTCAATTTACCCAGATCTCAAATGCTTTAATAAACTGTCTTAAAGGGTTAAAGAGGAATGTTTACTTGGTGCCATGTAGTAGAGATGGGTTATCTGGACATTTCATCCATTGCACCTTTTTTCAGCCCCATGTCTCACCTTCACTTGATGTGTACTTAATATCACCAATTAGTGAGACTTTCTGGGGCTCTGTGACTGGAAACTGTTGGAAGATATGCAGGTTACAATTCCTATGAGTCAGATAGAACACCTTCAAAAGTGTTTTATTTCTGTTCTCTTTGTCCCTGTGGGTTTATGATTTTCTTTTTATTCTCTATTGTTGGTTTTGTGATTTTCTAAGAGTAAAAACATGATACATGTGTTTAAACTGACATGATTAAAGAGAATTTCAAACATTTAACTTATTTAACTTAACTAGGAGCCCCACTTGTATTCTGTAAGACAATTTATATGTATCTTCTGTGTCACTGCAACAATCTTCAAAAGGAGATATGACGTTTTTACTTTGTAAACGAGGAATCTCAAGTTCAGAAGAAATAAGTAATAGGTTGAAAGTCACATTATGGCTAAGTTGCTCAGATTGTGGTTGAACGTCGTCATTTTCTATGATGCCATAGTGCCAATTTTTTCATGTAAAACAGACATTAAGCCTTCATTTTAGCACATCTGTGTGTGCTCAGTCACTAGGCTGTGTCCAGCTCTTTGTGACCCCATGGATCATAGCCCTCCAGGCTCCTCTGTCCATGAGATTTTCCAGGCAAGAATACTGGAGTGGGTTGCCAGTTCCTTCTCCCAGTACATCCATGTGAAGTGAAGTGAAGTTGCTCAGTCATGTCTGACTCTTTGCGACTCCATGGACTGTAGCCTATCAGGATCCTCAGTCCATGGGATTTTCCAGGCAAGAATAGTGGAATAGGTTGCCATTTCCTTCTCCAGGGATCTTCCCGACCCAGGGACTGAACCCGGGTCTCCTGCATTGTAGGCAGACGCTTTACCATCTGAGCTACCAGGGAAGCCCTTAATACATCCATAGGGCCCAACAATTCTCTGATGCTTTTAACTGCTTTTCTGGAGCCCTCATCCAGCCACCCTTCCACCTCTCTCCCTGCTTTCAGAGGAAAGTTGTTTGACTGGTGCCTCTTTGCTTTCTTCACTTTTCTCCTCACATGATCTCTTGAATTTTGTCAAATCAGGCTTTTGCCCTTAGCACTCCATTGAAACTAACTTCATCAAGACCTTCGAGGACTGCTGGGTGAGTTCATCTAGGCCGCTGGGCAAGTTCAGTGCTCATTTCCTCAGTTTCTCAGTGGAATTTCATGCTTAGGGTTTCTTCCTTCGTCTAGAAACACTGATTTCTCCTGGATTTTTTCTGCTTTCATAAAATGAAAAAAGTGAAAGTCGCTCAGTTGTGTCTGACTCTTTGTGGCCCCATGGGCTATACAGCTCATGGAATTCTCCAGGCCAGAATACTGGAGTGGGTAGCCTTTCCCTTCTCCAGGGAATCTTCCCAACCCAGGCGTCCTGCATTGCAGGAGGATTCTTTACCAGCTGAACTACAAAGAAAGAAGGTTCTCCTTTATAGACTCCTTTTCCAGATCTTTCTCGTCTTCCTGGCCTCGTCGTACTGGAATGCTCCAGAACTCAGCCCTTGGACTTCTTTTCTTTTTTGAAATCTTATTTCTTAGATGATACAGCCATTTCTGAGGCTTTAATACATCTGTACTTGGATGATGCCAATATTTGTTCTCCACACAAACTCAGACTTGCAAATTCAAGTATCTGCTCCATGTTTTCATTCAACTGTTTAACAGGCTTCTGAAATTTAATGTGCCCAGGAGAACTCTTTTTTAAAAAATAATAATTTATTTATTTGGCTGTGTTGGGTCTTAGTTGTGGCATGTGGGTTGTGTTGCCCTGCAGCATGTGGGATCTTAGTTTCCTGACCAGGGATGGAACTCGAAAACCCTGCATTGCAGGGTGGACTCCTAACCACTGATCACCAGGCATGTCACCTCTACCAGGAGAATGCTTGATTTTTTCCTTTCACATTCATTCTTTCTCAAGTGTCTGTGATTTCTATAAATGGTTCCTCTTTTGGCTCAGTCATGTCTGACTCTGTGACCCCCATGGACTGCAGCACACCAGAATTCCCTGTCCTTCACTATGTCCTGGAACTTGCTCAAACTCATGTCCATCGAGTCGGTGATGCCATCAAAATATTGTATGGTTCCTCTCACATACAATATTTTTCCATCTCCAAACCTTGAAGTCATCCTTGACACCTCTCTTTTTCTTACACTCCACAACCAATCCGTTTTCAAATCCTGTTGCCTCTTTCTTTAAAACGACTTCCACAGATGATCAAAATGGCATCCGCTCTCATCTCTTTCATCATGAACACTCTAATTCACATTGTTATTTTCTCTTGCCTCCTCCAAAACAATAGCATTCTAATGAGTCCTCCTGCATTCACAGTCACCTTAGTGTAGTTTCTTCTTTCTCTCTTTTTTTTTTTGTTTTTATTGGAGTAGTTACTTTACAATGTCATGTTGGTGTCTGCGGTACAAAGAAGTGATTCGGCTGTAAGTATACCTATATCCCCTCCCTCTTGGACTTCCCATGCCTACCCGTCTAGGTCGCCAAGAGCACTGAGCTGAGTTCCCTCTGCTACACAGCAGGTTTCCCCTAGCTATCTCTGTTACACACGACTTTATACAGTAGACAGAATGATATTTTAAGAATGTAAATGAGATAATGCTGCACTTTGCTTAAAAGCATTGTGTTGTTATATTCTATTTTCTTCACAGCAATCACCATCTCACCGCAAGGGAACATTATATAACTACTAATATTTGCTACTTTGATTATTTTCTTCCTTTACCCCCAGAATGTAAGCTCCATGAGGCCAGGGATATTGTTGCTCTTGTTCGCCTCTACTGTTCAGACTGCTGAAATAAACACACCCTAGACTGGGTGGCTTAAATAACAGAAAATTGAGTTCTCACTGTTCTGGAGGCTGGGAAGTCCAGAGTCAAGGTGCAGGCAGATTTGGGGTCTGGCGAGACACCTCACTTCCTGGTTTATAGATGGCTGTCTTCTCATTGTGCCCTCACATAGTGGAAGGGGTGAGGGAATTTGGTTGGATTTCTTTTGTCAGAACACTAATCCCATTCATGAGCGCTCCACTTCCATGACTTAATTACCAACCCCACCTCCTTATACCACCGCACTAGGGATGAGGAGGTTGAAGGGATTCAGTCTGTAGTGATCGCCATATCACCAGTGTTGAGAGGAGGGCCTGGTACTTAGAAGGTGTTAGGAAATATTTAATAAGTGAATGAATCAGTGAGTGATCTTGAAAGCAGCCCACTTCTGGGATCCTGCAACTGTTTTTTCCAGTACTGTTGCTTACTTCATCCTCCTGTCTTATCCTAAATAACCACTCTCCCATGGATCTCTAATATATAAAAATTTAATGTTAAGCAATTTGTTCTATTTCCCTATTCAATTTATACAAATATAGTTTAGAATGCTGGATAATGGAAAAGTATATAAGAAATAGATGACTAAATTACTTACGATATAGCTATGGTAGATTTTTCTAGAAAATAACCTTCTTTTATGAACAGAACTCTGTCGTAGCATTTTTATGGGGGAATAAATTCGAGTTATTTCATCTTAGAGAAAACTTTCTTTGAATGTGAGCTGTGGTAAAGGTTTAGGTACCTTTCTGTGCCTTGCGCTGTGTGTGCATGTGTGTGAGTGTGAGTGTGCGTGTGTGTACATGTGTTTGAGAAGCTGGGCAGTTACCCAGGGGGAGGCACCGTCTTTTCCTGACCCACATGGCATGTGCTTAATCTAAATTTTCTGAAAATTTTCTGATAAAGAAAAGTGCTCGACTACCTAATGCCCTTCATTTAAAACAGAGAACACAATGATTGTTAGAACATTACCATAGGCAAACACAAAATATTATTCATAACCCAGTTGACTTAGGCACAAAGTGGGCTTGCTACTCCTGTGTGATGCTTTTTCCTCATTTTCTTGGAAGTGTTTGTGCAGCGAGTTTTTTTTCCCCACATATTTATAACACAACGATGAGTCCTCCGCAGACAGGAGTCTATCAGTTTAACTTAAGAGCATATGGCAATTTACATACAAACTGCTTTATGTTTGGAATAATAAAAATGTCAGTACAAACAGGAAATGTTAAACATGGTGATATTTTTACACCGGGTGAATTTATTGCCCCATTTAAAATTAAAGTTATAAAGGAGTGTGATTGATGCCGCAGAGTGTAGTTGCCAAAGAGACTGGGCAACGCTGCTGGAATCATACCTTCTCTCAGGCTGAGTGCTGTTTTATTGGTAAATCTTTCGACTGCCACAATGCTCTCTTTCATCTTATAATCCCATATTAAGCTTACCCAGAAAGCATAAAGAATGTTCTGGTTGTATTGACTTGTGTGTAAACAAGTTTCCTTCGCTTCCTTCCTCATAGGGATGGGAGTGAAATTTGGGTCAGTTCCCCCATTCTGGCTGCTTCCCTCTGCGGAGTTGATTATAGTTTGGTGCTCCTGAGGTCCTGAGAGAGAGAGAAAGAGCTGGTTTTCAGATAATTTTCCCAGGTTATACAAGAGTACAAGGTCCTTAGTGAGCGAAAACGGAGGAGACTTACATTGGCCTCTTCAAATGGAATAAAATAGACGAGGCCAGAAAGGCTACTCAGAAAGGAGACAGTTCTGAACAAAGGACGTGCCAGACAGACAGTAAATCTTGTATGATTTACTCAAGGCTCGTGTTTTTATTCCCTCTAAATTTTGAAGGAGGTGAAAGATGTGTGTGAACACCTAGGAGTATATATAAAAACAAATGTGTGCATAAAATTTTGTATCTAAACCATCTGAAATAACTCAAGCCTGTCAGTTGGATTCCCTTGAAAAAAGAATTGGTGGAGAGAAATTCTTTAAAGTAGTTACAGGCTCTTTGGGGATCAGAGAATGAATTTTGACTTGAGTTTAGAGACTACATTAATATGAGCAGTACAAAGATCTAGATAACATATCCCAGCCATAAAAAAAAAGATAAAACCAGGAAAATGGAAATTTTGTATCAACTCAAAACTTGAACAGAGATCTCAACAGGGAGTCATTCTGCTGAGCTTTTTAAGCACAGAGGTGTCTGTAGCTCTTTCTTGATGAAATGCTGGGGTGGAAGGTAAATCGTGGGCATTTCATGCCTTTGGAGCCGACAGGTAGGTGTCTAGTCCTACGGGCACTCATTATAAATAATGTTCTCCGGGACCGGCTCAGTATTTAGGTCTTGGCAATTACTCACATGTATTCCATCCCTCACAGCCCAACTGTGGGGAATTCACAGTCTGCACCTCATTGCCAGGAGATTCTTTAGGTTGCATTCGAGGGGTGAATTTCTTCCAGCAGCTTTTACACTTGTTTAAAGCCTTTTTGCCAATATAGGGCAGAAGAGGTAGGGACAGGCCAACTCAAACCAAAATCCTTCCTGGTTATGATGTTTTCTAAAACTGTCTTCCAGAACCTACTTTAAGGAAGCAAAAGAGCATCTCTTGCTTCAGTAGAGTCAAAACAGCTAGTTTTCATCTCCCCAGTTATTATACAAGGTAATGTTGTTGTTGTTACCATTTGGAAGAGGAGAAAAGAAAACTGAGAGACATCGAGTAATTTATCATTGTTGCATACTATAGTGTGGAGACAGGAATTAAGTTGCTCCCAGATGGAGGCATTCATGTCAACATTATGCTCAATAAGTATTTGTGAAATACATTAATAAGTAAGTGGGATAATTTCAAGTCCACTATTGGTAGCATATAAGTAACATTTTGCTTTTGCTAAGTATTAGAAGCATCTTCAGAACTTATGGAATCATTTATTATCCCCAAGCATATTGCTGATAATAAATCATACTCATTCATAATAAGCCAGCACTTTAAAATTAGAAAGACACTTTACAAATAGAGAAAGTTTATCTATATCACATATTTACTTCTTAAAAGAATCATGTGAGGTAAGTAAACATTGTTGTTTCTATATTATAAAGCGATGGAGGCTCATGACTTGCCAACATCTGTCCACTACCAATGCGTTTTTTGACCTATTAGAAGTCAAGGCCTTTTTCTTTAAATTTTATTTTTTAAAAAACTTTTTATTTTATGTTAGAGTATAGCCAACTGAAAGAGACATGTGCACCCCAATGTTCATCGCAGCACTGTTTGTAATAGCCAGGACATGGAAGCAGCCTAGATGCCCATCAGCAGATGAATGGATAAGGAAGCTGTGGTACATATACACCATGGAATATTACTCAGCCATTAAAAAGAATTCATTTGAATCAGTTCTAATGAGATGGATGAAACTGGAGCCCATTATACAGAGTGAAGTAAGCCAGAAAGATAAAGACCAATACAGTATACTAATGTATATATATGGAATTTAGAATGATGGTAACAGTAACCCTATATGCAGGGCAGAAGAAGAGACACAGAAGTACAGAACAGACTTTTGGACTCTGTGGAAGAAGGTGAGGGTGGGATGTTTCGAAAGAACAGCATGTATATTATCTGTGGTGAAACAGACCACCAGCCCAGGTGGGATGCATGAGTCAAGTGCTCGGGCCTGGTGGGCTGGGAGGACCCAGAGGAATCGGGTGGAGAGGGAGGTGGGATGGGGGACCGGGATGGGGAATACGTGTAACTCTATGGCTGATTCATATCAATGTATGACAAAACCCACTGAAAAAAAAATGTTAATTAACAATGTAATAGTTAACAATTAACAATGTAATAGTTTAAGGTGGACAACAAAGGGACTCAAACATATATTTACGAGAATCCATCCTCCCCCAAACTCCCCTCCCATCCAGTCTGCCACATAACACTGAGCAGGGTTCCATGTTCTATACAAGTAGGACCTTGTTTCTTATCCATTTTAAATGTAGCAGTGTGTGCATGTCAATCTCAAACCCTCTAACTATCCCATCGCCCCATCATCCCCCACAAAGTCAGGGTCTTTTCATTTAAAACTCCTCTTTCTCCTCCTCTCCTTTTTGTCTCCCTCTTTCCCACTGTTCAGTCCAGTCACTCAGTCGTGTCTGGCTCTTTGTGACCCCATGGACTGCAGCATGCCTGGCCTCCCTGTCCATCACCAGCTCCCAGAGCTTCCTCAAACTCCTGTCCATCAAGTCGGTGATGCCGACCAACCATTTCATCTTCTGTTGTCCCCTTCTCCTCCCACATTCAATCTTTCCCAGAATCAGGGTCTTTTCAAATGAGTCAGCTCTTCATATCAGGGGGCCAAAGTATTGGAGTTTCAGCTTCAACATCAGTCCTTCCAATGAACACCCAGGACTGATCTCCTTTGGGGTGGCCTGGTTGGATCTCCTTGCAGTCCAAGGGACTCTCAAGAATCTTCTCCAACACCACAGTTCAAAAGTATCAATTCTTTGGCACTCAGCTTTCTTTATAGTCCAACTCTTACATCCATATATGACTACTAGAAAAACCATAGCTTTGATTAGATGGACCTTTGTTGGCAAAGTAATATCTCTGCTTTTTAATATGCTGTCTAAGTTGATCATAGATTTTCTTCCAAGGAACAAGCGTCTTTAAATTACCAATTTGAAACCAGTCTGTTGTTCCATGTCCAGTTCTGTTTCTTCTTGACCTGTATACAGGTTGCTCAGGAGGCAGGTCAGGTGGTCTGGTATTCCCATCTCTTTAAGAATTTTCCACAGTTTGTTGTGATCCACACAGTAAAAGGCTTTGGCATAGTCAAAGAAACAGAAGTTTTTCTGGAAGTCTCTTGCTTTTCTGATGATCCAGCAGATGTTGACAATTTGATCTCTGGTTCTTCTGCTTTTTCTAAATCTGGCTTGAACATCTGGAAGTTCACAGTTCATGTACTGTTGAAGCCTGCCTTGGAGAATTTTGAGCATTACTTTGCTAGCATGTGAGATGAGTGCAATTGTGCAGTAGTTTGAACATTCTTTGGCATTGCCTTTCTTTGGGATTGGAACGAAAAAGGACCTTTTCCAGTCCTGTGGCCACTGCTGAATTTTTCAAATTTGCTGACATATTGAGTGCAGCACTTTCACAGCATCATCTTTTAGGATTTGAAATAGCTCAACTGGAATTCCATCACCTCCATTAGCTTTGTTTGTAGTGATGCTTCCTACGGCCTACTGGACTTCACATTCCAGGATGTCTGGCTTTATGTGAATGATCATACCATCTTGGTTATCTAAGGTATGAACATTTGTTTTGTATAGTTCTTCTGTGTATTCTTGCCACCTATTCTTAATACCTTCTGCTTCTGTTAGGTCCATACCATTTCTGTCCTTTGTTGTGCCCATCTTTGCTTGAAATGTTCCCTTGGTGTCTCTAATTTTCTTGAAGAGATCTCTAGTCTTTCCCATTCTATTGTTTTTCTCTATTTCTTTGCATTGATCGCTGAGGAAGGCTTTCTTGTCTCTCCTTGCTATTCTTTGGAACTCTGCATTCAAATGGGTATACCTTTCCTTCTCTCCTTTGCCTTTCACATCCTTCCTTTTCTCAGCTATTTGTAAGGCCTCCTCAGACAGCCATTTTGCCTTTTTGCATTTCTTTTTCTTGGGGATGGTCTTGATCACTATCTCCTGTATAAAGTCATGAACCTCCATCCATAGTTCTTCAGGCACTGTCTATCAGATCTAGTCCCTTGAATCTATTTGTCACTTCCACTGTATAACCAGAAGGGATTTGATTTAGGTCATACCTGAATGGTCTAGTGAAATTAATTTTTTGGGAGGGGGAGCTCCAAAATTACTGCAGATGGTGACTGTAGCCATGAAATTCCCACTGTTACAGGTTGCTTAGTCCCACATTAGGGATATAGTTGAGAGGCTGTATGAAATGCATTTCATGACTATCCTTTAATACAACATAGCACAACAGGAAAGAATTTTTCTATTGGTGACTCTTCCCTATTCTTCCTAAAATGACCAGATTATGTCTGCCTGTGGGACATCCCCAGGAGCTGCAGGGCAGGAGGGGAGCAGAAACTGTGGGGCTGAGGCGAGGTGCTGTGAGGTATTTTCTTCGTGAAGCTTGTTGGGGAGCACCATGGGATGGTCACTGCAGCAGTAGCTGAAATAAGAGACAGGAAGGGCAGGAGACTCTGAAGTTAAATATAAGCTAGGTTCAAAGCAGCCAAAGTGACTGATAATCAAACAAAAGTAAGTGAATTAAACATCCGAAAAAGAAGTATTAAAAATGGAACAAATAGAAATAAAAAGATTGTAGCAGTAAGTCCAACTACACCAATAATATAATAAAGAAAAATAGGTTAAACAGACAAGTTAAAGATAGGGATGATCAGGTTAGGTTAAAATAGTTTAGTTCCCATCTAAAATATAAAGACTTCGAATGGGTTAAAGGATAGAAAGACAACATACCAAGAAAATGTCAAGTGAAACACGGATAAATTATCAGGCAAAAAAACTTGAAGACAGAAAGCATTATTAGAAGTGTAGATGGTCACTAAATAATGATAAAATACTGAAATTACCAGAAAGATATAGCAATTCTCAACTTGTATGCCTCTAATAACATATTTTAAACATATAAGAAAAAAACTGATAGAACCAGAGATAGGTATTGATAGAACCAGAGAAAGGTAAGTCCACCAGTAATGGTGAAAAACTTACGACACCTGTCTCATTGTCATATCCAAGATAAAAATATTTAATGAAAACACAGAAATTTGCACAACACAGTAAACAAATTTAGTCTAATAGAACTCTGCATCAAACTCTTCAGGTATCCACATTCTTGTTAAGCACACATAGAACGTTTATAAAATATGATCATGAACTGGATTAAAAAGTGAGTTTCAACAAATTTTAAAAAATTAGTATAATATATACTGACCTATAACCTATATTCCCCAGATTCTCAGAAGTTGTGGAGTTTTCTGGTGAATGCTGGAGTGGCAATAACTGTGTAGGTTAATTCCACGTGGAAAGATTGCTAAGTCCACAAGCAGGTCAACAACCTTGGGAAGATGTGTCAGAAAGGAGGATGAATAGGCTTTGTTGCAAGCTGAGTTATGAGGTGACAAACTACTTCCAATGATGTCTCCATAGAAACACACTTATTTTTCAGAAGATGCAAAGAAACCAGCAGCTAGGCAAGAGCTAGAAACACTTCAGCTCGTCAGCAGCTTCTAGTGAGCATAGTCACAGGAAATCTAGCTGAACCAAGGAGGAAAAGATGTTTAGTTTATTAGAAAGGAATGAAAGATATTTTGGTGTTGAACTATGTCAGAGGAGGTCAGATTATATGAGTTAATGTGAAACTAACCAACTCTGCAATGGCTGTTTCATGCTGTGTCTACAGTTAAAGGCCATTTCTTCAAGGTGGTGTATGCTACATGTACAGTCACATACAATTTTAATTTTCTGGATAATATCCTCATTTTGGCTCTTTTCCTACCTTTTCTTGTTGCCCAATCTATATAGCTAATGGCAGTCCTTTAATTCCTATTTCTTTGCATTTGAGTTATTAATCTAGGTGAGATGAAATTGGATGAACAAGTGTACATGTTACAGACCTCTCTTGATTTTTCTTCCTTTAAGGACGGTTGATCATTCTGGAGGCAGGGAATATATTAAGTGCTAGTTGGGCACTAAACTTTACTACGGACATTACCTATTAAGTATCTCTAAAGGAAATAATAAAATAGCAGCTTTTTAGAGCCCATTTGTGACTCATAAAATATGGGTTAAAACCTCCCATTTTATTACACTTTTACTTCTGTAATTATTACTATAAGTGATGGAACAGTGCAGAGCAATCAAGAAATCAACTCTCTCAACTCCTGGACTTGAAGACAATCTATGAAAGTCTAAAGAACAACCTGATGAATAAGAAATAAACAGATCAAGTGGAAAGGAGACACAAACAAAAATCAAACTCCCAATAAAGGGAAGCAAATAATGCTGAAATAATAGATCTGCAGAACCCCTGAGCTCATACAAACCTGTTCATTCCCTGCTTCAACACTCAAGGGTGATCCCATGAGATTTGTCTCCACACCTTAATTTACCCATTCAATCAATGGGGTATAATAATTGTACATGATGAATTTAGTATTTTGGAAGGGGAGCTCATTGAGCTGATGTATATAAATATGTTAGCATCAGTTCTGACAATAAATGGTCAATAAATGTTGATTATTATTAATTAATATCATTATTACTATAACTAATCATGATAATTGTCTTCTTACACAAGGCCCATTAGATTGTATATGGTATGTGTGATGTGATATTTATGAAGCTATTTTACTGGTAGCCTATTTTTTTCCCACTCTGATATGTGCTTGAACTAGTAGTCATCACTGACTTATCATCAAAGCCTATTCTCACTCACTTTCATTAGGTGAGGATAGGAAGGCTGTAAATCTAGCTGTTAGTGTTTACAAATGCTACAAGTGCTATCTTCAAAGCACTGCTCTTTTGGTGGTAGGAATAAGCCAGGGTCCTTGGTTTGAAGAATTTATGGTATAAGAAAGGACACAGATACAGTGATATACAAGAAACAGCACCAGGAAAGTGTTGCAAGGGTGAGGGAAAATGTACATGGACTAAGATTCAGATTTAAATTAAACCAATATTTGACTTAATAAGCTACTGGATTTCAGGGACTTTCTCAAAATTCACCATGGTTTGAATCAATCACCCACCCAGTCAGCTCTAAATTGGAACATTGAAAAGAAGTGTTAGATGCTCAGTTGTGTCTGACTTTTTGACTCCATGAACTGTGGCCCGCCAGGCTCCTCTGTCCATGGACTTTTCCAGACAAGAATACTGGAGTGGATTGCCATTCCCTTCTCCAGGGGATCTTCCTGATCCAGGTAGTGAACCTGGGTCTCCTGCACTGAAGACAGATTCTCTACCATCTGAGCCACCAGGGAAGCCAAATAGGAACATTAGTTATTGTGATATGCAGTAATCATTTTAAAACCCCTGTGCAACAGTGTTATTTAAGGTACTACTGTCTGTGTTTGAAGCCAGGAGAAAAGATAAAAGATTTTTTTTTTTTAATCACCCCCCCCCCACCATTTCCCACAGTCAAGAGATCCATGGTCTAGTGAAAAATGACCACAGTGTATTAGTAGATATATTACTATGTCATGTGATAAAGTCTGTAATTGAGGAATGAAGCAGTGTTGTGTGTATAGTTTTCCTGAATTAGCTCTAATTTGTCTCTGGGAAAAACGAAGTTTGTGAAATATGTATTTATGCCCCTCAGTGCCCTGGGTGCTTCTGTATCCTTGATTTTCTATTCTACACATTCCAGGCTCCTACCCAAAATATCATGCCCATGCACAGGCTCTCTTTTTGTCATCTAATGCACCCCCAAAGAAGAATTTTAATAGGGACATATTGCAGAAACAATTATTTATGTACAAAATGAAGAGTTAATATTCATGATAGAAGTCTGGGATGCCTGCCTGGGGGCTCTGCCCACCCACCATAGAGAGTTGGTGTCAGATGGTGAAAAAGAATGAACCTTGCATCCACTGGACAGACCTGAGTTGTAATTCTTGCTCCAGCATATACTGGCAGTCTTGGAAAGTTACTCAGCCTCCTGGAGTCTTTTTTTTTTTTTTTTTAATATTAAAAGAGGATAGAAATCTATTTCAGAGAGCCATTGTGCAAATCAAATGAGATCATTTGGGTCCTTGTTGATCCTTCCAAGGGTTGGCTTTTACTCTGAAGGAGACTGGAAGTGTTGAGACGTTCTCATGGAAAAGAGCACATAATCTGACTTGTATTTAAAACAAATCTCTCAAAAAGGATGGATAAGGTGGTAAAGCAAATAATCAAATATTAATGGTGAACTGAGGTTTTGAATGTAAGTGTTCACTGAAAATTTTTTTTCTTGCTGTATGTTTGAAATTTTCTGTAATAAAACGTTGAGGAGAAAATATTCACTCTGGTTGACGGCCTGAGAAGAGACTGAAGGTGTCAAAGGCAGAGAAGGGGACCAGTTGGAGGCTCCTACAATCATCAGAGACATCATTTTTGCAACAGAGGTCCATATGGTCAAAGTACGGTTTTTCCAGTAGTCATGTACAGATGTGACAGTTGGACCATAAAGAAGGCTGAGCGCTGAAGAATTGATCTTTTTGAATTGTGATTCAGGAAAAGACTCTTAAGAGTCCCTTGGACTTGCAAAGGGATCAAACCAATGAATCCTAGAGGAAGTCAACCCTGAATATTCATTGGAAGGACTGATGTTGAAGCTGAAGCTCCAATAGTCTAGCCACCTGATTAGAAGAGCTGACCCATTGGAAAAGACCCTGATGCTGGGCAAGATTGAAGGCAAGAGAAGAATGGGGCAGCAGAGGATGAGATGGTTAGATGGCATCACTGACTCAATGGACATGAGTTTGAGCATGCTCCAGGAGATGGTGAAGGACAGGGAAGCCTGGTATGCTGCAGTCCATGGGGTCACAAAGAGTTGGACATGACTTAGTGACTGAACAGTAACAGTAACAATCACCAGGGGCTAAGGTGGTGGCTTGGAGAAAAATTGGTGGCACTGGGAGTGAAAACAAGGTTTGGAGTCTTGATAGAGTTTGAAGGCAAAGAGATGAGAGATAAGTAGCAGATTGGCTGTAGGGAGCGAGAAAGAGGGGAATCAAAAGTGAAGCCACGTGTTCTGGCCTGAGTGAATAGTCAGATTTAGTTACCTAGACCGGACAACTGCCAGGCTTCAGGATTCCATGCCTTAATCTCAGATGGGCCCTTACCACTGCAGAGCATGCATGCATGCGTGGGTGCTAAATCACTGTGGCCATGGACTGTAGCCCACCAGGCTCCCCTGTTCATGGGATTCCACAGGCAAGAATACTGGAGTGTGTTGCTACGCCCTCCTCCAGGGGATCTTCCCCATTCAGGAATGGAACCCCACGTCTCTTGTGCCTCCTGTATTGGCAAGAGGATTCTTTACCACTAGCACCACCTGACAAGCCCTCACAGTATAGCAGGTGAATTTTTCTTTTTGTCCTTTCCCAAGGACCTTTTCTGTCTTTCCCAGGCCCAGTCACCTTATGTGCTCTCTTCCAGCCTAAAATACTCATGGTGCTCATTGCTTGCTACCATCCAAGCCCTGGTATTGCTGTGGAACAGAAACAACACTTCTGAACTTGGAGTCAGAAGACCATCAGGGTTACTATGAGGACTGAGATAACAAGTGAGAGAGCAGATGACATGAAAAGCTTGTACACAGTAACTCTTGCTCTTTTCTGCTTTCTTTTCCTCACACACTCCATTGAAATTTGTTGATTTTGTATCTCCTTACAAGGAAGGTCTTTGATTTACCCTTCTATGGGATTCCTGGAGATCTACCGCAACATTCTCAAGTGCCCAGTGCTGACATGGGAGCTGGGGTATGTGAATTCCAACCTGCTTCTTCTCATCATGAGCTAAGTGACTTTCACAAGTTGCTCCAAACTTCTGTGATTAACTGATATTCTCTAAGGTTCTTCCCTTCTGATGTTACTATCAGAGGTATTACCCACAGAAATCTCCTTTAATTTTCACATTGACCCTTGGTGTAGATATTCTCTGATTCTGGAGACAATATTCTCATCTCTTGGGTCTAACCCGTTTTAGATTCTAACTGGAAGATTTTCAGTGCAGTTTGTTTATGTCTGAGATCAACTGATGCATTTATTTGGCAGAAATTTATCCAACTCAGGTGCTGGGTGAGCAGGGAGGGTGGGACTTTTTGGAGCCCCTCAAAACCATGCTCATCCAGCTGTTCCCTGGGACTTCCCAAGAAGAGTCACTCATGGCAGCCAGACTGTGAAGGCACAGCAAAGCGTCTTTGGGTAGGACTTAGAAAGTGCTGGCAATGGACTCTGACACAAGAGAAAACTGAGAGGAAACCAAAAGCAATAAGGTCATTGATCCTTAAAGCATTTTCCTTGGAGCTGGCTGGAACTTCAGTCATGGGAACCCTGGCTGAAAATGGTACATCTGAAACAGATGAAGGGTATCTCTTCTGAAGATCTGAAAACATTTTAAAATCATCACAGTCTTTTGAAACTGCAGAACTTTCTTGTTGGGATGAAGGGAAAGGGTCCAGATGAGTGTTCATGCCTTGTAAGGTATCTAACCAGCACAGTATCTTTGCCATATTTTTCCATTACACTTTTATACTTTCCTTCTTAAAAAAAGTTTTTTTTATTTATTTTGGGTTTCCCTGGTGGCTCAGATGGTAAAGAATCTGCCTCCAATGCAGGAGACCCAGGTTCAATCCCTGGGTCGGGAAGATCCCCGGGAGAAGTGAATGGAAAATATAATACTACTTTACAGTATTATATTAGTATTATATTACCATTATAATACTACTATGCTAATAATGTCATTAACAATTACAACACTAGAAGCACCAAAGCAAAAGTAAATTCCTCAAAGTAAAGAACAATAAAACATTTGAAAATTAATATTTTTATTTAACTGACTTTTTTCCACAACTGAGTAACATTATTTTTATAGCTTTATTGAGCTATACTTGATATACAATAAACTGCACGTCTTGAAAATGTAGACTTTAATGAGTTTTGATATATGTGTACACCCACGAAGCAATCACCATAGTCAAGATAAATGAATGTATCTACAGCCCTATAAGTTTCCTTGTGTCTTTTTGTAGTCATTCTCTTCTCTCTTCTCCAACCTCCTTCCAATCCCTGGGAAATTCTTGGCCTGCTTTGCGGTACTATAGTTTCATTTGTGTGTTATAGGATATAATGTAAATGGAATAATGTGATGTGTACTCTTTTTTGGTCTGGCTTCTTTCAGCATAAATATTTTGAGTTCATCCATATTGTTCTATGTAGCAATAGCTTTTTCTTTCTCACTTTTGAGAAAATTCATTTCTTTTTATTGCTGAGTAGTAATCTCTTGTATGGATATAATGCAACTTATTTATCCATTCTTCAGTTGGATGGACATTTGGGTTGTTTCCAGTTTTGGATAATACAGATAAAGTTGCCACGAATACTTTTTTATCAGTTATTATGTAGATATAGGATTTCATTTCTCTTAGGTAAATGCCTAAGAACAGAATTACTGGGTTGTATGGTAGGTTATGTTTAACTTTTAAAACTGTCAAACTATTTTCCAAATTGATTGTACAATTTTATATCCACTCCAAGAGTAAACAGAAGTTCCAGTAGCTGCTCATCCTCACCAACACTTGGTATGAAGAGTCTTTTTTAGTCATTTTAAAGCAATGCAGTGAGATTTCATTGTGGTTTGAATGTGTATTTCACTAATGGCTAATGTTGGTCATCTTTTGATATGCTTATTTGTCATCTGTATATCTCTTTTGATCATATACCTGTTCAAACTTTTTATCCATTTAAAAAAGTGAGTTGTCTTCTGATTGAATTGCAAGAATTCTTCAAATAACCTAGATTCATTTTTTTCCATATATACACTTGCAAAATTTACTCCCAGTCTGAGGTTTACCTTTCATTTTTTATAATAATGTCTTTTGAAGAACAATATTTTTATTTTGATCACATTCAATTTATCATTTTATCTCATAGTTTGTGATTTCTTTGTGTCCTATTTAACTAGGATTACTAAATTTTTTCTATGTTTTCTAGAATTTTTGTAATTTTAACCATTACATTTAGGTCTATGATTCATTTTGAATTAAGTTTTGTACTGCAAATCATTGCTTAGAAAATTTTTTAAAAAAACTTAAATAAATGGATCAGAAGACTTAATATTATTAAGGTATCAATTCTCCTCCAATAGATCCCAAAAAGTATCCCAGTAGCCTTTTGTGGTTTGTTTTTTTTTTCTTGGTAAAAATCAATAAGCTGATTTCAAGATCTAGATGGAAAGGACCTAGTGTAGCCAAAACAACTTAAAAAAGAACAAATTTGAATGACTTATACTACCTTATATCAAGACATATTGTAAAGCTATAGTAAGTAATCAAGAAAATGGGCAATTGATATATAGATGAGCAAATACATTAATGGAATAGAATACAGAGTACAGAAATTAAACCCTCACACACATGGTCAGTTGATTTTCAACAAATGTGCTAAGGCGATTCAATGGGGGAAAAGATAATGTTTTCAAACAAATGATGCTGGAACAATTGGATACTTGTATACAGTGAAATGAACCTTGACCTGATGAATATATTAATGAATCACTATAGGGAAGCTAATAAAATGTCATGGATTGCACAGGCTTTTTCAGATAAAAAATAATGATTAGAAATAAATGGTTTAATTTAAAATGTTTAAAAATTTGAATTCTCACCAGTCAACTGGAGAAAATTCATATAAATGATCACATAAACTGTAATCAATGTTGACAAATACAATTCATCAGCCTCTTGTTTGCCTTCTATAAAAATATGGATAAACTTTCAATACAATTCCAACATACAGAAAATTAAAACAGCCAAATAGAGTCACGTTCTCTATCACTCTGTCTACATAAGCAAACCAATTTATCATTAAATATATTGGTTGTTTATTAAAAGTTTTAAAAGGTTGGATAAAAGGCAAGATGAGTTTGTTTTGAAAATCGCTTGCTGGATCAGTAAACTTTTTGCGTAACTATGTTTACCTCTTTTGTGTACAGATGGAGCCTGCAGTAGCAAATACAAAAGTGAGAAATGAAGGTGAGAGATTTATCAGTTGAGAAAAATTCTATTTGTGATGAATTCTTTCAATACTATTTATATAACTCTCCCTTCTCTGACTGTTATCAGTGTCTCATAGCAAAATAATAATTAAAAAAACCCCACTTGTTTTCCTTCCGTAAGTTTTTTTCCCCATTTAAACCACATGCAGATTTAGAGTCCTTGCTACTTTCTATGCCAGTAGATGGCATTCTTATTCTTGTTTTTATTTTAATAGGCTTAGCTTCATGATAAATGTAATGCTCTGGGCTGGACTTAATTCGGTTCTGGTTCTACAGTCCATGCTCAGGATGAACAATTTCTAATGCACGTGGAAAGTAGAGGAACACACACAAGAGATGAATAAAACCGTGGTGCTTGGAAAATTGAGATGTGTCCAAAAACTTGTAGCTTGTTTATTTTTCACGTTGCTGAGTGGTGTCAGGTCTAGTTTTTGCGAGGAGTTTTTGGTGAAGGGAAGACTGAAACTTGGCCAGCCAAACTAGTCACATCGCTGAAGGGCAACAGTTTCTTGTAGGTTAACTCTGCCACTTCTGGGTGATGGCTCAGGCTCCCAGACTGTCTCCATTCCTTGTTCCCCTATGCGGAGCAGCTTCTGGGCATCAGGGCACACTGACCTATGGTAACAGGATTGGGTCTTGGGACTGCACGCTGACTGCTTTCCCTGTCCACCTGGTGGCTTGGTCTTGATGACTCTGCTGCTGTGATGAATCCCCTTGGTGCAGTCAGTCGCCCCCTGCCCTCAGCTCTCAGGTGCTGCAATCTGCTGATGCCAGCCATAGCCTCCCTCTGGCTCTGGCTTCAGCCATCTGACCCACAGCCTCTGCTTCAGGGTCACTGTACCCGGGGTAGGAGAACCTGTGGTTCACCTTCTCACTCGCTGTTCCAGGCTGTGTTATAGTTCCCTCACTGAAAGCATCTGTGAATCCCTGCATCACTTCTATACCCTCCACACGGAGCGACCGGAATCTCAGGGCTACTCTTCCTGGCCTATGTGTCCCGCTGTCATTTCGATTCACTTCTAATCTTCTGTGATTATCATGTTCAGTTGTTGTTGTTCAGTAGCTCAGTTGTGTCCAACTCTTTGTGACCCCCATGGAATGCAGGACGCCAGGTTTCCCTGTCCTTCACTACCTCCTGGAGTTTGCTCAAACTCATGCCCATTGAGTTGATGATGCCATCCAAACGTCTCATCCTCTGTCACCCCATTCTCCTCCTGTCTGCAATCTTTCCCAGAATCAGGGTCTTGGTTAAGGGCATAGTACAAAGTGGTATCTCCCCAGGGTTCCAAAGGGAACATAGGTCCACAGGCCCCTGCCTTTAGCTTAAACTTTTCCATCTCTCTGGGATATATTCACTAGGTCTTCAGGAGTCAGTCCATGCTTCTCCTCCCACTTTCTCTCTTCAAAGTTTTGTTCCCAGAAAGCAGACCAAATTTTGCCTATCTCTAGAAAGTGTGATTCTTCTTATTCATGTTTGTTAAAAACTACCCTTAATATTTTTTTCTTACTGTACAGATTATCTTTGCCCTACATCACTGATCTAGGCTCAACACTGTCATATCCAATACTTCCTTTTTATATAACAAATAAATATCTTCTTGACTATAAGTATTAAAACAATGACTTAACTTTATTATAAGGAAAAAAATAAGAGGAAAGTAATTTGTTTTAAAAAGATGTTCACCTATATATATAGAATCATCATGAATTCCATAGCCATGAATACAGACTGCTACAACTATCCTACTGCAGACTCAAATATTAAGCAGTAAAAATGTTCAAAACTGCAAAAACCCTTGATAAACTCTGATCATAACAAACCATGATTTTTCTTTTATTTTCTTTGCAGTTACCATCCTAGAAAGTCTCATGCATTGTAAGCCATAGTATCCCCCACCTCCTGCTAACTAAATGCCAGGAGTGCACCAGTCACTGGAACAACTAACCTCCTCCCCAGTTTTTAAATTCTCCCCTAGTGGGCACTAGCATTCTCAATGAAAACATTTGGTTTAGGCAGTACCTTCCCTTATGGCTCAGCTGGTAAAGAATCAGCCTGCAATGCGGGAGACCAGGGTTTGATCCCTGGGTTGGGAAAGCTTACCCACTCCAGTATGCTGGCCTGGAGAATTCGGGGTAGCAAAGAGTTGGACACGACTGAGTGACTTTCACTTTCACTTTTCTTTCTATGTAATTCTTATGATCTCTCCTGAGTCTGGTCACAGATTAGCAATACTATGCAAAGTAAGCCTTTTGTTCATACACTTTCAGATAATCCTAACATCTATGCCATGGGACTTCTTGATACACGGGGTAGGGGTTTGTGTGTGTGTATGTGTGTGTGTGCGTAAATGCTCAGTCAAGTCTGATTCTTTGTGACTCCATGGACTGTAGCCCTCCAGGCTCATCTGTTCATCATGGAATTTTCATCTGTTCATCATGTTCATCTGCTCATCATGGAATTTTCCAGGCAAGAACACTGAAGCATGTTGTTATTCCTTCTCCAGGGGATCTTCCCAATCCAGGGGTCGAACCCTCATTTCCTGCATTGGCAGGTGGATTCTTTGCCACTGTGCCACCTGGAAAGCCTGGTAGGAGCATTCCCGTTATTGATAGATCTGGAGACTCTCAAATTGCACTGTACTATACCGTCTTCCATCCCTGTCTTTTGCCCATTTATCTATTGAAATGTTTTCTCATGGGTTTGAATTAACCCTTAATACCTTTCCATTATGATTAGAAAAACCAGCATCTGAAATGCCAAGTGATTCACAAAGAATCTCAGAGTTGGAAACATTAATAGGTAGGTCAAGACCAGAGCTACTAATCTTCGGTCTAGAACTTTTCTGTGTTACAAAATTATTGCCTCATAAATTAATCAATTGGCATTTTATTTGGAAATCAGTGTCCAAATCATTATTATTTTTTATTGTTGTTGATGTAAATCACTTCAGCAGGGCCTGATTGTGCCTCGGTGAAGTAACACAAACCTGCAGACCTACTAGGTGGAGGGGCCTCACAAAGCTATAGTCACCTAATGAGGCCCGGCCTAAGGAAGACTTTCAACTCTACCCATGGTTGCCCTTTGGGCCCAAGGGGACTTCCTTTGGTTTCTTATTTCATATTTATCCATTCTTGTAGTCAGGCTTTGTTTAATGTAATTATATGGATTTTTTTTTTAAAGCAAATTTTCCATTGCTTACATCTCAAAATGCATCTTGGAATAATTCATCTCACTTGATAACAAAGTGAATCAAATATATAAAGCAAAAAAGGGAAACCATTTTATCTTCTTTTCTTGATGCAGCAAGTCTTGTCTAAGGGGGAGGAAATTAGCATTTTCTACACAACATTAGGAAAAAATTTCTATGTCAAGTACAAATTTTATGATCCAATTCTCCCAATTTGAGTCCTTCTTATCTACCTAACTGTTATCCTTGCTAAATCAAGAAAAGAACATTAGAGGTAATGGCTGGCTTGTGCATGATACACTCTGTGTGTGTATTAAGGAGAGAATGCATATGGAGCAATTGACTTAACTAGGTGTGCAGCCCTGTGAGCATTTGTGTCTGAGGTCCAAATCAAGCCCTTAACTGGCAAGATTCCTTAATATAAATGAGAAATAGGCTGTATCCTGCCATAATGACCTGCAGCCTCTCAGACATGGCTCTCCACAGACCGATCAGTCCACAAAAAGGTTGGCCAGCTCACTGAAGTCATTATCTTTTATTTATGCAGATCAGATTGTGACAATCCTTGGAATTTTTTGTGTTTTTTTTTTTTTCCTCTCTCTCTCTTTTTAACCCTCTTGTTATGGTCCTTTCTTTCTGCTTCTGTATAGGCAACTTCCCAAACAAGCATTTTCATGACTTCTCAAGTCATTGAATGAAAATATTAGAGTATAATTTCTTTAGCTTGTATTATTCCACAAAGAAAAGAAAGCTGTTTTAATTTTGGAGATTACTAGAAAAAAGAAGAGAAAAAAATTCCTTAATTTTTTAAACCATCCGGGGAAGCATGTACTGTGCCAACATACTCACCAGCACCAAATCCCAATAGTTTACACTTTGATTATTTAATGTGCCCTCTGGAGTTTTGGAGGTGGCTCAGAAAAAATTTTAAACAAATTTCTTACATATGACCCTAATTTCAATGGATATGCTTTGAAAAAAACCCTTAACTTTCTTTCTTTTACATTTCCCATTAGTCAATATTAGCCACATATTCATGAATGGGAATTTCAATAGCATACAGATTGTAAAGAAATGTATCAGCGTGACTCTTTTTAATGTCTGTGCTTCCAGTGATCTTTCCCTCTTGGGGAGCGTGTTCAACAGTAGAAGCTGAAAGAAAATGAAAAGTGAATGTTATTATTTTTGGGCCATGCTTCAGGGCTTGCGGGAAATTTCCCAACTAGGGCTTGAACCTGTGCCCTTGGCAGGGAAAGCTGTGGAGTCCTAACCACTGGGCAACCAGGGAATTCCCAAGAATGTTAGTTCTGGTTGTGTCAGTTTGGTCTCTGCTGTGTATTGCTTTCTTCTTTTTTCCTGTAGTATTTTTCTTTCTAGCTTTTATCTGAGCCAAGAAATAAGGCAAGAAACCCACTGAGAGATCAGGCAACAACCATTGTAGGGAGGCTTTTCCCATTTGATTTGCAGGGGGGTGGGGGAGTGGTAGTGCAGAATTCAGCTGACCCTCAGGGTTCTTATTCCTGCATCGAATGCACAAGCATTTTATTAAATGTTAATTATTATATTTCAGTTATATTCTAGATGTTATGGCAGGTATAAGAAAGAATCAAACACGATCCTTGTCTTTATTTAGTCATTTGATAAATGTGCTAGCCACTGGCAAAACTACAATGAAACAGACCCTGTGATCTTTGGAAGACAGTCTGAATCAGTGATGGTGTTGTTACAGAAGCTGGATCAATTGTACTGTTTGCCTTCTAAGTAGTACTGGATGTTACGAGAGTATAACACACAGGATGCTGACTTAGAGTGTATGTGCAAAGGTTAGCAAAGGTCTCCCTAACTTCACAGAGTTTATGATGAGACCTGAAGCATGGGACCAAATTACATGTTGAGCTTGGTAGGGATGGAGCACTGTCCCAGGAAAATGGGAAACAGCTCCGTGCATTTGAGTTGAATGGTGTGTTGGAGGAACTAGAAGAAAATTCAGAGCTAAGTAAGACTCATTTCCTTTTTCTCATTCAGATCAGGAGTTTTGAGGGCTGCTTTTAAGTGGCCAGGAGTGGCTGTGTTCAGTGACTGGAAGCGATGAGCCGCGTTAGGGGCAACTTGCCATTTATGTCTCATTGGGAGGAGTGGGCAAGCCCCTCAGAAGCAGGGGCAGGGCAGGGGAAAGAGTCCAAAAAGTACACTGTTTGGGATGGAAGTAATGTAAAGAACCAGTAACCCATAAAACATTAATTGATAAGAGGAAAACATCTCTTCACAACCAAAGAATACCTGAGCTCCTGAGTGGGGGGGACCTAGATTGCATTTCAGGCTTCTCATTATTAACAGCTTGCTGGGAATGCAACTTTAGCTGTTGGCTGAAGTCAGAGAGTTAAGAAAATGAGATTTGGGGCAGGAAAATTTCTTTCAATAATGGGGAAAAGATGGGACTAAATTGTTGAGTCAGGAAGGGAGAATGTGTCAGAAGGCCTGGGCGGTCAGCACCTCTGTGAGGATAAGGGGATAAGAAAATTTTAACCATAGCATTTTCTTATCTCATGAGCATCTGATACACCATCTGCAACTAAGGTCAGAGGCATCATAATTTCCTAAGTCTGAAGTTCATTGTAGTCTGTGGTCATTAGGAAGCTACTTCCTACTATGAGAATGGAAACTGCAGTATAAATAGAAAGAGGTATGTATGGAATCAGAAGTGAAATGTCACAGAATACTTCTCAAAGAGTATTACCCAAGTGTTCTCAGGAAAAAAGGACAATGTTTTCCTTACAACGGTCATGGAATGTTGCCCTAAATTACATTGCATTCATGGTAAGTTCCTTTTCATTATAGTTAGGTGTTCATTTTTCTATTCATTTTTAAAAATATACATGAAAAATCAAGAGTGTCTCCTGAAAAACAGTTCCTAAAAAATACCTTTTGTTCCTTTCATTTATGATGGATCAGGGGTTTTATTTAATTTTTGAGATGAAAAAATAATTAGAGAGACCACATTTGACTGCCTTCACAGAAGAAAGAAAAACAACAACAAAAAACCAGTGGTAAAGTCTATGACACAAAGTAGAGATCTTGGGACTCAGAACTAAAGCTAGATAATAGCAGAAAGAGAGGGGGAAATTTACATTAAAATAAAAATAATAAAAAGCTTCCCAAACTCATTTAAGCACTAGTACTTGGATCTCCTTAAACAGAGCTTATCATTCCAGACTGACATCATCTTTGCCTATTGACATGGACGAACTGATGTCAATTTAAGGTGGGTACTTTTCATCGGTATGCGAATCACTGAAAATGACCATCAAGTCTGATATTTTTAAGTTCCAGGTTGAGCTTCCATTTACAGGGCACACCTTTTGAGAATGCAGTCCTTATTTATTGCCTTCCGGGTAAGGCGAGCTATCTTGTTCACGTGTAAAGAACTATAATGCATCTTTCACATTTAAAGTGCCCTCTGAAGCTTTCTGCTTCGCAACCTCTCTCTTTTCTCTGTTACCTTTAAATTTTTCATACCATCCTGAGCATCTCTCAAAGAATTGCAAATTCTAGCTGGAACATGATTAATTTAGCGTGTGGCCTCCTCCGATGGAGTGCTCTGCCGTCCATCCTCCTTACACAGCCTCCTTCTCCTCTTGGCTCTTAGCAGAAAAAGTGAATTAAGGCAGAGGCTGGGGATGTTCAGATGGGTTGCTTGAAAATGAATTTTTACTGGTGATGCCACAAAGTAAAAAGTGTGGTGTTGCGAAAGTGAAATTACAATATATGGTTGATGTTCTTTCAGGAGCAAAGCTCAGTCACCCCCTTTCCCTCCCTCAGTTTGCCAAAGGAATATCTATTGTTCTTTATTTAGAGGTGAAAGGCAAAACATAGGTGTTGTTTCTCCTCCTTAAAAGACTTCCTACCTTTATTTTGTTCATGTTTCTAATGCCATCTTTATTTATTTCATCAGCTAATATTTTCCACAAGGTCACCTCCCTTTCTTATAGAGAGAAGAAGCACGCTTATTTCCATTGTTGCGATTCTTTTAATAGAACTCAACCCAGCCGAACCCTGAAAGTCAACGCTGCTGTAATCACAGGGGACTTCGAGCAGTATTCACCAAGGAATTCTTCTCCAGAGCATCTTTTAGACTTGAACCCATTTAGCTCCCATTATTTTTATGAAGAAAGACAGTGGACAATATAAATCTCCTTTCTGGATGGTGTTTTGAAATCCCATTTGCGTATATTTCCTACAATTTACTTATTTGTTTAAAAATACTCTTGTGTGTATCTCTGTGTGTATGTGTGTTCAGAGATGTGATTATCAGGTATCTAATATATTTAGCAAGTGCCTGATGTATATGGTTAGGGCTCAATCCATTCTCATAATAATGATGAGAAGGACAAGGAGGGAGAGGAGGAGAGTGGAATGCTGGGTCTTGGACAATATCACCCTAACAATCTGTTGAGAAGACAAAGCTGAGTTTATCTGTATAGCAATACGGGAGGTCACTACTTTTTGAGAGTTATAAAGATGAACGGAAATCTGGTTTTACGCAGCTCTTTGAACCTTGAGGGATTGTGGAGGTTGATGGAGTTGGGGGATAAGGGTGTGGGGACTGTGGGAGAGGAATGTACATGGAATTTACATAGAGATAATGATATAATAGTTTAATAAGATTGTAGAAGTCAAGAACTTTGAAGGGTCTTGGACAGTAAGCTGTCACTGGACTGTGTTAGAAAACGCCGCGGGAAGAAAGCGCCACCTCTAAGGACCGTTGGTGAAGGCCTGTATTGGGCGGGCGCTCTCGGGCAGAACTCCCGGGGGCGGGTGACCGAGGGGACAAAGGGAGTCTGCGAGGCATGAGGGGTGGGGAGAGGTTTTATAGCCCGGGCCGGCGTCCAGGCCAGGTCCTTCCATATAAGGAAGAAAGCGCGGGCCACAGCGGCGGTGGGTGTCCAAGGGCTCCGTGTCGGCTCCTGATTGGACTAGGCTGCAGGGGGTCGGTTCCCGGAAGTTTAGCCAGCCTCCGGAACTTGTCTTGCGGCACTTCTCCAGGGCATGCTTCAACATGCCCGACCTTTCAGACTGGACATTTTGATTTCACAAAAGTGAGATTTTCACAAAGTTTCTGGAACCAACAATTAAGTTATTTGTAACTTTCTTCTTCTTGGACAAATTAAAAAAAATTATTATTTATTTTTGGCTACAGTGGGCCTTTGTGGCTGTGATTGGGCTTTCTCTAGTTGCAGCGAGCAGCGGCTTCTGTTTGTCATGGTGCCCAGGCTTCCCGTTGCAGTGGCTTCCCTTGTTGTGGACCACAGGCTCTAGAGTATGAAGGCTCCGTAGTTGTGGTGCCCCAAGACATGTGGACTCTTCCCAGAGCAGAGATCGAACCTGTGAAAATGCCTCCTGCCATATCAATAAATAAGTAATGTCACAGCCATCAGTGATTTCTGGCCTCCAAATGTGAATGAGGGCTCCCAAAACTGTGATTCAGAGGATGCTGCCAGCCCCCTCAGTGATTGCTGAGGAGCTGGGGGAATTCAAGAAGCAAGGTGAACAAGGAAACAGGATTGGCCCCAGATAGCTAAGGTGCATATGAAAGCAATGAATTGAGTGAGCCCAGAGGCTTGAATCTTCCCATACATAGAATGCTCAGTTCACTTGATACATGATCTTTGATGTTCAGACTCCTTTTGTGGCAAACTTGTATAGAGCCTGTATACAGCCTGACTTCCCCTCCTGCCTCCTCGGAGCATTTTTTTTTTTTCAGAGCTACTGAGAGGCTGTTTCCCAGGCTTGGAGTCCTAAACATTTCCACCAAATAAAATAACTCTACTTTCAGGCATATTTTTTTAGTCAACAAACCTGTGTCCCTTGCATTGGCCGGCAGATTCTTAACCACTGGACCACGAGGGAAGTCCTTGGGCAAGTAGTAGAGCCAATGAAAACAGTGAGAGAGTGAAGTTCTGTTAGTGACTCAAGATAGCCAGTTGTACAGCCACATTAGCATCATGATAATTTGTGTGGATGCAGGTAGCTTTGATTCTTTGTCTTCCTTATTCCTTATTCTGACATTTTGAAGCTGAAGCCTTTTACCATCAGGGAGATAGTTGTTTGAGATGTGTGTGTATGTGAAGTGTGTGTGTGTGTGTGTGTGTGTGTGTTGTAGTATGGTGAATATTCTGTGCTGACTTGAAAAGAAAGAAATGGTGCCAGGCTAAGCTTTTCTTCAAGGCCATTTCAAATGTTGACTCTTTTAAAAAAGCCTAACCTGTGCTGGAGAACCACACGACCTCCAACATCTAGCTCCTCTGAGAACATTTCCAGATCTCCTTGTGAGGTATTAAGGTTCACTGTTCCAGCCTCCTCTCCACTCTGTAAGATCGTCAATCATTTTTCTGTTATCAAATATTTTCCTGTTTAATGCCAAGGACTGTACTATGTGTTGAGGTTTAATGAGGAATAAAAAGCAGTGCCTGCCATCTTTGAGTTCTCATTCCAGTACAAAAAGTAAATGAAATAATTGTCATTTATTTTTCTCTTTAGTGTTTCTATGTGCCTAACGGAGCATTGCACCTAGTAGTGTTCCAATAATTCTGTGAGAAAATGAATGAATGAGTGTACATTCATGAGTTTAGCGTGAAATGGTGTTTTATCATAGTTTTATTTTCCTGAGAAATTTTGCATATATCCCACTTCTAAGTAAATTGCTTTTTTGGTATCATTTACCCATTTTGTGTTACTAGGGTTGTTATCTTTTAAAAAATGAAAAGTAAGGTTTTATTGTATAGTCTGAGCAAAATTTCTTACTGGTTTTATGGATTGTGAATATCTTCACTCTGTGTCTGGTTTGCATCGGTGTCACATTTTATACACTGTATTGCCTTTTGTGGTCCAGAAGGTTTAATTTGAATGTACAGAAATTTAATAATTTTTTTCTTTCATGATGAGTGTTTTTAAGTGCCTTGCTTAGGAAAGTATCCTACTTTAATGTCATAGATATTTTCTCTATTTTCTTCTAACAGTTTTTAAGTTTTGTTTCTTGAATTTTTTTCTTTAATTTACTGGGATTGATTCTTGTGTGTGGCACAAGGTAAACATTTGACTTTATTTTAACTTTCTTATAAATTCACTGATCAGCTGAATACTTCAGGGAGACCATCTGCAACTCTCTGAAGGTTCTTTCTTTGGACTGCTCACTCCTGTCTTTTACTTTGTCCTTCTAACTCTAGCTCTTTGGTGTCTCTGAATTCTCAGTTCCATCTCTTCGACTCAAGTTGGTTGCTGGGTTATGCCTGAGTTCCTCCTCCTCTGCACTCTCAAGCCAGTAAGCTGGGTATTCGTAGGACTCATCTTATTTCTCAGGAATAACTATTCTTTGTTGTCTAACATTGAAAACCTTTTGTTTCATGGAGTTTGTTCACTTTTTGTTTGTTTTATATGGGAGGGTAAATCTGGCCCCTGTTATTCTGTCTTGACTGGAAGCAGAAGTCTGGAGAAAGCAGAGGGAATTGAGTTAGTTAAGATCTGAAGCTGGAGACAGTCAGCTTGGAAGGGCTAACTTTATGGGTCCACGATCTGGAAAAGAGCTCACAGTGATTCCACACAATTAACAGGGGAAACAGAGGCTTGGAGAAAGGAAGTGACTTTCTAGTGTGATTTGTGTACCAAACCTTGATTACTGTCTGGGAGGCCAGGTGATGGTTCGGTTGCATTTTCTCTGAGCTCTGGTATTACATTTGGAAAGACAAGATGAAAAGGACTTTTCCACCCCCCAGCCCCCTCAGTGTTCACAGGACTTAGGAGATAAGGCTGTGGTTTGGGCTAGGATAAAATTGGGTGAAGTAAGTAAGAGAAGGAGAAATATTGTATGACCTCCCTTATATGTGGAATCTAAAAAGAATAAAAGGAAATGATACAAATGAACTCACAGAACAAATGAACTCACAGACTTAGAGAATGAACTTATGGTTGCCTGTACACACTGTGATATCTAAAATGGATAACCAATAAGGTCCTACTGTGTAGCACATGAAACTCTGGTTAATACTGTGTGGCAGCGTGGATGGGAGGAGAGTTTGGGGGAGAATGGATACATGTATATGTATGGCTGAGTCCCTTTGCTGTTCATCTGAAACTGTCACAACACTGTTAATCGGCTATGCACTGCACTGTCCTTAGTCACTCAGTCGTGTCCGACTCTTTGAGATCCCATGGACTGTAGTCTGCCAGGCCCCTCTGTTCATGGGGATTCTCCAGGCAAGAATACTGGAGTGGGTTGCCATGCCCTCCTCCAGGGGATCTTCCCAACCCAGGGATTGAACCCAGGTCCCCCACATCACAGGCAGATTCTTTACCATCTGAGTCGCCAGGGAAGCCCAAGAATACTGGAATGGGTAGCCTATCCTTCCTCCAGGGGATTTTCCCCCCAACCCAGAAATCGAACTGAGGTCTCTTGCATTGCAGGTCGATTCTTTATCAGCTGACCTACCAGGGAAGCCCATCAATCAGCTATATCCCAATACAAAATAAAAAGTTAAAAAGATAGGAGTTGTCTTAGGAAAGGAAGCAGATTTCTTTTTTTTTTTCATTTATTTTTATTAGTTGGAGGCTAATTACTTTATAATATTGTAGTGGTTTTTGTCATACATTGACATGAATCAGCCATGGATTTACATGTATTCCCCATCCCGATCCCCCCTCCCACCTCCCTCTCCACCCGACTCCTCTGGGTCTTCCCAGTGCACCAGGCCTGAGCACTTGTCTCATGCATCCCACCTGGGCTGGTGATCTGTTTCACTATAGATAATATACATGTTTTGATGCTGTTCTCTCGAAACATCCCGCCCTCGCCTTCTCCCATAGAGTCCAAAAGTCTGTTCTGTATATCTGTGTCTCTTTTTCTGTTTTGCATATAGGGTTATCATTACCATCTTTCTAAATTCCATATATATGTGTTAGTATGCTGTAATGGTCTTTATCTTTCTGGCTTACTTCACTCTGTATAATGGGCTCCAGTTTCATCCATCTCATTAGAACTGATTCAAATGAATTCTTTTTAATGGTTGAGTAATATTCCATGGTGTATATGTACCACAGCTTCCTTATCCATTCGTCTGCTGATGGGCATCTAGGTTGAGGAAGCAGATTTCTTTAGGATGATGGCCTAAAGTTTCTTGTCACTTAGCTTCCAAAGTCCTGCAGCTTGACTTCCACCATAGGTCACTGGTAAAAATCTAGTCACGGGGCCAGCTAAGGATGAATGAGGGGCCACATGGGTGTGAATATCAGTGTGATTATTGAGATGAACATCTCTGGTGTCCAAAATCACAGTAACCCACTAAACAGTTTGAGTGGAGATAGGAAATGAAATGAGAAATGCAGAATATGGCCATATAGTGAGAATCTGGAATGCCAGGATATAGTCCAAAGGAAGTTCAGGGCTCGTGTGCATCAGATGAATAAAGTGAAGGCAGTGTTTTAGGAAGAACAACCTAGAACTGATGTGTGTTCTGATTAGAACAGGCAGTATTGTCTGTAGGCTGAGATGTTAGGAGTCTGCTACGATAATAGCTCAGATGTGAACAGGTAGAACCAGAACAAAGGTGGATGCAGTGGGGACAGAAAAAAAGGGAGACTTCTATGATATATTGATTCTAATTTAATATATCAGAATGCTACCTAGTAGAAGGATGTGTTTCCATCGGCATATGATGAATATCAAAACCAAATAAAGGAATATGCCAAGTCAAGAAACATCAAGCCAAAAAACTTTCAAGAATTCATAAGAACAAGAGAAAGAGGACCAGAGACATAGAAAGCAGAACGGGGAGAAGGAAGCAGAATAGCAGAGTCAAGACTGTGAGCATTAAGATGGAAACAGGGACAGTAGCTATACCCACGGATAGAGAATCTCAAGTACAGGAGAAAAGTATTCATAGCGGAGGAGGAAAAAAATGCACTGCATAGAAATATGAACCATTCTACATAAACTTAGTAGAGAAAAAAGTAAGACATAAATCTCAGTGATGTTACTTAAATGTGAGTACAATAGCTGATTTTCATTAGCAGTAACACTTTTATTCATTTAACAAACATTTCTAAATATTTGCCACATACATGCCAAGTACTCATCTTTGGCAATATTATGTTCAGAAAGATAGAAATCTTTCTGATTCTATCAGATTCTTCAAATTCTACCTTAATGAAATTTACAATGTGTTGGAAACAGATGTCTACAGAAACAGTTGTGACACTCTTAAGTGCATGCGTGCCGAGTTGCTTCAGTCGTGTCTGACTCTTTGCAACCTTATGAACTGTAACCTGCCAGGCTGCTCTGTCCACGGGAGTCGGCTTCCCAACCCAGGGATTGAACCCGTGTCTCCTGCATCTCCTGAATTTCAGGCAGATTCTTTATCCAGTGAGCTACCTGGAAAACCAACCTCAGAAGTGGTAAGTGCTAAAACCGTGGTAGGAAAAATGACTAAAGATGCAGAGGAGGGAGTGAATAACTTTTCTGAGTGTGTCAGAGATGACTTTACAGAAGAACGATGTGATCAGCGGGAATGGGGGTTTGGCAGCTGGAGAAGGTGGATCATTTCATTCCAGATAGTAGGGGCACCTGGCATAGGCCAAGGTGAAGGCTTTAGAAAGCGTGATGGATTAGAAGACCAGCAAGAGGCTCTGCAGACTCCATTCACCAAGGTAGAGAAGGTGGGAAATCCCTTAAAGTGTTAAGAAGTATTTGAAATCTTTGACACCTGAAAGGTTTAACTATCAGTTATTTGGAAGCCTGTTAACCGACAATAGCTCTATACTGCTTGAACGTCCCAAGGTATTTCTTTTTTTTTAACTTTCCTACGTTAACTTTTAATATACCTTATGTTTATTTGCTAAAGGGATAAAGATGATAATTTTACAATTTTATAATAACCATATGATGACAAAAATCACAATAGTTTCTTAAAAAACCAGTTTAATACTATAAATTCTGTTTCTTATTAGCATAAAGTTAAAAAGTTTTTATACTGTTATTAATTCAGTTGAAAGTACGACTTTATCCTTAATATTTTTTAAGGGATGATAGCATGTTGTTTTGGGGTCATAGAACACTGAATAGTTGAAACTCTAGTCTTTTTTTTTTCCTATTATTTAAAGAGTTTTTGTTGATTTACAATATTGTGTTAGTTTCAGATGTATAGGAAAGTGAATCAGTTATACATACACATATATCCATTATTTTTTCTTTTTTTAAGATTCTTTTCCCATACAGATCATTACAGAGTATTGTAATGAGTCCAGAGTAGAGTTCTCTGGATTATATAGCAGGTTCTTATCCAAACCAAGCTATTGCTTAGTGGTATTTACCACTATTGCCTACTCTTAATCTCTTTCGTTCAATGTGATGGTATAACTACTGTTAAGATTTGTGGAATCCCTGTGGGAATTAAGATGTATATATGTCTTATGTTTTGAGGCAGCAGACTAGGCAGAATTAAGTCATGTGTTAGGTTTTCTTAGGATATCCTACATGATTTTGGAAAATCTGGGAGAAATAAACCTATCTACCTAGCTATTAATTATCAATTTATATCTGCAAGTTGTGATAAAAAATGTCCTGGACCATTGTATAGGAGTTATCAGCCAGCATGGAATAACAATTCCACCTAGACAGGACTGCCATCTTTGCAAGTGTTACTAGTCTGTCCACAAGTGTTACCAGGTAGCAATCTTCTCCTTCATTAGCTTTATCCAAAACATGAAGACTATTGTTTGAAGTATGTTCTTAGATATGTCTTTTATTTAGGATAATGCTAATATATATTCTTTGTTAAAAAAAGTTTTGGTTCACAAACTATTGCCACATCTGTTACTTGGTTCACTGTACCTCTAAAAGCTAGGTAGGCATTTTCCCTTCCATTTTTCAGACTAGAAAACAGACTCAAAAACATTTAGGGCTTTGCTTAAGACTAGGTAGATCATAAGTGGAAGAGGCACCATCTGAACTAAGAACTTTTGACTTTAAGCCCTTCGTCTTGCTAGAACACTACAGCTTCTTCCTACAGTTTTCTGTAATAAAAGATGTCAACACCTAGTGATTCTGATTTAACGTTGAATCTTTGTCAGCCCAATCATACATAATTTTAAAAGTGAGAACACTTAAGCACATTATGAAGTACAAATACACTAATAACTTCAATAAAAATTTGGCACTTTTTAAGAAATGTAATGTGTATATCTCTGCAGTGGATGTTACTCTGCTGATAAAGAATAGTTTCTTTTACTTACTTACTTGGTTGTGGTGATGAAGTTGGCCTTGACCCAACGAGGCCTAGTACATTTCACCCCACCAACCTTGCTGGGACATGGTCCCTGCCCTGTAGCAGCTTATGATCTAACGGGAAAGTCTGGAGAGGTTAATCATCTGCATCACAGAGCAGAAAGTGGGAAGTGTTGACTGGGAGGTGCAGAATGTATGGAGGTGTAGGAAAGGGAAACATTTATTTCAATCAGGGAAATCATGAAAGGATTATAGAGGAGGTCTCTTGGAGCCGAGTTTTGCCTTATGTATAAGACTTCAAGAAGTTTCCATCCGGGGCTGGAGATAGGTGGGCTGAAGAGTATTCTAGAAGAGAAACATTTCTTAATTTATTTATTTACTTTTAGTTGCACTGGGTCTTCGTTGCTGTGTGCAGGCTTTCTCTAATTGAGGTAAGTGGGAGCTACTCTAGTTGCAGTGTGTGTGTTTCTCATTGTAGTGATTTCTCTTTTTGTGGAGCACAGACATTAGGTATGTGGGCTTCAGTAGTTGCAGCCCACGGACTCAGTAGTTGCGATGTTCAGGCTGTAGGGTGCAAAGGCTCCTTTAGTTTTGGCACTTTAGTTGCTTCAAGGCATGTGGAATCTTCCCGGACCTAGGATCGAACCCATGTCCCCTGCATTGGCAGGCAGATTCTTAGCCACTGTACCCCCAGGAAAGTCTGAAAGAAATGCTTTGCAAACACCAGGAAGTGAGTAGGTGGTTGAATAACTGCTAATGATCGCTATTCCTCTGGCAGAGGAAGATACTAAAGGTGTAAGGCAAGAAGCAAACAGCACAGAGAACTGGTGGCAGGTCAGCCCTTTGTGGCGTTGGTCATGCAGATCCAGGAAGATGTACGTCAAGATGCAGAGCCAAGCAGAGATACAGCTGAGCTAGGTGTGAGGCAGGTTGCTAGAGAGGTGGTTTACAGAAAGGATGAGAGAGGAAAGATGGTCCTGGGGAACGGCTAAGCAATGAGGAGGAGGACGGCTCCAGAGAGGCAGACAGCTCGAGAGGTCTGTTTCAGATCCACACTCTGGAAGAAGTGATAGGAACAGAAAGACTGGCAGGCAGTGGGTGTCCAGAAGAGGAAGGAGCAAAAGACAGTGGTGGGATTTCTAGATTTGACGATGTGAGGAGGACGATTTGAGGATGTGAGGATGGTGAGGATGGGGCTGAGTTCAGTGACACATGGAACAAAGGGCAAACTGGTGAAAAGATACTTGTTTTGGTTTGAGTTCTCATAGTTGTTTAGTTTTGTGGAGAAAGCACAATAGCACTTTTTTTTTCTTTCTGGAAAAAAAAATTGACAGGCGGGAGCTGTGTGTTTTGTAGACTAGGATTTACAGTGCACAGTGGTTGTGTACAATTTACTCTGTTTGGCCGAAGCATTCAAAAGAGAACTCTTGCTGGGACACGCATTCCGATCTTGTGTTTCTGTATTTTACAAGGGAATTGAAATGCACCACTTCAGAGTGAATTAGGAGTGAGTTTGTACATTTTTCTGCTTAGTGGAACTCAAATAGTTTCCCAGGGAATACGGTCTCTGTTTTTCCAACACCTTTGCCTTATTCCCCAAATAGATTACCACGTGTCTCTCAGATTTCCCACAGTGTCATCAGAGCGAGAAAGCGAGGGAGAGAGCAGGCAGAGGGCAAGATAATTTTACACTCGAGACAGAGGGATGTAGGCTCTGAAGTTTCTAAACTCCCAAAGACTCTTGGGTGCGAGATATCTTTTGTGTTCCAACACAAAACCAGCATGGCACATGGAGTAATCCCTGAAGGTATCAGACCGTAGACTGCACCCGTCAATTCGTATTGTTCAGCGTTTGGGAACATTTCATATTGTTTCCTCAATGCCTAGTCTCATGCTTGTAGCATATTGAAATTAAAGAGAAAGACTTTGTTAATATTCAACAGGACTAACACTGCGGAAATGTAGCTGCGGCTTCTCTTACCTCTCTTTTTAATACTTTTCTCCCATATTTAATCTCCTGGGAGTCCCTCCCTTCTCTTTTCTACCCTTTATTGTAACCGTATTACCCACAACCTTCTCTGAGCAATGACTGGTGAGTTCTCTGACCTAAAGTTAGTATCACCCAGAAGAGCTAGGATTAATTTCACTTGGAAGAAGCTTCAGAAATCATGCATATTTGAAAGAGACCTCTTGTGTGTTCTCAGTCATGTCCGACTTTTTGCGACCTCGTGGACTATAGCCTGCCGGGCTCCCCTGTCCATGGGATTTCCCAGGCAAGAATGCTGGAGTGGGTTGCCATTTCCTGCTCCAGGGGATCTTCCCGATCCGGGGATTGAACCTGCGTCTCCTGCATTGGCAGGTGGATTCTTTACCACTGAGCCATGAGGGAAGGCCCCATACTACACTTGGTCTTAGCCAAAAGGCCTCTTGTGTAATAGGCTGCAAATTTACACACATTACACCCAGATGTGCTCAGAAAAATGGGGGCTTGGCCAAAAGTTTGTTCAAGTTTTCCCATAATATCTTACAGAATGAAAGCTTAGCAATGAAAGCTAAAAGGCATTCAAGGCCGGTCCACCTGGGAGCTGGGTCATTTGAGGAGGGTCCCCAAGTCCTGGCCACATGAGGACACATCAGGTCACACAGACTGCAACCTTAAGGGTCAGTGGGACAGCAGCCATTTGCTGGGCGTGGAGCATCGCTGTAGAGGAAAGGCTCCTGTGAGTTTAGTGTTATTCTCTGGCAGGCTCCGGACCCTGGGTTTCACTGAGCAAACTGGAGATGCTTGGGCTTTGAGTCTTTTACTGTTTTTGTAGGAAGTATCAGAGCCAGAAACCACAGTTTGGAGAGAAAACTTAAAATGCTGGGAGAGGGCTCCCACAGCAATCTATTTTTTTCTTCCCACAGCAATCTTTTTCTGCTAAAGGCCTTATGACCTAGCAAGTTGACAAGCTCTACTCAAAGTTCCTGGGGGGCGAGTTCCTTTAAGGATGGTGAAATGCAGAGTCATCACGATGGTCATGATCTAGGAAATGCTGAATCACAGGACTCGAAGAAAACAGACCAGATACATTGGCATTAAGCCAACAGACAGAAAACTAAAGTTTATCAGATGAAGGAAGTGAAATAAAGAACGTAGTTTAAATTGTTTTAATGAGAAGAAATGGCTTTCTGACTACCATTGTTAGTGACTGGGCTTCAGCTTTTTTTTTTTTTTTAATTGAAGGATAACTGCTTTGCAATGTTGTATTGGTTTCTGCTGTACAACAATTCGAATGGGTCATAATTATATGTATATCTCATTATTGAGCTTTCCCTGCCCCTGTTCCATCCCACCCCTCCAGGTCACAAAACACCGGGCTGGGCTCCCTGTGTTATATAGCAGCTTTCCACTAGCTACCTATTTTACTCATGATGGTGTGTACTCCTCAGGGTTACTTTCTTAATTCGTCCTACCCTCTCCTTCCCCCACTGTATCTACTCATCCGTTCTCTACATCTGTGTCTGCATTCCTTCCTTGCAAAGAAGTTCATTTTAACTAAAGTTTTCAAATAACACACATGCTAGAAATAGCATGTGATTCCTATTTTTCTAAATAAAAAATAACTTTGTTTTCACCGGAGGGAATGCAGCATTTCTGAGAGTGGAAATTATAATCACAAAACCTGGTGCAGTTGCTTGTGACGGGGGTCTTTCTGGAAATGAATCCATCATTGGTTAGTGATGAGATGTGCGAGTTTTTCTATTGGACTGCCTCCCAGTTTGTTGGTTGGGAAATGGAAACTGGCACATCTAGATCATGAAGCTCCTTTCACCCTTTCTAAGGACATTGAGCATTTTAACCGGGAATAGATAAGAAATGACCACAGGGGTGTAAGCAGCAGAAACACGATGAAATTTGGGTTTTAGAAGATCACTCTGGCGCCATTCTGAGGGGGAACAGGGCAATGGCACCATGCTGATCAATACTTCTGGGATGACGGCCAGAAAAGGAGTAAAATCTTCAGAAAACAGTATGTATTTGAAACCAAAGGGCATCAATCATGACCGAAGAGGCTCCATGAGGTCAAGTCAAACCAAGGTGAGTCTTGAGGACATCAAACAACAGAAGATGGAAGGAGATGCCAGTTAATTCTTTGCTTATGTAGAGCTTCTCCAGCTAAAAGGATTTACTTTTTCTGTCCAGATAAAAGACAGAAAAGCTCTGTATTATGCTGAACTTCTGACTCATTCTAAGATTTGTTTCAAACGGAGTCAGTTTTCTTTTGTATTTAGAGGCAACATTGCTATCCTGAGCCTCTCAAGCAAACCCAAACATCAAGTTGGAAACCTTGAATGAATTATTAAAAGAGGAGGCAAGCTATTGTTTTATAGAACTAAAAGTGAAAATCTACCAGAAGCCATAATAGGTAAAGGATCCAGTTGTGAAACAAATGGCAATAGGATGACAAAAATGTAAACATTTACATACACATTTCAGCAAATGATGTTTTGTCTTCTGGCAAAGTCATCATAGGTGGAGTGGGGGTAGTGCTAGCGCTTCTGTATCCTGAGAAGTACCAGTCCCTTCCATGGCCTCTCGTGTGTGTGTGTGTGTGTGTGTGTGTTTGTGTGTGTGTGCGCGCGCGCGCTCACGCGCTGTCGCTTCAGTCTTGTCCAAGTCTTTGCGACCTTATGGACTGTAGTCCTCCAGTCTCCTCTGTCCATGGGATTCTTCAGGCAAGAATACTGGAGTGGGTTGCCATGTCCTCCTCCAGGTGGTCTTCCTGGACCAGGAATCGAACCTGTGTCCCTAGAATCTTCTGCATTGCAGGTGGATTCTTTACCGCTGAGCTACGAGGGAAGCCCCCATGGTCTCCTAGTCACATACATTTTCCTGGTAAACCAAAATCTCATATAGCCTGTATTTAGTTCAGTTTGTTTTCCTATCCTTTGCTGCTGTTAATGTTTTGAGAAACAAGCCAAAAAAATATTCTTTTTTTTTTTTGTGTGTGTGGATTTATTTAAAAACTTGTGTAGTCCACACAGTTGAACTCACTAGTGGAGATTTTGCTGTGAGGAGGGTTTATTTAAGCAGCTGTATTCTGTTATAGGGAACTTCTGGGGGAGGTACTAGTGGTAAAGAACTCACCTGCCAGTGCAGGAGACATAAGAGATATGGGTTCGATCCCTGGGTTGGGAAGATCCCCTGGAGGAGGGCATGGCAACCCACTCCAGTGTTCTTGCCTGGAGAATTCCATGGATAGAGAAGCCTTGCAGGCTGCAGTCCAAGGGGCCGCAAAGAGTTGGACAGGACTGAAGTGACTTAGCAGGCTTGCATTGTTACGGAGTGTTTTGTGACTCGCCCCTAGGAGCACGTCTGCACCCCCAGGCTACTGGCAGGTTTTGTTCTGGACTCGGGCTCGCTGTGTCCCTGCGCTATCCGGTGTCGGCTGCGGCGGGAGGTGGAGGAGATGTCTTCTCCGCAGCCTGCTGAGGTCAGGGTCTCGGCGAGCTCAGGTTCCCATCTTATCTGCCCAGTCAGGAGTACTTTATTTGTATTGTTCGTGTCTGTTTCCCACATCAGAATTTAGAGTCAGGATAACGGCTACAAAGCAGTCACTTCTTTCAGCATTCATCCTAGCGCACTTGGAGGGACTTACAACCCACAGCAGACTTCCTCCCCACAATCCTAGGAGTCCTCAGGGGGTGTCTTGTGTTCTGTAGTGTTCCTCACAAACGTGTCCAGCATTTTCCTTCTCTCTCGATCCTTCTTGCTCTGATAATATTTGTATTTCTGAGGAAACTATACATGTCTACTCTGCCCCATGGCTTCCAGCAATGCTGCCTCTGAGCCTGGAGCCCACTGAGAGAGGCCTGCACGTAGGATGCCTTCAGGGTGTGTGTGTTAGCTGCTCAGTCATGTCTGACTCTTTGCGACCCCATGGACTGGAGCCCACCAGGCTCTTCTGTCCTTGGGATTCTCCAGGCAAGAATACTGAAGTTGGTAGCCATCCCCTCCTCCAGGGGATCTTCCTGCCCCAGGGATCGAACCCAGGTCTACTGCATTGCAGGCAGACTTTTTATCACTAAGCCACCGGGGAAACCCAAGATGCCTCCTGAGTCCCCATAATACTGGCATCTACTGAGGAGATGGTCTCAGCAGAGGACCCCTCTCCTGCCGCAAGTGTTAGTATCCACACTGTAACTACTTTTCTCTGAGTGAGGTCCAGCCTTTGGACAGGTGATTCACATTTTTGTCTTTTATTTTTTAAAAATGTTATTTATGTGCTTTATTTTTATTTATTTATCTGGAGTATAGTTGATTTAGAATGCTGTGTGTTTCAGGTATACAACACAGTGACTCTGTTATCATACACATATATTCATTCTTTTTTTCAGATTCTTTTCCCACATAGGTTATTAAAGAATATTGAGTAAAGTTCTCTGTGCTATACAGTAGTAGATCCTTGTTGGTTATCCATTTTATGTATAGTAGTGTGTGTATGTTCATCCCAAGCTTCTGATTTGTCCCTCACCCCACCAAGTTTCCCCTTTGATAATCATAAGTTTGTTTTCAGAATCTGAGAGTCACACTTTTATAGCCATCGGCTTGCTGAGGATTTAGGCCACACTCATTGAGGCGTCCATGAGAGTTCTTGCTTCCTGCCTCTGGGTGCTGCTGGACTCTGGTCTCCAGTCTATTATCTGAGGTGAATGTGATGTGTGTGTGTGTGTGTGTGTGTGTGTAGTGTGTGTGTGAGTGTAGTTTGTGTGTGTGTGTGTGTGGTGTGGGTATCCTTGTTTTTATAAGAAGCTCAGAGGGACAGGTGCCCAGGGACCTGTCACTTAGCCCTGGGCAGTTGGAGAGTAGAAAACAACAAAATCTACATTTTCCTTCCTGTCCTTTTGAATTTTTGTTATAAGTAGCAGTTGCTTTTACAATAAAGGAAAGACCCACTCAAGAAAAAGAGACTGAATGTTTATGTCCCCCCAAATTCATATGCTGAAACCAATTTCGTAATGTAATGATATTTGGAGATGGGGCCCTTGGGAGGTGATTAAGTGAGGGTGAGGTGCCCTCACGAATGGGACTGGTGACTTAGCACGCATGCACGCTCTTATAAAAGAGACCCCAGGGAGTCTCCTCTCTTCAACTCTGCAAGGGCACAGTGAGATGACGCGATCTATAAACCAGGAAGAGGGTCTCAGGAGACAGCAAACGTGTTGGCACCTTGATCTTGCACTCCCAGCCATCACAACTGTGAGAAATAAGTCCCTGTTGTTGATGAGCTACCCTGTCTGTGCCATTGTGTGGCAGAAGTCTGAACAGAATGAGATGTGTTGTGGTCCCTCAGGAAGGAGCCTGTTCCTGTGGGCGGGTTAGTGCAGGTGGTCTGATGGGGCGGGGCCCCAGAGGGCAGGCCTGAGGGCAAATGAGGGATGTAGGGGAGAGACTGAGGATCAGCACAGCACAGCTGTGGAGGAAGGCCAGAGTCTCTGGAATCTCCATCAGCCATCTTGCAGGAAGAGGTTCAAGCTGGGCCCTGTAACCTACTCTGTTCTCTTGACAAAGACTCTTGAGTGTGCTCTATACACCAGTGGTCCCCAACCTTTTTGGAACCAAGTACTGGTTTCATGAAAGGTAGTTTTTCCATGGGCCAGGAAAGGAGATGAGTTTGGGATGATTCTCATAAGGAGCACACAACTTAGATCCCTCACATGTGCAATTCACAGTAGGGTTTGAGTTCCTATAAGGATCTAATACCACTGCTGATCTGATAGGAGGCAGAGCTCAGGCATTAATGTGAGTGATGGGGAGCAGCTGTAAATACAGATGAAGCTTTGCTTGCTTGCCCACTGTTCTCGTCCTGCTGTGTGGCCCAGTTCCTAATCTGCCACAGATAAATACTAGTCTGTGGCCCAGGGGATGTGGGCCCCTGCTATACACCATTCACCCTATTTCTGGGGGAGAAATTAAGGGTTCCTAGCACCCACTCCCCTATAATCACTGTGTTTCCATGTGGAACCTTCATCCTTGGTCCATACCCAGGACTCCTCCCACCACTGCCTCTGCCAACTTAATTTAATGTCTTATGTTTTTTCTGTCCTTGGCTTTATGTTCTGTTAGATTTTAAATTCATTTTAGGGTACAATCTGTATGTTTTACAGTTTATCTCCCTTCTCTAGAATTTAGGGCTGTAATGTACACATAGATACTCAGTAAATGTTTAATTAAAACAAGTATATAAGAGTGAGGAAACATTGTATTATGTCATAATTGTGTCAAGGGATACACCTGTGAGAAATTCTTGGTTTACTTCCCACTACATTTGTCATCTGTCAAATCATAATCTCTTACTATGTTGACAGCATTGCTATGAGGCTTGAGAAAAATCATCCATGCTAAGGTCATACCACATTGTTAGTGCTTAATAAGTGGTAGCTAGTTTGATTTAGACAAATCTAACAATTGTTGCTGTTTTTGAAGCCAAAATGCCTGCAAATTTTGGGATTTTGCTTCTTTCATCAATTTGAGCAAAATCAACTGCAAAGAGAACTTAATATGAATAAATGGGCTTTTCAGTCTGCTCTGTTTCCATGAAAAAGTTTCATAACATAACAATTAGTTTATATATAGTTGAACTTACCTGAGTTTGGCAAACCTGAATGTAACCTGAAGATCATTTGTCCTGTTGGCTGAGAGGAATGTGTCTTGGGCAGAAGAGACTGATAATTTTACTAAACTACAAGTCCTAGGAGGGATGGGTCAATTCAGCTTTTATTCATCTCTGAATCCTTAACCTATAGGAAATTGACTAGAAAAGAGTCTGAAAATAATTGATCAAAAAACTAATGAATGGCCCAGGGTCAAAATTCCTTGATAGTGCTAAATTATAAAAAATATATTAAACATATCACTTATATTAGAAAGAAAAAAGTATGTGACTGTGATTCTGAGATTTGGATATCCATATCAAGGTGTTTGGGCTTCCCTGGTGGCTCAGAGGTTAAAGCATCTGCCTGCAGTGCAGGAGACCTGGGTTTGATCCCTGAGTTGGGAAGATCCCCTGGAGAAGGAAATGGCAACCCACTCCAGTATTCTTGCCTGGAGAATCCCATGGAGGGAGGAGCCTAGTAAGCTACAGTCCATGGGGTCGCAAAGAGTCGGACACGACTGAGCGACTTCACTTTACTTATCCAGGTGTTTGTTTTCCCTTTTCTGGAAATTTTTTCTTTATTGAGAAACTTAAGACTTGGGTACATCAAGAAAACCAATTTCTGGGAGAAAAAAATCACAACCCACAGTAGAAAAAAAAAATTAAAGACTGTCTGGGCCATATCAGAACCCAGAGAACATATTCTTTTAACTGAAAAATTCTAGGTGCTTCATAAATGACCTTTTGATATAAAATGACTTATTAAATTTGCAATTTGTGATTCTTGGTGTTGAGGTCCGCAGGACAAGGTAGGAAGTCTTCAAACTTTGAGCTGATTTCCAGGAAGGTTTATTTGGCCTTTGAATCAGTTAGTCCTTGTCTAAGAGGTTACACCTACATCTGTTTTAGTGACTACCCCAAAGTGTGGATCACAAAAAACTGTGGAAAATTCTTAAAGAGATGGGAATACCAGACCATTTGACCTGCCTCTGAGAAATCTGTATGCAGGTCAGGAAACAACAGTTAAAACTGGACATGGAACAACAGATTAGTTCCAAATAGGGAAAGGAGTATATCAGGGCTATATATTGTCACCCTGCTTATTTAACTTACGTGCAGAGTACATCATGAGAAATGCTGGGCTGGATGAAACACAAGCTGGAATCAAGATTGCCGGGAGAAATATCAATAACCTCAGATATGCAGATGACACCACCCTGATGGCAGAAAGCGAAGAAGAACTAAAGAAATTCTTGATGAAAGTGAAAGAGGAGAGTGAAAAAGTTGGCTTAAAACTCAACATTCAGAAAACTAAGATCATGGCATTCGGTCCCATCACTTCATGGCAAATAGATGGGGAAACAGTGGAAACAGTGAAAGACTTTATTTTTTTGGGCTCCAAAATCACTGTAGATCATAACTGCAGCCATGAAATTAAAAGATGCTTACTCCTTGGAAGGAAAGTTATGACCAACCTAGACGGCATATTAAAAAGCAGAGACATTACTTAGGTAATGTCTAAGGTCCATCTAGCCAAAGCTATGGTTTTTCCAGTAGTCATGTGTGGATGTGAGAGTGGAACAATAAAGAAAGCTGAGCACCGAAGAATTGATGCTTTTGAATTGTGGTGTTGGAGAAGACTCTTGAGAGTCCGTTGGACTGCAAGGAAATCCAACAAGTCCATCCTAAAGAAAATCAGTCCTGAATATTCATTGGAAGAACTGATGTTGAAACTGAAACTCCAATACTTTTGGCCACCTGATGTGAAAAACTGACTTACTGGAAAATACCCTAATGCTGGGAAAGATTGAAGGCAGGAGGAGAAGGGGACGACAAAGGATGAGATGGTTGGATGGCATCAGCAATTCAATGGACTTGAGTTTGAGTAAACTCTGGGAGTTGGTGATGGACAGGGAAACCTGGCATGCTGCAGTCCATGGGGACTCAAAGAGTTGGACACAACTGAGCGACTGAACTGAACTGAAGAGGTAGCAGTAGCAACAGCGTCCACCTTCTGGGCAGCTTCTTTCTTGGCTTGATGAGCCTGTAGGACCACCACAACTTCATCCACCTTGAAAAATATGGAATGCTTCACACATTTGCATGTCATCCTTGCACAGGGACCATGCTGATCTTCTCTCTATGGTTCCAATTCTAGTGTTTTTCCTACCAAAGCGAGTACTCATAGTGCTTAATTTTAAAAGTATTTATTTACTTAATCATTTATTTGGCTGTGTTAGGTCCTTGTTGCAGCACACAGGATTCTTGTTGTTGCTGACGTTACTCTCGTCATCCTGGGTCCTTCGTTGTGGCAAATAGACTCTCCAGTTGTGGCCTGCAGACTCTGAGTTGCAGCGCACAGACTTGGTTGCTCTGCAGCATGTGGGATCTTAGTTCCCTGTGCAGGGATCGAACCGTGTGCCCTCCATCACAAGATGGATTCTTAACCACTGGGCCCCCAGGGAAGTCCCAAAGAGTTTATTTCTGATTAAAAATGGTAAAATCAAAGTAATTCAGTAATTTGTTATGGGATATCCTTCTAAATTGGGTTAAGTAGAAACAATCTAAGATAATCTCAGTTAAAGGGCAGTGATTTGAATGTCTGGATCAAGATGCTTTTTGTGAATGCCAGATGGTAGGAAAGCTAAGATGCTGAACAAGTAGGTCAATAATTTACAAAAGTATACTTACATGCGGCTTTCCTAGTGGCTCAGACTGTAAAGAATCTGCCTGCAATGTAGGAGACCCAGGTTTGATCACTGGGTCGGGAAAATTCCCTGAAGAAGGGAATGGAGGTATCCTTACATAGGTCCTTTGAATAGATGTGTGTAAAAAGGCTGATTTGAAGTTTCTCTGTTTTGGGAATCTGAGAGGAGCAGCCCAGGGCTCCTTAAAATAAATGTAATGGTTTTGTTGCCTTGCACCTCGTTTTATTTGTTCTGTTACCGAGCACAGCCTTGTTATAGACCAGCTTTTCAGAGGACATCTTCCATAAGGTTTCCATTTCAAACGTAAACTAACCAGGAGTGCTCCCCACCCCGACCCCCTAACTTCCAGGATTCATCAGCTCCTGAAGAGGCAATCTACTTGAAAATGTTGTCTCCAATTCAACCATTCACTAACTTCTTTACAAGTTATAAAGTCACTTTACAACGTGATCATATTTGATTTTCACAGTAAGTCTGAATGGCGTGGGGACTACTCTCCGTCTGTTTTATGGATAAGATAAGGCGTAGAGTTCAAATACTTGGGTCATCTAGTCCTGTCCTACCTGACAGTGAAATGCGGTGCTTTGAGTGTCTTGCTGGCTGTTGAGTAGTAGTTGAGATGGAGGCCGAAAAGGGAGGGGTGGGCGGATGGCTGATGAACAGATGAAGTTGTGAAGCATGAGTGACATGAGGCTGGGAGCTGGGCTTTCCACTTTGATTAACCTCTGTGTGCAGTCGCACTCGCCCGCCGATTGAGGACTCCATCAATACCATCTTGAAAGTGGAAGTAGCGTAGACTCCGGGACACTACCTCAAAAGAAAGATCTAGAGGGGGAGGATTAAACTGCTATTTAATTGTTGAGGACACGTCCACAATGTAACGAATGCCCTTAGAGAAGCAATTTGGAGAAGAGTGAGTTGGAAACCTTGGGGGAAAGTCAGAATCTTTAGCCATAAAACACCTGAACAAGACATAATTATTAGCCCTGAGCTTTATTTTAATGATGTACTATGTCTTAAATATAATACCGACAATTTGCTGAAAGATGCCAGCTGCTCAGAAGGAACGAGACAAAAGGAAAAGGAGGGTCATTTGTAATGAGTCTGGATTTTCATACAACCTGTCAGTTTGGTCGTGTGAAGCTCCCGTGCCCTCAAGGGACTGACAGAATGTGCCTGCATAGGCCATGGGACATCTGTCGACAGTCCTCTGGGCTGTGAGTGGTCCCCACTTTGATTCTTTTTCCTGTGTGTGTCCATGCATTTTCAGCAGGCTGTGTGAGAGTCTCAGGGAGAGTCAGAGGTTTATCCCTGGAGTTGGGTGGTTGATCACGCATTTTCCTTGGGATTTGGAGACTGGGTTCAAATTCTGACACCAAGTTTGACAAATAACTTTGCTTTTTGACATTGCAGTTCCCTATTTGCAAAATGGGATTGAATTTAGGCAATTTAGAGAATTAAGATAAGGACTGAGGAAATTGCTGTGTGTGATAATGCTTGAAAAGTAAGTAGCAGAAGTTTTTCTAAATGAAAGTTGATTATCTCAGTTACTCCTAAGGAAAATTAAATCTCTTTTATTATCAACTTCATGTTTGTTTGAACAACCAATCTTTTTCATTTTATTAATAATCTTATTCTTTACATTACAAAAATGTATTCTCCAACCTAAATTCCTTCAGGTAATGCACTTTTGTGACCTGGTTGAATGGACAGATAATTTCATTTAGAGAAGGGAATAGCTTAGTGATCATCTTTGGTACTTTTCACTTAAAATTAATTTAAAAATTTCAGTCTTTTGGAAGAGGACCAAGTGAACAATACCTCCAAGGCCTTTAAATGTTAACTCAGTACCTCCAAGAAGCTATTTACAAACTCTCAAGCTGGGTTCACGTATTCATTCATTTGTTCCATAGCCAGGTTCTCACTCTTCTCTTCTCCCACAATGCCCACACACATCTCCATCTTGTTCTTGCTGTTTCATAATATGATTAAGTTTTTATAAGTTTTATCTCCTCCATTAGAATAAGAGCAACTTAAAGATAAAACTTTGGGGACTTTGCTGGTGGTCTAGTGGTTAAGGATCTGCTTATCAATGCAGGGGACTTGGGTTTGAGCCCTGCTTGGAGAACTAAGATCCCACATGCCTCTGGGCAACTTAAGCCTGTGTGCCACAGCAAAGACCCAGCACAACCAAAAATAGAGATAAAACTTTGACCTATTTGTCTTTATACCTGTAGGGCTTGACATAGTGCCTGCTTATTATTATACTTACATCAGTGAGGGTGCTGTTGGCAGCAAATAACAAATGACCTAACTCAAAATGACTTAAACACTGAGGATGTTCTGTATTCATGTTGTAAGAAGATCAAAAGGAGGGTGTTTCCAGGGCTGGTTGATTCATTAGTTTCATGATATTAATATATCCAAGATTCAAGTTCTTCACATATTTTTGCTCTTTCATACCAGATATGCAACATCCTACAGAAGAAAAGTGTTTCATTCTTTTATTCCTTCCTGTGTTTTTTTTTTTTTTGTTAAAAATTGTGACTCCCACAATATATCCTTGTTTCTTGCCTACTATACACAGAGCAGTTTGTATCTCTTAAATCTCATCCTTAATTTGTCCCAAGCCTTTCCCCCTCCCTTTTGATAACTACTTGTTTGTTTTCTATATCTGCAAGTCTGCATCTGTCTTGCAAATACATTCATTTGTATTACTTTTTAGATTATACATACGTGGACAGAGGAGCCTGGTGGGCTACAGTGCATAGGGTCACTAATAGTCGGACATGACTGAGCGCACGTGCACACACATGTCATATCATATAGTATTTGTCTTTCTCTGTCTTATTTCAGAAAGCATAATATTCTCTAGGTCTATCCATGTTGCTGCAATTGGCTCTATTCATTCTTTTTAATGTCTGAGTAATATTCCGTTGTGTGTGGAATATACACACCACATTTTATTTATCTGTTTTGTCTTTTTATCAACATTTGGATTGCTTTCATGTCTTGCCTATTGTAAAGAGTACTGTTATGAACTTTGGAGTGCATTTAATTTCTCGAATTAGTTTTTTTTCTAGATATATACCTAGGAGTGAAATTACTGGATGATATGGTAGTTCAATTTTCAGTTTTTTGAGGAGCCTCCATATTGTTTTCCACAGTGGCTGTACCAATTTACAGTCCCGTCAACAGTGTACAGATATTTTATAGTCAGTAAATAAACATTATTCAGAATTGAAGCGCTCATCTCTCTTTACACTATGGATTTAAGATCTAAATGTAAGACCAGAAATTGTAAAACTCCTAGAGGAAAACATAGACAAAACACTCTCTGACATAAGTCACAGCAGGATCCTCTATGACCCACCTCCCAGAGTAATGGAAATAAAAACAAAATAAACAAATGGGACCTAATTAAACTTAAAGGTTTTGCACAATGAAGGAACTATAAGCAAGGTGAAAAGACAGCCTTCAGAATGGGAGAAAATAATAGCAAATGAAGCAACTGACAAAGAATTAATCTCAAAAATATAAAAGCAGCTCATGCAACTCAATTCCAGAAAAATAAATGACCCAATCAAAAAACAGGCCAAAGGACTAGACAGACATTTCTCCAAAGAAGACATACAGATGGCTAACAAACACATGAAAGGATGCTCAACATCACTCATTATCAGAGAAATGCAAATCAAAACCACAATGAGGTACCATCTCATTCTGGTCAGAACAGCTGGTATCAAAAAATCTACAAACAATAAATGCTGGCGAGGGTGCAAAGAAAAGGGAACCCTCTTACACTGTTGGTGGGAATGCAAACTACTACAGCCACTATGGAGAACAGTGTGGAGACTCCTTAAAAAACTGGAAATAGATCCGCCTTATGACCCAGTAATCCCACTGCTGGGCATACACACTGAGTAAACCAGAGCTGAAAGAGACACGTGCATTCCAATGTTCATTGCAGCACTGTTTATAATAACCAGGACATGGAAGCAACCTAGATGTCCATCAGCAGATGAATGGATAAGAAAACTGTGGTACATATACACAATGGAATATTACTCAGCTATTAAAAAGAATGCATTTGATTCAGTTCTAATGAGGTGGATGAAACTGGAGCCTATTATACAGAGTGAAGTCAGTCAGAAAGAAAAACACCAATACAGTATATTAACACATATATATATGGAATTTAGAAAGGTGATAACAATGACCCTATATGCGAGACAGCAAAAGAGACACAGATGTAAAGAATAGACTTTTGGACTCTGTGGGAGAAGGTGAGGGTGGGATGATTTGAGAGAATAGCATTGAAACATGTATATTACCATATGTGAAATCATCAGTCCAGGTTAGAAGCATGAGACAGTGTGCTCAGGGCTGGTGCACTGGGATGACCCTGAGGAATGGGATGGGGAGGGAGGTGGGAGGGGGTTCAGGATGGGGAACCCATGTACACCCATGGCTGATTCATGTCAAAGTATGGCAAAAACCACTACAATATTGTAGGGTAATTAGCCTCCATCTTTGCATGATATGTTCTCTTGGTATCTCTAATTTTCTTGAAGAGATCTCTAGTCTTTCCCATTCTATTGTTTTCCTCTATTTCTTTGCATTGATCACTGAGGAAGGCTTTCTTATCTCTCCTTGTTATTCTCTGGAACTCTGCATTCAAATGGGTATATCTTTCCTTCTCTCCTTTGCTTTTCACTTCCCTTCTTTTCACAGCTGTTTGCAAGGCCTCCTCAGATAGTCATTTTGCTTTTTTGCATTTCATTTTCTTGGGGATGGTATTGATTTCTGTCTCCTGTACAATGTCACGAACCTCCATCCATAGTTCATCAGGCACTCTGTCTATCAGATCTAGCCCTTTAAATCTATTTCTCACTTCCACTGTATAGTCATAAGGGATTTGATTTAGGTCATATCTGGTCCAGTGATTTTCTCCACTTTCTTCAATTTAAAGTTTGAATTTGGCAATAAGGAGTTCATGATCTGAGCCACAGTCAGCTCCCATTCTTGTTTTTGCTGACTGTATAGAGCTTCTCCATCTTTGGCTGCAAAGAATATAGTCAATCTGATTTCAGTGTCGATCATCTGGTGATATCCATATGTAGAGTCTTCTCTTGTGTTGTTGGAAGAGGGTATTTGCTGTGACCAGTGTGTTCTCTTGGCAGAACTCTGTTAGCCTGCTAACTCTGTTAACTCTGTTAGCCCTGCTTCATTCTGTACTCCAAGGCCAAATTTGCCTGTTACTCCAGGTGTTTCTTGACTTCCTACTTTTGCATTCCAGTCCCCTATAATGAAAAGTGAAAGAAAGTGAAAGTGAAGTCGCTCAGTCGTGTCTGATTCTTCATGACCCCATTGACTGTAGCCTACCAGGCTCCTTCATCCATGGGATTCTCCAGGCAAGAATACTGGAGTGGGTTGCCATTTCCTTCTTCAGGGGATCTTCCCGACCCAGGGATTGAACCCCGGTCTCCCGCATTGCAGGGAGACGCTTTAACCTCTGAGCAACCAGGGAAGCTGAAAAGGACATCTTTTTTGGGTGTTAGCTCTAGAAGGTCTTATAGATCTTCATAGAACTGTTCAACTTTAGCTTCTTCAGCATTACTGGTCGGGGCACAGACTTGGATTACTGTGATATTGAATGGTTTGCCTTGGAAACAAATAGAATCATTCTGTCGTTTTTGAGATTGCATCCAAGTACTGCATTTCGGATTCTCTTGTTGTCTATGATGGCTACTCCTTTTTTTCTAAGGGATTCCTGCCCACAGTAGTAGATACAATGGTCATCTGAGTTAAATTCACCTATTCCAGTCCATCTTAGTCCACTGATTTCTAGAATGTCGATGTTCACTCTTGTCATCTCCTGTTTGACCACTTCCAATTTACCTTGATTCATGGACCTAACATTCCAGGTTCCTTTGCAGTACTTCTCTTTAGAGCATCAGACCCTGCTTCCATCACCAGTCCCATTCATAACTGGGTGTTGTTTTTGCTTTCGCTCCATCCCTTCATTCTTTCTGATCTCCAGTAGTATCTTGGGTACCTACCGACCTGGGGAGTTCATCTTTCAGTGTTGTATCTTTTTGCCTCTTCATACTGATCATGAATACTGTTCGTGAATGGTAAGGACCTAACGGAAGAAAAAGATATTAAGAAGAGGTGGCAAGAATACACAGAAGAACTGTACAAAAAAGGTCTTCATGACCCAGATAACCACGATGGTGTGATCGCTCACCCAGAGCCAGACATGATGGAATGTGAAGTCAAGTGGGCCTTAGGAAGCATCACTACGAACAAAACTACTGGAGGTGATGGAAGTTCAGTTGAGCTATTTCAAATCCTGAAAGATGATTCTGTGAAAGTGCTGCACTCAATATGCCAGCAAATTTGGAAAACTCAGCAGTGGCCACAGGACTGGAAAATGTCTGTTTTCATTCCCATCCCAAAGAAAGGCAATGCCAAAGAATGCTCAAACTACTGCACAATTGCACTCATCTCACACGCTAGTAAAGTAATGCTCAAAATTCTCCAAGCCAGGCTTCAACAGTACATGAACCGTGAACTTCCAGATGTTCAAGCTGGTTTTAGAAAAGGCAGAGGAACCAGAGATCAAATTGCCAGTATCCGCTGGATCATCGAAAAAACAAGAGAGTTCCAGAAAAACATCTATTTTTGCTTTATTGACTATGCCAAAGCCTTTGACTGTGTGGATCACAATAAACTGTGGAAATTCTTAAAGAGATGGGAACACCAGACCACCTGACCTGCCTCTTGAGAAACCTGTATGCAGGTCAGGAAGCAACAGTTAGAACTGGACATGGAAAAATAGACTGGTTCCAAATAGGAAAAGGAATATGTCAAGGCTGTATGTTGTCACTCTGGTTATTTAACTTATATGCAGAGTATATCATGAGAAACACTGGGCTGGAAGAAGCACAAGCTAGAATCAAGATTGCTGGGAGAAATATCAATAACCTCAGATATACAAATGACACCATCCTTAGGCAGAAAGTGAAGAGGAACTAAAGAGCTTCTTGATGAAAGTGAAAGAGGAGAGTGAAAAAGTTGACTTAAAGCTCAGCATTCAGAAAACTAAGATCATGGCATCTGGTCCCATCACTTCATGGCAGATAGATGGGGAAACAGTGGGTGGCTTTATTTTTCTGGGCTCCAAAATCACTGCAGATGGTGATTGCAGCCATGAAATTAAAAGACACTTACTCCTTGGAAGGAAAGTTATGACCAACCTAGACAGACTATTAAAAAGTAGAGACATCACTTTGTTAACAAAGTTCCACCTAGCCAAGGCGATGGTTTTACCAGTGGTCATGTATGGATGTGAGAGTTGGGCTACAAAGAAAACTGAGCACCAAAGAATTGATGCTTTTGAACTGTGGTGTTGGAGAAGACTCTTGAGAGTCCATTGGACTGCAAGGAGATCCAACCAGTCTATCCTAAAGGAGATCAGTCCTGGGTGTTCATTGGAAGGACTGATGTTGAAGCTGAAACTCCAATACTTTGGCCACCTCATGTGAAGAGTTGACTCATTTGAAAAGACCCTGATGCTGGAAAAGATTGAGGGCAGGAGGAGAAGGGGACAACAGAGGATGAGATGGTTGGATGGCATAACTGACTCAATGGACATGGGTTTGGGTGGATTCCAGGAGTTGGTGATGGACAGGGAGGGCTGGCGTGCTGCGGTTCATGGGGTTGCAAAGAGTCTGAACTGAGTGACTGAACTGAACTGAACTGAATTAGCTTCCAATTAAAATAAATAAATTAATTTGATTCATATCAATGTATGACAAAACCCACTGAAAAATAAAAAATTAAAAATTAAAAACAAAGAAACAAAAAATAATAAAATAAATAAATTAATTTTAAGAAATGAAAAAAAAGAATAATCACTTTCCTGAAAATGAAATGCTTGAATGTGTGTGCAAGTCTGTTGCAGTACTGTTTTTCTTTTCTAAAATATTTATTTATAATTGGAAGGTAATTACAATTGTGTTGGTTTCTGCTATACATCAACATGAATCAGTCTCAGATACCTATATGTCCGTTCTCTCGTGCATTTCCCTCCCACCTGCCGCCCTGCAGCATTGTTTTTAACAGCTATAATTTTGCAAATTATTTGCATATCTACAAACAAATATATGAATAAATAAGTTATTATGTGATGTTATTGTGATGGAATGTTATTGAAATAAATGATATACATTAATACTTACATGTATATTAACAGGAATTAATCTTAAAATATAATATTGAATAAAAGCATCACAAAATGATCGAGTACAGCATGGCATTATGAATGCAAAGTTCAAAACACATAAAATAGTACTACCTATAGTACTATCTGGGCTTCTCTGGTGGCTCAGATGGTAAAGAATCTGCCTACAGTGTGGGATACCTGGGTTTGATCCCTGTGTTGGTAAAATCCCCTGGAGGAAGGCAAGGCAAACCACTCCAGCATTCTTGCCTGGAGAATCCTCATGGACAAAGGAGCCTGGAGGGCTACAGCCCATGGGGTTGCAAGGAATTGGACATGATTGACTATGCACTGAACAGTATACTACTGCCTTATGTATGTAAAAAATGGAAGAGAGTGATACATTTCAACTTCAGCAAAGTGGTTACTCTAGAGAGAGAAGGGGGTTTTGACTCTGTATAATGTTTATTGTAATTTTTTTTTCATTGAGGTATGGTTGATGTGCAATATTATGTCAGTTTCAGGTGTACAACATAGTCACAGTTTTTAAAGTTTGTATTCCATTTATAATTATTATAAAATATTGGCTGCATTCTCTGTGCAGTACAATATATCCTTGCAGCTCATTTATTTTATATACAATAGTTTGTACTTCTTAATCCCCTACCCCCCCCACCCCCTTCCCTTTCCCCACTGGTAACCACTAGTTCATCACAATCGACTCTTTTGATGGATTTTACTACCCATCTAGAGGAGAAGAAACAGACGGGCATAGCAGAGAGCAGACAAACATTTTGAGTGTTCTGCATGCTCCCAGAAGCCACTGGCATATTTTACAGAGAGAATGGAAAGTGTGGTGAATCTGATAGATTAGTTAATTAGAGGTCGGTTAAAACAGCTTCTACATTTTCTGAGTATAACTATAAATAAAAGCTGTGAGCTTTTAACAACTGAGGCAATCCAACACATACTTTCTCTGAAGTACAAGGAGGCTTGTGTGACTTTCCAGACATAAATGATTTTAAACAAATCTCCACTTAATGCCATTTGACAGAGTAGAAATGTTCATAATCGCTTAGAGAAAGAGATAATGTTTTATGTGTCACTGGAGGAAAGTATAAGACAAATATTTTACAATTTTTCTCCAGCCATTTATTGTTTTGATTTGACTCAAATCACCTTTTCTTGTTATTGTAATCGACTTCCTAATGCGTCTTCTCAATGGCATGTGCAGATACACAGAACTTTATATGCATGAATAATATAAGTTGATGTAGCAGTATATTTTCTTTGTTTTCACATTACACATACAGCACAAATCCTAATAAAACTAGACTGGAACATATTACAAATTCATTTGGTTAGTATCCAGGTACCAAGTGAGTGAATAAATATATACGATTTAAATTACGAATATGCCGCCCATTACTTAAAATGCCACCTCTTCTACTTTATTTTGACTTTTGTGCTTATCATGTTTTATTAACACTTTGAAGTTGTAAACATGAGTAGAGTGACAGCCATATCACAAAGTTGAGGTTAGAGGTTTGTTATATGTTGGAACAGGAAAGTCCTCAGAGTCACTGTAGAGAAAGTTATTCTCAGGGGCAGTGATTGAAAATACTGCTATGTCAGTCATGCTCCTAGCTATCCTTTGTGGAGGGTGTGTGATGATGGTCTAGACCGGCGCATCTCAAAGAGTGGTTAGCAGACAATAGCACTGAATTCAAATTCAATCCTTGCAAAAATACTAAACCCTGGGGTCACCAACACCTATTAAATCTACTTCCCTGGAGGTAGAGCCAAAGAATGTGTGTTTACACTTATTGATTCTTTTTCAAAAAATATTTATTTATTTTTGGCAGCATTGGATCTTGGTAACCACACGTGGGATGTAGTTGCATCACTCAGGCTCAGTAGTTGCCTCGAGGCATGTGGGATCTTAGTACTCTGATCAGGGATCTGACCAGGGATCAAACTTGCGTCCCCTGCATTGGAAGGAAGATTCTTAACCACTGGACCACCAGGGACGTCCCATCCCCTATTCACTCTTATAAGCAATAACTTTGAAATTTTCTTAGTTCTGCTTCCTTAAAAGCAGAGCCTTCAATAGGATGGTTGTAGTCATAGCACATGATTTACTGAGACAGGGTTCTTCAGAAAAATCTGTGAGGTTGAGAGTGAAGCAGGATGGAGAAAGATAAAAGGGCTGAGCAGTGGTGTGGTCTCGAGTAAAATCTAGCCTTGGTTTGATCCATGGAGGTAGAATATGAAGTTGCCCACTTGAGCCAAGGGTGGCAGAATTTAGTACTCTGCTTTCAAGTGGTTGTAAGTTATGGGCTGTATCCCGGTGGAGAGTGGTGGAGATGGGGAAGACCTTTGCTGATGACTGAGCTCCTAGGAGCAGAGGGCACTTTTCCTGCCGAGGGCATAGCTGTGAACCCTTTGGCAGCAGACACAGCACCCGGACATGAGTGCCCTAGTCTGGGTAAGAGAATTTGGGTGGGGCATCAAATAGCATTCTTCGCAGTCTACCCCTTGCATTTCTCAGGTCCACTCTTCTGACATTAAATTCTTTCTTATAATACGGACCCTATAATCATAGTTCTTGGGGAAACTTAAGAGGAGGGTTGGTGGGATAAATCATAGCTCCTGCTACTGCAGTTGATACCATGGTCCTAACTGGTACTCATCGTCTCCCTCCTCTATCATCCATTTCTGAGCCTCCTAACCCCCAACTCTGACTGGTCTAGGAGTCTTGCCTTTGGAGTCTATGTAGCTGTTATCTCTGAGGAGTCGAAGTCTCTGGTTACGGTGTCTTTCTGAAACTGCAGTTGCTATATTTACTACAAATGGCATGAGTGTGCCAGGAAACGTTCCAGCAGAGGTACCAGACATATTTATGTATGTCCTTATTATTAGGTGTGTGCCGCTGTGTGCTCAGTCACTCCAGTTGTGTCTGACTGCTTGTGACCCCATGGACTGTAGCCTGTCAGACTCCTCTGTCCATGGGATTCTCTAGGCAAGAATACTGGAGTGGGTTGCCATGCCCTCTTTCAGGGGATCTTCCTGACCCAGGGATCGAATCCCGGGCCTCCTGCATCTTCTGCATCGCAGGCAAATTCTTTACCGCTGAGCCACCTGGTAAGACCTTTATGATTAGATGGTAGTTCTAATTCCTCATAAGTATCAGGGCTGATTTTCCTGGATATTAGATTAGGATAGATCCTTTTTGTACCTGTTGGACTAATGGCATAAGGAGCCCAGTGTGACTTGTAGCATCTATTACTTTCAATTTAGATGGAGTTAGCTTTACTGTGTCTCGGTAGGACTATTCGCTATACTACAATCAGGATACCTAGATTCAGAGACGGTAAACGTGTGGGAATGGGAAGAACAAGTTCCTGAAGGGAGTCACTGGAAATGGTGGTGGGCGGGCGTACTCCCATGTTTCTACTGCTAGATAGCAGAACCAACATTTTCTATTTACTGGGGACCCGACACCACATGATGGACCTTGCTTTAAGGAATTTGTCAAACTGTGCAGATTAGCACCTATCAGTACAAGGATGCTTACAACTTCAGAATGCTAATTAAGTTTGTTCAAGATGGTGTCTTGGCTTCATCTTTAAGAGGCTGTTTCATCTCTCCATCTGGATAGGAGCTTTTTGATAGTATGGAAAGTGGTAGGGCTATGTACTCCTTATATATATGCCTGCTGCCACATCTTATTGGCTGTAAAGTGGGTTCCTTTGATTCGGAGTGATTTTATGCAGAGTTCTGAGTGTAGATCAGACATTCTATGAACCCTTGGATAATGGAACTGGCAGAAAACCTGTGGAAAAACAGCAAACCATATTGTGTATGTGGTCAGAATGCATCTCTCCCCTTGCCAGGATGGAAGAAGTCTAATGCAAGCAATTTTCTCTTAACTAACTGGTTGATCTCTTGGAGAGACTGCACGTTGTCCCAGTAAAGGGATCTAGGCTACTATAGAGACCCAGTGGCCTTTCTTTCAGGCTATAGTTTAAGCCAGATTTGACATGAAGGATCAAATCTGGCCTTATTTACAGATTTATTGATAGTATACTGGCTGTTTAATTAAAGCTAAAATGTGTTAAAACTAGTTAAATTCATACTTTTATATTCAGTTTAGTTTGCTTGAGTAAACCCATATCAGATTTATTATTAGGTCACATTAGTTTAATCAATACAGATACTTGTTGTTAGATGCTAGACAGTTAATGGAGAGATGAACTGTCAAACCATCTGCGATGTGCAGAATTGATATTTGAAAAATGTAGCTGTGATTGACTATGAAAGAACTCAGAAACAAGAATTATAAAGAAAGCTCAGTGAGGTTTCCTTTTTGATTCTGAAAATTGTGCTTTATAAAATAAATTTCTTTAGAAAGTTTTGGACCTATAATCTTGAATAGAAGGAAATACTAACTTAGTTTTTTAAGTTAGCAGATTACTTATAAGTTCTGAAAAGTAAAATCATAGAGTTACAAAATCACAGAGTTGGGAGGGTTAGATCCCCATAAATGTTGTTCTTTGCCGTAAAGGAGTTCTCTTTATTGCAGGCTGATGGTCAAATAGCTTCAACTAATTATGTGATAGGAAATCTAGTACTTCCCAAGAGAGTCTACTTAATTTCTTTTAAACATTATGTTTTTACAGTTATAAGGATAATACATTTTTATAATAGGAAAAAACAAACTCAAATGTAGTAAGTAAAAAGTCACTTTAAATTCCCTATTAAAAATCTGCTATTACCATTTTGCTGTTTTTTCCTTTCAGTATTTTTGTAAAGACTGTTGAGGCTTTATGTTCCCAGGCAATTAATTTTCTGTTGAATCAGCTTGATTCTCTTGATGCTTGAGTTTAAGCTATGTTATGTCATATCTATAGTCATGCCTACTGTAGGTGTCCAACAACTTTATTCCTATCATGTGGTCTTTCTGGGGTCCAGTACACTGGGGGTCTTAACTGATGTCTGTAACACCCTCACTGAATGGAAGTCCAACATCTTTCAGTACCAAGAAGCCTCTAGAATCTCCAGTTAAGTCACATTTCTTCAATAACTGTTCCCCCATCCCCAGGCTTTAAAGAATCTTATCCTAATCATCTGTACTTAGCATTTGATTGAACTCTTGAGAAGGTGCTTACATATTTCTGAAATCCTTTCTCTGTGCAGCTTCTTCTTGAAAAATCCCAGTTACCTCAGCAGCCCCAGCTCTGATTTCTGTCTCCTCAGCTCAGTGAAGCTGTAACTTGGGCTCCACCTTCTCGCTCTATATTCAGAAAGTACATCTAGTGAGAGAACCAGGATGACTATATGACTCACTTTGTGTGTTTCCCTTTTTCTCATAGATCACAGTTCCATATCACGGTTTTCAAGCAACCAAGAATAGTTGTGCTGTTTGTAAAGTTTTATAGTTGTTTGCTATGTTCAGGCTAGTCTATTAACAGCTACATGTGGAAATAGGAGGCTTCGCAACAGTTACATATATATTAAGAGACTAACTTTTATCCATTTCTAATATATCTCTTCTGTTGTTCACTGTTGTATTCCATGTGAAGTGAAAGTCAAATTATAGGCTGAGTAGCCTGGGCCTGAGAAGTGGTTATTACCAACTTTAATAATATATCAGGAAAAAAAATCAGAAGAAGATTAAATTTGCAGCAATTTAAAAAAATTAAGAGTAAACTCATTTTTAAATAAACTGAATTTTGATATTTGATTTATCTTAGAGATTGCCAATCATATCATCCACCAAAGACTTCATAGTTTAAAAACTTCATGTATATATAAAAAACATAGATCATTGGGTGGATGCATAGAAATAATTAACTGCTTAGGGAATAATACAGGTTTTCCTGGTGGCTCATTTGGTAAAGAATCCGCCTGCAATGCAGGAGACCTGGGTTCAATCTCTGGGTTGGGAAGATCCCCTGGAAAAGGGAATGGCTACCCACTCCAGTATTCTTGCCTGGAGAACTCCACTGACTACAGTTGGCTTAAAACTCAACATTCAGAAAACTAAGATCATGGTATCTGGTCCCATCAATTCATGGCAAATAGATGGGGAAACAATGGAATGAGTGACAGACTTTATTTTGGGGGCTCCAAAATCACTGCAGATGGTGACTGCAGCCATGAAATTAAAAGACATTTGTTTCTTGGAAGAAAAGCTATGACCAACCTCAGTTCAGTTCAGTTCAGTTCAGTCGCTCAGTCGTGTCTGACTCTTTGTGACCCTATGGACTGCAGCAGACCAGGCCTCCCAGTCCATCACTAACTTCCGGAACCTGCTTAAGTTCATGTCCATTGAGTCGCTGATGCCATCCAGTCATCTCATTCTCTGTTGTCCCCTTCTCCTCCCACCTTCAATCTTTCCCAACATCAGGGTCTTTTCCAGTGTGTCAGTTCTTTTCATCAGGTAGCCAAAGTATTGGAGTTTCAGCTTCAGCATCAGTCCTTTAAGTGAATGTTCAGGACTGATCTCCTTTAGGATGGACTGGTTGGATCTCCTTGCAGTCCAAGGGACTCTCAAGAGTCAACACCACAGTTCAAAAGCATCAATTCTTCGGTGCTCAGCTTTCTTTATAGTCCAAATCTCACATCCATACATGACTATTGGAAAAACCACAGTCTTAACTAGGTGGATCTTTGTTGGCAAAGTAATGCCTAAGGTTTTTAATATGATGTCTAGGTTGGTTGTAACTTTTCTTCCCAGGAGTAAGCGTTTTTTGATTTCATGGCTGCAGTCACCATCTGCAGTGATTTTGGAGCCCCCCAAAACAAACTCTGCCACTTGTTTCCACCGTTTCCCTATCTATTTGCCATGAAGTGATGGTACTGGATGCCATAATCTTTGTTTTCTGAAGTCAAATTATAGGCTGAGTAGCCTGGGCCTGAGAAGTGGTTATTAACAACTTTAATAATATGTCAGGAGAAAAAAAATCAGAAGAAGATTAAATTTGCAAAATTGCCACTTTTTCTAAGACATTAAACAGTCTAGAACCCTTTAAATCTCAGAAGTTACCTTGGTCGTTTCTAAGATGGGGTCCAGAGGCATCTTTTAAAAATCAAAACCTGCTGGAATTTTCCTCCAAAATAAAATCTTTGAAAGTTATGGTGGAAAATTTACTTACTCCTATTCTAAAACTGATTGCACTTTCTTTGTTTTCCCCTCTAGTTTGCAAACTTCATGAGGGAAAGGACTTTATTTTCTACAAAACCTTTAACATGTGAAGTGAAGTCGCTCAGTCGTGTCTGACTCCTTTTCGACCTCATGGACTATAGCCTGCCAGGCTCCTCTATCCATGGGATTTTCCAGGGAAGTATACTGAAGGGGGTTGCCATTTCCTTCTCCAGGGGATCTTCCCAACCCGGGGATCAAACCTGGGTCTCCTGCATTGCAGGCAGACTCCTTACCATCTGAGACACCAGGGAAATCTTACTGTGCCTAAAAATAGTAAATACACACTTGCTTACTACTAATAGTAATGTTAAGAGTAACAGCTAACCTTTTTGGAGTGCTAGCTATGTGCTATTATTTTACATTGTATTATTTTATAAGATACACATTCTTTGTTTACATGATTGATAGCTTTCTTACAGCTCATAAAATGTTTCATATTGTGGTTTTGACTTTGTTCACACTGAGTTCAACTAGTTGTGTTTTGGTTTTCTATGGTCAAAACTTTGTTCTGTTGCTGCTGTTGCCATTGGTTCGCTTCCTTTCAGGATCAAAGTGAATACTTTAACATAAAAATCTTATCTTTAACTCTTCCTCTGCTGGTTCTTTCCTAGGTTCTCTGGTGGCTCAGATGATAAAGAATCCACTAGCCATGCAGGACACCTGAGTTCAATCCCTCGGTTGGCAAGATCCCCTGGAGGAGGGCATGGTAACCCACTCCAGTATTCTTACCTGGAGAATCCCCATAGACAGAGGACCCTGGTGGGTTATGAGTTTCCAAAGGTAGCTGAGGAGCAGGAGGCAGGCAAGTGGGCTGGAGAATGCTCTGTGAGGAATGAAGTTTTCTTTCTGTCATTCTCAATGGAACTGACTTTCTAAACTCACAATTCATGAGTGTGATTAGCTTTCCTGTGGAAAATAGTGCAAGGTCAAACTGAGATGGCAGCTCAGATAGGAATGGAAAAAGCAGATGGATCAGAAATATGCCAAAAGTAATATATGAGGGTTCATACCCTATGTAGTAGTGAAACTGGGGAAACCAGTTCTTTTAACTTTTTGAGGGACAGAGAAGCCTCAAATGATAACTGGTTTACCATACTTCAGTTCAGTTCAGTTCAGTCACTCAGTCGTGTCTGACTCTTTGCGACCCCATGAACTGCAGCACGCCAGGCCTCCCTGTCCATCACCAACACCTGCAGTACACTCAAACCCATGTCCATTGAGACGGTGATGCCATCCAATCATCTCATCCTTTGTCGTCCCCTTCTCCTCCTGCCCTCAATCTTTCCCAGCATCAGGGTCTTTTTAATGAGTCAGCTCTTCGCATCAGGTGGCCAAAGTATTGGAGTTACAGCTTCACCAACCTAGACAGCATATTAAAAAAGCAGAGACATTACTTTGTCAACAAAGATCCGTCTAGTCAAGGCTATGGTTTTTCCAGTAGTCACATATGGATGTGAGAGTTGGAGTATAAAGAAAACTGAGCACAGAAGAATTGATGCTTTTGAACTGTGGTGTTGGAGAAGACTCTTGAGAGTCCCTTGGATTGCAAGGAGATCCAACCAGTCCATCCTAAAGGAGATCAGTCCTGGGTGTTCATTGGTTTACCATAGATGCAATTTAAATAAGAATTCTAAAGGTTTACTAGTTTGTGTTGCAGTAAACAATGTAGAATCTTAGCACCTCAGACTGTTTGGGGTACTGTAAACTCTAATAATTAGCTTTTAGTACATTAGGCTAAATTTGACTGAAGAGATGTGTATGATATTTAAAGAAGGCAGTCTTAGGAAACACACTTTTCTTAATCTTAGACCAAGTTAGGCTACCAGAGAGCTAATATATAGGATATACTGTTGTTCCTACTAAATTGCCTTTAATACATTTTACTTTTATTTAATACATGACCTTTGAGATTTATTACAAATAAAAGCAATCTGAAAAAGAACACTTCTGCAATTCTAAACAGACAACAATAAAACTCTTTCTGTTTTGTAGTTATTAAGGATTTTTTCTGTTACCTTACTCAGAGTATTCTGTGGAAGTGTACTTGTAAACATTATTTCAAGATTTAGTGCCCAGAAATACATTATAACTTTGAAGAAATTGTTTCATCTTTAAGATAATGAACATGAAATGTCTTATCATATTTCCTTTCTGTCATATTTCAGTGGCTACTCAGAGCCAAATTTGTACATTGATTTGTAATAATGATATTATTTTCATGGCTCGTATAACTTGTTCGCACTCTCTAATCCTGACTATAGTGAAAAGATGTCCTTTTCATTATAGGGGACTGGAATGCAAAAGTAGGAAGTTGAGAAACACCTGGAATAACAGGCAAATTTGGACTTGGAGTACAGAATGAAGCAGGGCAAAGGCTAATAGAGTTTTGCCAAGAGAACGCACTGGTCATAGGAAACACAATCTTCCAACTACATGAGAGAAGACTCTACACATGGACATTACTAGATGGCCAACACTGAAATCAGATTGATTATATTCTTTGCAGCCAAAGATGGGGAAGCTCTATACAGTCAGCAAAAACAAGACCGGGAACTGACTATGGCTCAGGTCATGAACTCCTTATTGCCAAATTCAGACTTGAAGAAAGTGGAGAAAACCACTAGACCATTCAGGTGTGACCTAAATCATATCCCTCACAATTATACAGTAGAATTGAGAAACAGATTTAAGGGACTGGATCTGATAGACAGAGTGCCTGATGAACTATGGATGGAAGTTCATGATGTTGTAGAGGAGACAGGGATCAAAATCATCCTCAAGAAAAAGAAATGCAAAAAAGCAAAATGCTGTCTGAGGAGGCCTTACAAATAGCTGTAAAAAGAAGAGAAGTGAAAAGTAAAGGATAAAAGGAAAGATATACCATTTGAATTCAGAGTTCCAAAGAATAGCAAGGAGAGATAAGAAAACCTTCCTCAGTGATCAGTGCAAAGAAATAGAGGAAAAAATAGAATGGGAAAGACTAGAGATCTCTTCAAGAAAATTAGAGATACCAAGGAAGATTTCATGCAAAAATGGGCTCAATAAAGGACAGAAATGGTGTGTACCTAACAGAAGCAGAAGATATTAATAAGAGGTGGCAAGAATACACAGAAGAACTGTACAAAAAAGATCTTCATGACCCAGATAACCACGATGGTGTGATCACTCACCTAGAGCCAGACATGCTGGAATGTGAAGTCACGTGGGCCTTAGGAAGCATCTCTACGAACATAACTACTGGAGGTGATGGAAGTTCAGTTGAGCTATTTCAAATCCTGAAAGATGATTCTGTGAAAGTGCTGCACTCAATATGCCAGCAAATTTGGAAAGCTCAGCAGTGGCCACAGGACTGGGAAAGGTCCATTTTCATTCCAATCCCAAAGAAAGGCAATGCCAAAGAATGCTCAAACTGCTGCACAATTGTACTCATCTCACACACTAATAAAGTAATGCTCAAAATTTTCCAAGCCAGGCTTCAGCAATACGTGAACTGTGAACTTCCAGATGTTCAAGCTCATTTTAGAAAAGGCAGAGGAACCAGAGATCAAATTGCCAGCATCTGTTGGATCATCAAAACAGCAAGAGAGTGCCAGAAAAACATCTACTTCTGCTTTATTGACTAGGCCAAAGCCTTTGACTGTGTGGATCACAACAAACTGTGAAAAGTTCTGAAAGAGATAGGAATACCAGACCACCTGCCCTGCCCTAGAGAAATCTGTATGCAGATCAGGAAGCAACAGTTACAACTGGACATGGAACAGACTGGTTCCAAATAGGGAAAGGAGTACGTTAAGGCTGTATATTGTCCCCCTCCTTATTTAACTTATATGCCAAGTACATCATGAGAAACACTGGGCTGGATGAAGCACAAGCTGGAATCAAGATTGCTGGGAGAAATATCAATAACCTCAGATATGCAGATAACACCAACCTTATGGCAGAAAGTGAAGAAGAACTAAAGAGGAGAGTGAAAAAATTGGCTTGAAGCTCAACATTCAGAAAACGAAGATCTTGGCATCCAGTCCCATCACTTCATGGCAAATAGATGGGAAACAGTGAAAACAGTGGCTGACTTTATTTTTTTTTGGTCTCCAAAATCAATGCAGATGGTGACTGCAGCCATGAAATTAAAAGACACTTACTCCTTGGAAGGAAAGTTATGACCAACCTAGATAGCATATTAAAAAGCAGAAGCATTACTTTGCCAACAAAGTTCCATCTAGTCAAGGCTATGGTTTTTCCAGTAGTCACGTATGGATGTGAGAGTTGGACTATAAAGAAAGCTGAGCACCAAATAATTGATGCTTTTGAACTGTGGTGTTGGAGAAGACTCTTGAGAGTCCCTTGGACTGCAAGGAGATCCAACCAGTCCCTCTTAAAAGAGATCAGTCCTGAATATTCATTGGAAGGACTGATGCTGAAGCTGAAACTCCAATACTTTGGCCACCTGATGTGAAGAACTGACTCATTTGAAAAGACCCCGATGCTGGGAAAGATTGAGGGCAAGAGGAGAAGGGGACAACAGAGGATGAGATGGTTGGATGGCATCACTGACTCAATGGACATGAGTTTGAGTAAACTCCGGGAGTTGGTGATGGACAGGGTTGGAGAAGGAAATGGCAACCCACTCCAGTGTTCTTGCCTGGAGAATGCCAGGGATGGGGGAGCCTGGTGGGCTGCCATCTATGGGGTCGCACAGAGTCAGACACGACTGAAGCGACGTAACAGCAGCAGCAGCAGGGATGGATCGAGCTGCAGAGTCGGACACGACTGAGCAGCTGAAATGAACTGAACAGAGCTCCTGACTGCTTATTTTCTTCCATTTATTACATTTGTCTAAATAACTTGTGTTGTGCTGCTGCTGCTTCTCAGTTACTTCAGTTGTGTCTGACTCTTTGCGACCTCATGGTCAACCACCACAAATCCTGGTTATTATTATAATCCATTCTTTTTTCAGGTATAAATAAATATGGTAAATTAAGTCACTACTAATTCTGTTGATCTGTAGATTATCATATTATACGTCTCACCCTAATAACTTAATTTTTACCCACTTGACACGAAGAATAATTTGGTTATTTTGGTATTCTATTTTCAATATGTTTCTCAAATTCTGTTTGATTACAGAACTAAAATCAATGACATGAATAGAAAACATGGAAAACATTTACATTCTCTGTGCATATAAATAATTTTATTACATTCCTTCTTTTCTATTTGTTCATTTCTTTTCTTTCTGATGATTTTTAGGTAAACTTAGAAATTACATTATCTACTGTTCCTTTTTCTTTGTATTTTTTGTCCAAAATGAATGTGTCCAGTCTCTTATACTTAGTTAGAGAGCAATTATTTTTCAGTTTGATGTGATGATTTATTTTATTGGGAACTGAGTCAAATTTCTCAAGTAGAGTATTTTGGGGTGATTTAATGAAAACCTTGAAGTGCCAATGTAAAATTCAATAGTTAATTTATTCCTCTTGTGGAACAGCATGAACATAGCCTTTGGGTGTTGCAGTTAAATGTTCCTGTAGGAAGGGATTCTAGACTTGGAGTTTCATTGTAATGTCAATTAGACTGAGAAGTATTATACAAGCTAAGGTTGCTTGCACAACTCCCTGAAACAAGAGCAAGCATTATTTTGAAATTCTCCCTTTTGGTTTGTTCAGCAGACTTTCCATAGGAAGGTGGAACTCACATTCCTTTTCCTATTCCCTGAGTGAGGATGTGAGACTGGATTTAGTGTAGGAATTCCTGGATGAGAGGTACGGATTTTCCTGAAAAAAGATAGTAAAATCTGGATTACTTGCAAAAAACGCCTGGAAAGGTAATTTGCCATGTTGAAGACTCTTTCAACTCTTTAGTGACCCCATAAACTATAGCCCGCCAGGCTCCTGTATCTGTGGAATTTCCCAGGCAAGAATACTGGAGAGGGTTGCTATTTCCTTCTTCAGGGGATCTTCCCAACCCAGGGATCGAACCCACATCTCCTGCATTGGCAGTCGAATTCTTTACCGTCTGAGTCATCTGGGAAGACCACGGGGGACTCCAAATTTAAACAAAGGCTCCAGTAACCTTGAATTTTAAAGTTATATTAATGGAGCTGCATGTGATACATATATCCACACTAAACCATAGACTCTTATGAAAGCTTCACAAAGAAGACAATGGAGCGCATTTGGTTTCTCAACCTGACCCTTGCTTGATTTCCCTTCATCCTGCTGATCCTATAGGCAGCTAAGGGAGAGAGAAACACTTAGGAGCTAAAGTGGGAGACTTGAGCCAGTTTGAAGCCAGCTCTGAAATGCAATTTTCTTCTGACTTTGGATTATCATTCAAACTTTCAGAAGCTCACTTTCCTGACCTGTCACATGGAGACAAAAGCTCTCCTAGCATAGATTAGCTGGGAAGATTAAATGATAAGAAGATTAAATGTTAATATGTGCACAAGTTTTTGTAAACTATAGTGTGTGCTAGTCATGCAAAGAATATTAATAATTATTATATATTGGCATTAATTTATATCATATCAAAGCTTTTGATACAATTTAAGAGATATTCTGAACAAAGTATATTCTGATAAAATTTGGGAGAGCAACCCACCAGATTTATGCCTTTCAAAGGTGTCCTGTGTGCCTAGAGTGGTAAATAAGTAATGAGGATAATATATAAATCCAGGAATTAAGTATTTATGTATAATACTTTACAACTTCATTTGGTGAAGCATCTTTCATGCCAACTATATCCCCAAACAGATTACATTCAATAAAGACTTACAGTGATATGCAATAAATACTGGCAGTGAGCGACAGACATTGAGATAAACAGGCAGGGGAAAAGTGCTTTTCAGCTAAATTCTGAAACAAAATGAAGAATTTAGGGGTGAAGAGACCCAGGAGAGAGTCACAATAGGGAGAAACTATTGGAAGTAGTTTTCACACTCAATTTTCTTACTGAGAGGCCTGAGGTACAAGGTACCAAGGCCTTGAACCTCTACCTGGATCATCTCACTGGCAGCACGTTCTCACTGCAGGAAAAGAAAAGATATGAAGTCCAAGGCAGGTGAGATCCAACTTTGTGGGAATTATGGGGCAGGGAAAGCTTTGTTTTGATTTATGAGGCACAGGGAAGGAGTTTATATTGGTATTCTGTTCCCTGCATTCCACCCAAGAAGTGCATCTGCAAAGTTCATCACTGAAAATCAGTTGGAAATCTGATCTGAAGTCTAGAGTGAACATTTTCAAGTTAGCTCAGAATATACTCTTTTCTGAATCCTTCCATAAGTTTTGCCTTTGGTTTGCAGTTTTGACACAGAAAAATGATTTTTTAATATGTTAATCTGCCTTTTTTGTAGGTGGTGGATAACATGAGCTCTTTAACACTGCTGCGGGGTGTGTGTGTGTGTGTGTGTGTGTGTGTATGTGCGCATTTTAAGGAAGTAATGGTGACATATAGAAAAAAGAAAGACAAGAGGAAAATGTTGCTCATAAGGTCTAATTTAAGACTAACTTTATTCTACTTTCACTTTTTTTACTCTCAGTTTTTTCACCTAGAAAAGGAAGATATTGATATCTATTTACTAGCGTTGTGTGAAGATAAATAAGATGATGGCAAGCCTTTGGTACTGCAATTTTTAAAGCTTTCAGTAAACATTAGTCCCCATCTTCATTAGCTTGAATGTGCTATTACCATGGAATCCTGAAAGCATGAGAAAGCAGTATATCTTCTTTCTCTTTTTAGAGAGCTAATATTTAGAAATTTTGACATTTGTAAAATGCTTGCTACTAGAGACAGAACCACATTACAGAAAATTCTTAGGATAGGCAATTAAAAATCTCTTATATTTTGACTTTAAAATGCATTATGCATTTTAAAGCACCCTCAATCTCTAAGTTAGTACTCAAATGAATATAGCTGTGTACAGACTGAGATGGGGGGAAGGTAAGAGTGGGGGAAGATAAGAGTGGGGAAACGTAAGAAGTTTCAAAGGTTAAGAAAACATTGCTTATATGTGAAATTTGATTGCAGACTAAAGAGTGTGTAAGTAAGAGTTACTGTATTTTCTATTCACAAAGTGTTTGTGGTGTTGTTGTGATTGTTTGGTTTGGTTTAATTTGGTTTAAAGACCAACTAATCCCTTCCAATGAAAGATAGGTTTGCACTTTGCAAACCTATCTCAAACTCTATTATATCACTTTATATAAAGAGAAGTAGATATAGTTCAGTATCTACAAGCTACCTTTGACTTGCTGGGTAGATATTGACAGCTTTAAGGAGGGTCATGAAAGTGTCTTTTGTGATGCTAAAATGGCCTCAGAATGAGCAATTTATTTTGGAAGGGCACATATAGAGTTAGAAAAAAAAAAGCTTAACCTGGAAGTATTGATAGGAAGAGAGTACATAAATGAATGAAGAGATTAGTGGCCGAGTAGCTACAATCACGGAGAAGGCAATGGCACCCCACTCCAGCACTCTTGCCTGGAAAATCCCATGGACGGAGGAGCCTGATGGGCTGCAGTCCATGGGGTCGCAAAGAGTCGGATACGACTTCACTTTCTCTTTTCAGTTTCTTGCACTGGAGAAGGAAATGGCGCCCACTCCAGTGTTCTTGCCTGGAGAATTCCAGGGACGGGAACCTGGTGGGCTGCCGTCTATGGGGTCACACAGAGTTGGACACGACTGATGTGACTTAGCAGCAGCAGCTACAATCACAAATTGGTTCCATGGCAGGTCCTGATATGACCAATGAAAAAAATAAAGAATGAAAAGAACTAGTCAAATCAGCCAAACAGCCATGAGGGGTCCACTCCTTGAGGGCAGGGCTGCTGTCTAGTTGCACGTGATGTATTCTCAGTGCCTAGAATATGATAGGTACATAGTAGGTTCTCACTATTCCGTAGTGAAAAAAATGAATGTATATAAATAAATAATGTATATTAAGGAGGGAGTGACTTGACTCTTTTTTTTTTTTTTTTTTTTTTAAGGAAAATACTAGATTATTTGGCTCCCATGGCAGAGGTTATCTTCCATAAAATTTTCTCTATTTTCCAGTTGTCTTCTAGGTAGGTATTTTTATCCCTGGTGTTCTTTATGGGCTAGTAAGTGTCGGAGAAATGCCTCTAGGGACAGAAAGATCTGAAGCTGTTACATTAAAAAGGTTTCCCAGGCAGACAAGATATGGCCTGGAGTCTGCTCCTGGTTACAACTTTAATCATTTCACACCAGCTGACTGTGGAAATTTATCTGAACGATGAAGGAAATACTTTAATCAGGACTTCATCATGTTACTTTCACAACTTTGGAGTTCTGAATTAAAACTAAGAGCATGGAAGATTACCTGCAACTTCAGTCTCCCCAGTTCTGATAAATCCATGAAAAGATGCCTTGCTCCATGGAATGGAAGACAGAGGGATTCAGGCAAGGAATTAGGAATGGGAGAGATTTGGGTGTGTGTGGGAGGGTTCAGGTTCCAGAAAATTCAGTTCAAATAGTTATTGAGAGTTTGAACTAAGTTTTGGAAAAGAGGAAGGCCAGCAGTGGTCATGAGATTGATGGCAATTAGTGAGTAGAATGGCACCGTATGTTTGGAGCCCAGGAAATCAAACTGACTTCAGAAGTCTGTGGTCTCAAATACAGAAGGAAACTAAAGCTACAATAGTCATGAAGTCAATCAAGGTGAGAAGGAAAGGTGATGAAGAGAGATAAGGGATTGGATTGGATTAGAATGGCTGAAAGAATGAGAGCTCCTCTAAGAAAATAAGACTTGTCTGATTACTCTTATACAGGAATTATTGGAATTAAAGACCCTGCTCATCTTGCCAGGTGTGGGTACGTGTTTCCCAGCACTGTAGGTGCACACATGTTGGAGACGGATGCTTCCTGCAGGACCTTGTGTTCAGCCGGGTTGTGCAGAGGAGAGTGAGAAGTCCAGGAATGTTCTTTTGTTTCTTGTGAGCAGATAATCTCATTTCTCAGCTCAGAGGGGTCACTGAGAGAGAGGGATTTGGAAAGGTATTTCTCTGAAAGGGAGGCCATTTCTGGAATATGTTCTAGAAGAATTGTATTTCTTGCAAATAAACACAAAGACCTTTCAATGCGAGTCTTCTACTTTATTGATACTATGTGTAAAATGGATAACCAATGAGAACCTACTGTATGGCACAGGGAACTCTACTCAGAGCTCTGTGGTGACCTAAATTGGAAGGAATTCCACAAAAGAGGGGATATATGTATGTGCAGAGCTGATTCACTTGGCTGTACGGCAGAAACCAATACCACATTGTAAAGAAACTATACCCCAATAAAGATTAAAAAATAAATGAATAAATGAAGAGAAACTCAGATGATTCTTCCCAGTCAATAGGCATCAAATATACGCAAGACAGGTATCCTGAGTGAAAGGGAAAGTATTAGCCACTCAGTCATGTCCAACTCTTTGTGACCCCATGGACTGTAGCCCACCAGGCTCTTCTGTACGTGGAATTTTCCAGGCAAGAATGCTGGAGTGGGTAGCCATTCCCTTCTCCAGGGGATCTTCCCAACCCAGGGATCAAACCTGGGTCTCCTGCCTTGCAGGCAGATTCTGAGCCTCCAGGGAAGGCCATCCTGAGTGAGATACTTGTGAGGAGTTGACAAAAGTCATTAGCAGATTTAATGATCGGATCCCAGGAGTCTAAATGAAGGTAGTAAAAAAAAAAAAAAAAAAAAGAAAGAAAGAAAATGAAGGTAGTGTCTCTCTTAGCTCCCCGGGGGAGCACTGCTGATGTTCTTTTATGGTTACACTGGGCACCCCAAATAACCTAATGGTGACACTGTTTCTCTGGTGATGTCTGTCATGTCTGATCTGTAACCTCCATCACTGCTTTTTTTTTTTAAACCTCTTATGATAACACAGCACATTTGAGTCTGCTTAAAGAATTCAAGTGGTGCTACTGGCTATAATTAAGATCTTTCAGCCTTTCCATTACAAATTTTTCTTTCCAGAGTTTACTATCTCAGAGACTTCTAATCCCATTGGACCAAACTCAGTACAGAAGTTGTCAGCAAGAATGCAAATTTTTCTGCTCACCCCTAAATATTTCCAATTAAACAAATGTGTTTTTTTTTTCTTTCTTATTGCAGCATAGGTATAAGGTTTCAGGCACTTTTGAAAGGCCACAGGAAAAAAGTAACCTAAGCAGAAAATCAGAAAGAAACATAAAAGAATGCAGAATTTGTCTAGTTTGGGAGTGGGTGGGGAAATATCAAACATTTTCAGTATCAAAGAACTTTTTACCTTGTGTTTTTAAAATCAAACTCAAGATTTAGTTGTGAACTAAACTAAAAGCATATTGGCTGTGAGTTTGGACTTTTGATTTTTTTTGTAAAGAGAAATGTTTCTTTAGTCTGTGAGAATTTAAAATGGTTGATTGATTCCAATATGTTCATCTGATGTGGTCCATAATTGAAGTGCTTTTTTCCTTTCTTCTCTGTATTGAAGCCAACTGAATAAAAATCATATGTGACATTATTGGTATATACCAGAGTTATTAATGTAAAAAATTATAATATTTTACTGTGGTAAAAAGGATATGAAATTTACCATTTTAAGCATTTATAAATGTACAGTTCAGTAGTGTTAAGTAAATTTACACTCTTGTACAACTAATCTCCAGAACTTTTCATCTTGTAAAACCAGAGTTCTATACCCATTAAATACCTTTCCATCTCCCCTTCTCCTCACCCTCTGGCAACCACCATTCTACTTTCTGTTTTGATGAATTTGACTATTCACAGATACCTCATATAAATGGGATCATACAATGTTTGTCTTGTGGCATATTTCAATTAGCATAATGACTGCAAGATCATGCATGTTTAAGCATGAGTCAGAATTTCTTTTGTAAGGTTGCATGATATAAAAGTTATAAAAATTTGACTTTTGAATGTTGATTTAGTTTTGAATTTATTCTTTTTTAAAAATTAATCCAAAGATCTGATTTCTCAAATAAAAGACTTTGCCATGTCTTTAAATTCTTTCATGTGGTAATTTAGTCGCTAAGTCATGTCTGACTCTTTTGAGACCCCGTGAACTGTAACCCTCCAGGCTCCTCTGTCCATGGGATGTCCCAGGCAAGATTACTGGAGTAGATTGCCATTTCCTTCTCCAGGGGATCTTCCTGACCCAGGAATTCAACCCAGTTTCTCCTGTATTGCAGGTGGATTCTTTACCAACTGAGCCACTAGGGAAGACTACAAACTTTTTCATACTTATTAAAATTCCTCTTTGGGGGTTTTTAACTCATTAGTTTGAAGCTACAAGTTTTTTTTTTTTTTTTTTTTGCTGAGCTGCGTCTTCATTGCTGCAGGGGCTTTTCTCTAGGTGCGGTGAGCAGGGACTACTCTCTAGTTGTGGTGTGTGGGCTTCTCACTGCGGTGGCTTCTCTTATTGTGGACATGGGCTCTAGGATGCATGGGCTCAGTAGTTGTAGCATGTGTGTGTGTGTGCATGCTTGCATGCTCAGTTGCTCAGTCACGGCTTTTTGCGACCCTCTATGGACCATAGCCCACCAGGCTCCTCTGTCTATGGGATTCTCCAGGCAAGAATACTGGAGAGGGTAGCCATTCCTTTCTCCAAGGGATCTTGCGGATTCAGGGGTTGAATCCATGTCTCCTGTGTCTCCTGCATTGGCAGGCAGATTCTTTACCACTGAGCCACTTTGAGGAACTGCTCAGGTGGGCGCTATTGGTAAAGAACTCGCCCACCAATCCTGGAGACATAAGAGACACGAGTTACATGTCTCGTAACTCGTAACGAGTTACAAGTTACGTATGGCAGGTCACAGTCCATAGGGTCACAAAGAGTCGGACATGGCTGAAGTGACTTAATGCATGGACACATACACCTTGGGAGAGTAAGTAGTTTTTCACAGTCAGCTTCCTAGGTAGTGGAAGATGGACCGCGGAAGGCCCCAGGCTGGGTCTGTTTGCTCTCGGGTCTGGGTGGTCCTAAACATCTGCCATGTTTCCTTGTGCAGTTACCAGTGCAGTTGCATATTCTGCATTCCGTCTCCATGGGGAACTGTTCTCTCTGCTAGAGTATTCTAACCCTTCTGACACTTCTAAATGTGGCTGTCATACTCTCATCTGCCTCTCAAGTTATTTCTATTGTGTTCTTCAACTTTTCTACCTTTTTGCTTTCTTCTGCCTCCTAGAGTTTCTCAGCTACTTGGTTTCTCAAGAACAGGTTAGTTTTTCAAGACATGTGAGCCACCTTCTTTTACTCATTGAGGTTTGAATATTTGGTACAGTTCCATTCAACTCCCTTTTGTTGCTGTTCAGTCACTAAGTCATGTCTGGCTCTTTGTGACTCCATGGACTGTAGCACGTCAGGCTTCCCTGTCCTTCACTATCTCCTGGAGTTTGCTCAGACTCATGTCCATTGAGTCGGTGATGCCATCTAACAATCTCATCCTCTTTTGCCCCATTCAATTCCTTAAATTTTTTTTTTAATTTTTTTAATTTTTCAGTGGGTTTTGTCATACATTGATATGAATCAGCCATAGAGTCACACGTATTCCCCATCCCGGTCCCCCATCCCACCTCCCTCTCCACCCAACTCCTCTGGGTCTTCCCAGCCCACCAGGCCCGAGCACAAGTGGTGCTGGGAAAACTGGTCAACCACTTGTAAAAGAATGAAACTAGAACACTTTCTAACACCATACACAAAAATAAACTCAAAATGGATTAAAGATCTAAATGTAAGACCAGAATCAATTCCTTAAATATTTATTAGAAAATTTTGAGTATCAGATTGAGAATGCAAAGATGACAAGACATACCTGTATCTTTGAGGAGATTTTAAGCTAAGGGGGAAGACAAATATGCAGACAATCCAAGACAGTGTAGACAATAGGGGGATAAGAGTGTAGTGGCTATTGTGAGGGGCATGGATGAGGAAGAAACTTGCCATACATGTGGAAATTGGATCAGATCTTAACAAAAGGGCAGCATTTAAAATCTGTCCTACAGAATGACTACAAATTGGCTAAAAATTGGTTAGTGTCTCTCCTTCCCAATTATTTGCTTATAATGGTAAAAATACTCCTAGAAGTGAATAGTCCCCAGATTTTTTCCCACCACAGACAATATTGGATAAAATCAGTAACATTTCTCAGGTGCATTTGTTATTTCCAGTTGTCCTGTTGTCACTGCATATTCTATAAGGATATCAGATTTATTTGGGGGGGTCTTCTGAGTCTGTTATGTTAAAGAATCCCAAATGATACAAAGCGATGGATTCTGACTATCCAGGGAAAATACTGTAAATTGTTATCAGTTATTTATATGTAGGTGTGAATGTGACAAATGGAAGCATGTTTGAGAAGAACAGGAAAAGAGAGGCAAGAGGGTAGGAGGAGCTTGGGAAAGACATGCTGGAGATTCACTGGTGAAAAAGGAGTGGGGAAACCCAAGGATGGGGACCTTGAACAAACTATGGATATTATTCTTTCTAGAAGTAGCCCTGTGTGTGCAAGAATGGCTTCTGAGTTACATTTTATTTGAACATCGGAGGTGTAAATGATCTCCAAGGTAGCATCCAATAAGTAGCAGCTCTTTTCCTCACCTGGGTTCCAAGCAAATCGAGAAATAAAACAGAGAGTAAACATGGGATAAGCAAAAAACTCCCTTTGCCACTGGTAGAGTTCAGAGCTTCGGGCTTGTTACTCTAGTGAGCTTTTTGGTCTTGAAACCAGAACTAGGCAGACTTGCTGTCCACACCCCATCTGGGCAGCACTAGACTGGCGCAGGCTATTCCCCAAGGATAGGTCTCCACACCCCTCCTCATTGACTAAGCACAACAACACTCTTCCTCCTCCAGGCTGGAATGAGGAAGAGGGCAGGAAAAAGCTAGCAAGATGTTAATATCCTAGGTTTGCAGTAAGGAAACCTAAGAAAAAAACAAAAGAAAAGCTTCCCCCCACTGCCAAAAGTTGCTTTGTGTGGATGGCATCCCTGACTCAATGGATGTGAGTTTGAGCAAACTCTGGGAGATGGTGAAAGACAGGGAAGCCTGGCATGCTGCAGTCCATGGGGTCGCAAAGAGTCGGACACGACTTAGCGACTGAACAGCAATGATGGATAGTGTTGCCTTTCAGTTTATTTTAATCTTCAACTTCCGTTTTGTCCTTTGTTTGGGGGCACTGAGGCTTTCTCATATTTTCAGCAGAGATATTCAGTGTGACTAACCTCCATCTCTGTTTGATTATTCTCATCTTTGTTCCTCCAGTTTGTAATTTTTTGATTTTACTTTGTTTTTGCTTACAGATTTTGAGTAGGAGCCAGGTGCTCTGAGTCCTTAATGCTATTGCCACCTTCTGCTTTGGCCCCTTCCGGCCTCTTTGATATTCAGAGTAGGTAGATTCTGTCAGGAGCAATGGGGCTTGCACGGGCTTGCAATGGGCTGTTGATGGGCTTGCATCTCAACGTAATGAACGTGGACACCATGGCCTGTTTACCTGGTCTCCCCACTGCAATGTGGTGAATTACTATGAGCTATTTGAATTAGCCTTTATATGTGTTTTAGGGAGCTCCCTCTCTATAGCATTGCCTCTGTGAGGTTTATGGGAGCTGCAGGGACTTAAAAATGAAGCAAACGGCTCTCCAAGGAAATCTCTCTAAGAGGTGAGAACTATTCCAGTCTGTGAATGCTTGGAGTTTCTCACTGTGTAAGGAGATCAGTGTAGGATAGATACATATGAAAGAACACTTTATTCCCATGGGTAAAAATCAACTTGGTGACAGCTAGGTATGCTGAGAGTCAAGTTTCATAACCTGGATTGATTCTAAAGAATCAATCAATTTAGAAATCATCAATTGTTACAATGCTATGAATATGTAAAAGTAGCAAGACAGGGGATTCTAATATCAATGAGAACCAGCACCATCAATGCGAATTTGCTTCCAGTTTTGTTCTTGACACGGCAAAGTGGCTGAAGAGAGCTTTTCAGACTGTTATGACTATCTTTCAAATAAAAGATAGTTTCAGCATCATGTAAAAAAGTGGTTTTGTCGTAGATAGGGTATATTTGCAAAGCACTCAGAGCAGTGCCTGACATGTCGCGAACATGGCATGAGGATTTTGTTAAACAAAAAGGATCAGAGTAAACTCACCACACTTGCCAAAATTAAAAAATGAGGATAAAAACTCTGGGCTTTGTTGATCATTTTATAGTTCAGGTCATCTTCCTTGTGTTTCACATCTTTTGGGATGGGCAGGGTGACTTCTGGAACCACTAGGTTAAAGGTTCTTCTACAATATCAATTAAACATAATTCACAAATAGCCTCTTCAGAGTTTCCTAAATTTAGAAATCATTGTAAATGTGAGGACACGATAGAGAAGACTAATGAGAGCTTATATATTAATTAATGAAAGCTTATGGTAGAGTAACTGAAGGTATAAAGTGATTTAATTATGGACAAAAAAGTGACATTGCTATTTTGAAGGAGCATCAGCCATTACAGTGCTCAAGGTATTTGCCAAATTCAGGAATGGAAGAAAACATTGTGTATTAACACCCTATGATATATGTCTTCATAGGGATTGCTGGCACATCTTTAGGTTCTTGGGCTAGATGAAATAGATGAACACCAAAGGCCTTTGAACACAGAGACTTGGCTAATTTTCCCATGGTTATACTATAGATAGTTTCTACTCTGTGAGAGGCTCCATGTTAGTATTCTCATAAACACAGAGCAGTTTGAAAACAGTGGAGATAGTTTCTAATCTGTTGTGTTTCATGGAGATTTTGAAAATTTAGTTGATTCGTACAATGATGAAAATTTCCTTTGAAAACATTTTCACTTAGCACTTCTGATTGGTTTTTTATCTCTTCCTGAGCATCCTGAAACTTAAGGAGAGTGTTTTTGTTTTCCATAAACTTCTATGATGCTAGGAACCATTTACTTTTTGTTTAAACTAAATTTTACAGTTTATTTCATCTTTATGATTACAGGCATACAGGAAGGGTAAACGAGGCACAATCTTTTCTCCCCCCTTTTAATCAGATGAAGTTTTTGGCATTTTTAAGATATACAGGTTTGCTTAATTCATTAACTTGGGTTGAAAGTTGGCAACGGCAAATTTTTGCAATTTAGTATCTTCCTCCATTCCAAAGATCTTAATTTCTGAACTACATTATGAGTTCTGAAATGATGTTCTTCAAGCTTTCACATCTTAATCTGCCATCTGACACTGCTTGTTAAGACAGGGAACTGTTAAAAGCTATCTTCCTCTTGGCTAACCCACTCCACTAGCAACCTTGACTATATAAAAATAAAACTGTGTTCTCAAGCATTGACTGAAATTGTTGTGCTGGGAACTCCTTCCAGAGCTTTAGCTCCCTGAGAGAAAAGAGAAGTCCTAACCATTGATTTCCAAGAATAGTAACAGTGTTGTAATATCCTTCTCAGCACAACTCAAGGGGTCAGGCAACCTTGATCAGCCCAACAAGCTTCTAAGTATTATACAAGGTATATTTGAAATTGACCCCGGACCAAGTATTGCAACCTTAATCCCCAATAATCTCATTATTTAGCACACTGAGTTTCTGTGAGAAGCCAAAGCCAGAAACTGTCTCAAAGCAGAGTTCATCATCTTTTACAAGTGAGAGAAAAACATCAAGAGAGCAGAAACTGCCCCCCCAACCCCAAACTCATCAAATCGTTATCTTCACAGCTGTGACTGACACAATCCAGAGTGTCAAATTTCCTGATGTCCATTTTCAAGGTGACTGTCAACGTCAAGAAGAGCTTTCAGGTTTCCGCTGGCCACGGCACTTGGACTTCAGTCCATCAATGGGAACCCCCTTCTGCTTTACTGCTTTCTGACCACGCTGCTGGTAGTACTTGAAGAAGTTGGTGTATTGAGTAGGAGCCGTCCCTGTCGAGGAACTCCGCGGGAAAGCAGTGATCAAACCTGTGGTCGTAGAAAGTTTTTGTGACTATGACCCCAGCACGCCAGTTTCTGGCGGCAGCGCCCTCGGATGGCGACATTCTTAGGCACGTGGCTTCGTGGGAGGACGCACTGCGCGTTAAGGAAGCGGGAAGCATTAGGAAGCATTCAAAGATGCGTATAGAAGGTGATGCTAATGCTGCTGCTGCTGCTAAGTCGCTTCAGTCGTGTCCGACTCTGTGCGACCCCATAGACGGCCCGTCCCTGGGATTCTCCAGGCAAGAACACTGGGGTGGGTTGCCATTTCCTTCTCCAGTGCATGAAAGTGAAAAGTGAAAGTGAAGTCGCTCAGTCGTGTCCGACTCTTAGCGACCCCATGGACTGCAGCCCACCAGGGTCCTCCGTCCATGGGGTTTTCCAGGCAAGAGGACTGGGGTGGGGTGCCATTGCCTTCTCCGATAGAAGGTGATGAAGATACGTGAAAAGAGAAAAGATGGAAGAACAGAGAAGCACCGCCCGTTGAGTTTGAAAGTGTTCTGCCGACTAAGGACAGATTTGATGTGGTAAGAGTACATTTTAGAAGCTCAAATTGATTTCGGGAATGCCTGGAGTAATATAAATGTTTAGAGTACTTACTCAGAATGACCTATAAAGTCTTCTTTTTGTATGCTTTATCAAAATTCTTTTTTTTTTTTTTTCTTTTTAATCTAGGATAGGTTGTGCCCTTGTCCTAGGCAAGTCTGAAGTTGGTTATCAGGCCCTCAAGATGATAGAATTTAATCGCTCAAATTTAGTTCTCCTCACCTCCATAACACCTAGTGTCTTCTGGTAGTTCTATGCTTGACACCTGTGTCTACCCAAAGAAGGGAGGGGAAGGCAGTTCCAGAATTTGGAGTGTTTTGTTTGTGCCATGTTGTTCTACATGTATTGGCTCATTAATCCTCACATGTGGCCTTTGAAAAATATTTTATTATTTTCTTTTTGCCTGTGAAGGAACAGAAATTCAGCAAAAGGAAACACATCTTTCATTGTGGTTCAGTCAGCGATGGTGATGATCAGAGTCAACACACATGCTTGACTCTAGACACCACTCTTTCCATACCACTCATCATGTGCTTCACTGGTAATCTGGATTTTACCTCCTGCTCTGTCATGCTTCTTCTTTTTTTTTTAAGTTTATTGAAGCATAGATGACCCCTAATATTATGTTAATTGCAGGTGTATAGAATAGTGATTTGTTCATATATACACATATTTTCATTTGAGATTCCTCTCCATTAAGGTCATCACAGGATACTGAATATAGTTCCCAGTGCTAGACAGTAAATGCTGTTTGTTTATGTGTTTTATACAAGGTAGTGTGCATCTGTCAGCCCCATATTCCTGATTTATCCCTCTCCCCATTTCTTCTTGATAACTATGAGTTTGTATTCTATGTCTGTAAATCTGATTCTGTCTTATAAATAAGTTCATTTGTACTATTTTTTAAATTCCACATATAAGTGAAATCATATAATATTTGTCTTTCTCTGTCTGACTTATTTCATTCAGTATGATAATCTAGGTCCATCTATGTTGCTTCAAATGGCATTATTTTATTTTTGTGGCTGAGTAAATTCCATTGTATATATGTGGCACATCTTTATTCATGTCAATGGACACCTAGGTTGTTCACATCTTGGCTATTGTAAATGGTGCTACGATGAACATTGGGGTATATGTATTGAATTTTTGAAGTAGAGCCTTATTTTTGGGATATGTGCCCAGGAGTGGGACTGCCGAATCATATGGTAACTCTATTTTTAATTTCTTAAGGAACCTCTGTACTGTTCTCCACCTGTTCATATTGCCAGCAACGGCTTATGAAGATTCCTTTTCCTCCACACCCTCTCCAGCATTTATTATTTGTAGACTTTTTGATGATGGCCATTCTAACTGGTTGTCATGCTTCTGATAGAGTTATGAGTCCTGACTCATCTTCCTCAGTGCATCTGTTTCTGTTGGTTCTTCTGATAAATAAAATCATGCTATGATATTGGTGGCCACCAGTGTCTTTTAACAAAGGCCCATGTCCTCATTCTAAAGAGAACCAGTGTTAGAAATACGAAGCTTGTCATCACTCTTAACATTGCCAGTACAGTGCTTGCAGGTGGGAAAACTCAAGTTATATTTTCTTTATAAAATCTAAGGGTAATTCTGTGTATATAGCAGACTTGCAAATTGTGCTGTGCTGATGAATAAATGAGTTTTAGGGCAGCATTCAGTATCAACAGAAGGGCAGTTTCAGTGAATTTCCACTTGAGACATCCTTATTTTTGCTCTTCTTGAGTAGCAATGCTATCTGTACAAATGTAGGTTCTAAGTCAAATAGAATATGGTAGTTCTAAGAAATCCTATATGATGAGTGTGTTCAGAGATTTTCCAAACTTTGAGCAGTTTATAAAGTCATATGTTCCAGTTGTGAATAAATTTTTTTTTTGTCCCTTAGAATTCATTTTGAGATTTGAATGAAGATTGAAGTGTAAGGTGGTTGCTGAATTCAAACTGTGTTAAACTGCCTGACTGCCTGTTTATTGTTTGTGACTAGTGGTAAGGTTGGGTGCTAGTGAAATAAAATATTGATGAAAATGGCACTGAAAATGTGTTAAAGCAACATATTTTGAAATATATGTAGTGCTCTTTGAAGTGAAATAATGGTTTTAAGAGAATTCTTAAAGATGTTAGTACATCTTTTTAGTGATAAAAAATTACTGTGACATTGGAAATTTCTAACCTCACCTAAAAATGTAGATTTAACTATCGGGTTTGTTAATTTTCCAATTTAAGAATAATTTAATAATAATAGTATAGAAGATATATGCTAGAAGAACTGAATTTTTGGGGTAAATCCCTTTAACATTGGCATGACCTAATAAAGATGCATGAGGCTATTAAGATTTACACAATGCTAAATATTTTTAGATTGATTTCAGTGTGAGAGACTGGAGAACATTCCTTTAGAAGTCTCAGGAGAACCATTTTAGCATATTTTTGATAGAAACCCCCTATGCACACAATATACAGCCTCACATGTAATATCATTTGAACATTTAATCTAGTTACCTTTTAACCTTCATGAAATGTTAGAAATAGATTTCAAACTTAATAAAGGAAGCAAAGTGGATATATTTGTGTGTGTGTATATTTGTATATATTTGTATATTTGTGTGTGTGTATATTTTAATATAATGTTGATTGTAAGAGTTTTTCCTTAGATTAACCAGCACTATAAAGACAAAAAAGAAGAAAAATATGATAGACATAAATGGATACATTTCTACATATTTTAAAGTATTTAAGGGTCTATTTTAGAAGAAAATACTATTTTAATGATAGCTTATATACAGTATTTTATATTTATGAAATGTGAGTGGAGGAGTGATACAGAATGGACAGCTAGATGGAGCTGGCTTTCCGTAAGTCTCAAGCTTTTCCATTGATAGAAATGCAAACTTTGATGGTTCAGTACAGATTCCATTCTGAAGAGAAAAATAGAGAACACTAAAGTGTTCTCTTTGGTGAACCAGTAATGACAGTAAATGAAGAGTCCCGCTAAAAACAAAAACAATAACATCACTTAATTGAATATAGCCATGCAAAGATCACCAAGGACCTTCTCTCCTACAAGAGCTATCTTGTTATAAACATCCAAGATCACAACCAAGCCCTAAATATACACCAACCCTAAATCTTAATTGAATAATTGCCTTACTACTAGGTAACCAGATTAAGCTGGTGAGATAGTTTGATTAGAACATCTGGAGATACGTACTGCACGCTCAATCTCCATTACTAAACACATTTATTTCCAATTGCTTTTTATTTCATTATAGCAGCTACAAATTTCTCTTAATACATAATAATGGAGAAGTTGTTTTTTTTTTTTTTTTTTCTGAGTTAAGTTAGAACCTAAACTGTATCATTTAGATTTAGAGATCAAATGTGTAGCACTGCTTTGCTTTGCTAAAGATTAAACACTGGTAAATTTCCTACCTTCTCTCCCTTGCCCTGAAAAATTTCAGCTACATTGGGTTTTAGGTTCTTGGAATTTCTGTAGCACAAATGACAGTGTTTTTCATGATTTTCTGCCGAGACCACACTACACTTAACATCATCTTGTATTTTCTAGAAGAGGATTTCAAGGCCATATTTAGCATTTTCTAGGGAAAAATTCCCAAAGGCTTCCTCCCCTTGAGGGAGGGAAAAATGTATTATCCTGGATTTATTCACATAGTTTTCACACATTTTTTGGGGGGTAGGGTAGGAAAAAAATCCGGAATCAAGACAAGAGAAGTTCACTGACTTTTTTGAGCCTTCTTGTTTCCGGGTTTTGGATACTGTCTCTCAGTTCTGGTCAGTGGCTGGTTTGCGAATGGTTGGGAGTTCACCTAGATCCTCTCAGGAACCCACATAGTCACTATTAGTGACATAATAATACTAAGACAATGTTTGCCTTTCCCATTGGACTGCCATTAGCGCTGATGATGCAAAAGCAATGATGGGTAAAAGTGCCTCTGCAGAGCTAAAGGCAGGGCACCAGTTACAGCAGAGTAACTGTGTTCTTTACTGTCACCCACTAACAGGGTGTATTTGATGAAGCAGTATCAATTACTAATATTATTAAATCTCAACCCAAGTATGTCTCTTTAATGTTCTATTGTTACTTCATGGGAAGTACCTATAAGCCCACTGCTGCTGCAAACCAACATACTATGCATACCTCAAGAAGAAGAACTGGTGTGATGCTATGTCTTGAGAGCTCAACTACCACCGTTTTGATGAAACACAGTTTTTACTTGAATTAATGACAGATAAACCATGGTTATTCAGACTTTATTATTTGGTAGATGTTTCTTAAAAATAAGCAAAATGAACCTATCCCTTTAAGGAAAAGACAGAGTTTTCTGTCTCCAGTGAGCAAGTTCAAGCTTCCAAGCAAAACTTAAAATTTTGGAAAAATTAAATATGCCACCATGAACTTACCTCTTTAGTACATAAAGACTTATCTGATAAGATTGGTGGGATAATAACAAATGTAAATTTTTGATATTGTAAAATGGAATGCATGAGGTATGATTCATGAGTTTACAAAAACATACAGGAGTAAGATTCCTTGAGGAGGGCATGGCAACCCACTCCAGTATTCTTGCTTGGAGAATCCTATGGACAGAGGAGTCTGGTGGGCTATAGGGTCACAAAGAGTCAAGACGTGACTGAAGAGACTTAGGATGCATGCAAAAGGATCATTGAAAGGTGACATAGATTAGTGTATTTCAATGTAACAGAATAACAATCAGAGTTGTAAAGTCATTCATATTGGTATTGGTTTCTATGTTACAGCTAGCTTTTAAGAAAATAATACTTGCTGAGTTTGGTGTAGGGTTGAAGAAGGATATCCTCAACTACTTGAAAAAGGCTTTTAAAATACTTTTTAAAGTATTTTTAAAGTATTTTAAAATTATTTTAAAAGTATTTTTTAAAATACTTTTCCTTTTTTCTAACTACATAACTGTCTGAGGCCAGATTTTCTTCATATCTTTCAACTAAAAAATCTATTGAAACAAATATAAAAGTAAGGTCATCCATTAAATTAGACAGAAGAGTTAAGTAAAAATGTAGAACAATGTTATTATAATTACTGTTTTTTTGCTTTTGAAAGTATAGGATTTATTTTTTCAGTAGGTAATAGATGTAATCTGCTATGTTAAGATAGGTTAATAAATACTCCCCCCCTCAGTTTTAATTTCTTTAAAGGTAAATATAATCCATGTGAAGATTCTTGGAGGTATGAGTAGTTTCTAAGAGTGGAGTGAGTCCTGAGATGAAAAAGTTTGAGTATTGCTGTCCCGTGTTCTAAATGGAGAGATCCTAGTCTCCAGCCCAGGGCACTCACATACGACACTGTGATATGTTGTCCCAGTCTCCCCTTCATGGGAAGACTTACGGACCCAGCTGCTTGGGAGTGCTGCCACCAACAACCTTGAGTCATCGTCAGCTTAGATCATCTCGGTTGCAGAGAGCTGCCTCACCCGAGGTCATGTCCCTTCCCAGGGTGGTCCGAATCTACTGACTGATGCATGCATGTGTATAGGGCCATGGCCATCTTTGTCCAACTCAGAACAACTCTGATGGTCATTCTAGTACCAGGGCTCCCTGTGGGATCAGACGAGATGTCAAATGGCCTGCATCAGTGCTTAACGTCTTCCTCCGCTGCTGTTTCCTTCCCTACTGTGTTAATTCCAAGGTCCTTCCTTAATATTGATATGTATCCTGTTCAACACACCCTGTCTCAGAAATTGCTTCTCAGAAAAACCACCTGAAACAGTGTGGGAACTTGGTAATAGGTTAAAAGTTAATTCTCCTTCCAGCTTTGAGTAATCAGGGCACCTGAGGTGCCACTGCACAGAGTCTAAGCTCCTTATTGACAAGCCACATAAATCCATAGGCCTGTAAAAGGCTTTATGTGATCTGGAAAGTCCCATAATGCATATTACAAGGCCTGAGACAGGCTAGTTCTAGATTCCATGGGGCTAGTTCAGCAGTGAAAAAAGGAAAGCAGGTTTTTGCTTCTGCGAAACAAAGGTAGAAACTACTGATACTCCTTCTACTTGTATGCATCTTCTAAATTTTAAGTTCATGATAAGTACACAAGAGATGAATAAGGAAGGGGGTGGGTCAAGAGGCCAAGTGTGAGAAAACCAGACCTATCTATTCAGTTAACCTGTTTTCACGTTGACTATATACTGGCAGCCAAAGTTGAGTTAGCTTATTGGTGATCTGGGTCAACCGTTAATATTGTCTGAAGTGACTAGATGCCCCCTGATCTTTCTCTCAGGACTCACTATCTGGCCTAGAAAACAGAATTTTGGAGTCTTTCTTTATTGGATCAGAAGAATTTCAAGCTTTAAAATTCTAAGTAATGAAGATGCTTAGTTGTCCTTTCTGCAGCCCCATCTGCATGATGACATTGATCACAACAGAATATTTATTTTCAATCTGATAAGTTTAGCTTTTTTGCTCTGGTTATCAAAAACTATTTCATAGGTCCTGAGTATATAAAGGATATCTGAATTGAAAATGAAGTCAAGTTTTACACTGTGACATTTGAAAATGACCCATCTATATACTGGTGGGCTAAATATCAATATTTATTGATTCATTCCACACTCATTCAGCACCTACTTTTGTGCCGAGAAGCACTCTGAGTTCTGGAGAATACATGGATTAATAGGACAATATTTCTAACTTATAAGCCTCTTAAGACATGCTGAAAAATAAACTAATGGCGTATTAAAATTTTTAAGAGTTTATTTGGACAAAACCCCAAATTGAGGGCTTTCCTTTTGGCTCAGCTGGTGAAGAATCTGCCCGCAATGCAGAAGAACTAGGTTCAATCCCTGGGTTGGGAAGAATCCCCTGAAGAAGGGAAAGGCTACCCACTCCAGTATCCTAGTCTAGAGAATTCCATGGTCTATACAGTCCATGGGGTCACAAAGAGTTGGACATGACTGATCGACTTTCATTTTTCAAACCAAAAGTAGTTAGGTGAGCCATAGCAATAGGAGCAGGAGGCAAGACTTTTTGTGGAAGCAAAACAAGGAAATTATTTGATTGGCTAAGGGATTACTTTATTTGAGAAAGTCTAGTTGACTGTTTTGAGAAGGCAATGGCACCCCACTCCAGTACTCCTGCCTGGAGAATGCCATGGACGGAGGAGCCTGGTAGGCTGCAGTCCATGGGGTCGCAAAAGAGTCAGGCACGACTGAGCGACTTTGCTTTCACGCACTGAAGAAAGAAATGGCAACCCCCTCCAGTGTTCTTGCCTGGAGAATCCCAGGGATGGAGGAGCCTGGTGGGCTGCCGTCTATGGGGTCACACAGAGTTGAACACGACTGAAGCGACTTAGCAGCAGCAGCAGCAGTTGACTGTTTATGATTGGTTGTCCTTAGATTTTGATTTCTTAACCTTGAGATGTTACAGGCCTATGTTTTGGTTTGCTTACACAGATGGCTAAGACATTAGAACCACTTCAGTCTAATGACCTCATTATTTAATTAACTTAACAGACAGATGATACTGTCTGGAACTTATTCAGTCCACTTGCCTGTGCAGGCATAACTCATATGAGGTAGAACAGGAAAGAGTGAAATAATTTGAAAGTGTTGAAAGAAGCTTTTCAACTGAGGTAACAAAGCACTGAATGTTAAATTGTGTGTTTTGCAAATTGAAGACACTGTTCTAGGTGCTGGGGAGTCAATGGTGAGCAAACTATTTTGTCTTTCTTTGTGTGTTTTATGAGAGAAAGGGAAAAGCTAGAACAGGGGAAAATATACATGTCTCTCAAAATCAGTAGATAAAAACTAAGAAAACAGAATATTTGAATAACAGTCACCTTGCTTGATTTGTTATATATCCAAAACATGAGCGCATACATATTCTTTTCAAAATACATAAAGCATTACAAAAATTGACAATATATTACTACAGATAAAACACAACCCCCAAAGCCGAAAAGCTACTCATCACAGTACTTGTTCATAATGCAAATAATACTAGAAATAAACAAGAAAAAGATCGTTTTAAGAAGCCCTAAAAATTCCTAAATAGGGAAGCAAAACTTCCTGTTGGTTTTGGCTATAAATGATCTAGAAATAAACAGCAGCAAGTGAACTGTGTATCAAATCTGCAGGATACAGCCAAAACTGTACTTGGGAAGTTTTACAGACATGAATGCATTGACTAGAGTTTGAAGTAGATTGATTAAAAGTTTGAAAATAAAAGCAAGACTTTCAACTCAAGATGTTGGAAGAAGGAAATCAAAGTGTAGGAGAAAAAAAATTACGCATTTGTCATATAAAATTAAGCCAAACATAATAAAAAGGGTAAATAATAAAGCCTAAAATGATTTCTTTGAAATAATCACTAAGCTATTAAAATATTTGGTGAATTTTATCGATAAATAGAAGGAGATAGCATATAATATCAGAAGTTAAAATTTTTTAAACGTAATCCGGAGATGTGGAGACTTTAAAGTTTTGAGAGAATTCAGTGTACAATGTTATATCAATAAATATAAAAAATTTACAAAATTAGTGGGTATTATCACTATATATTAAGAATGGCTTAAAGAGAGATAAGAAATTATAAGTAGACTAACAAGGTAGAAGAAAATGTCAAGGGCAGTTTAATGGGTTAGGTCTATCAGTCCTTTAAGAAAAAGAAAACTCCAGCATTAAAGAAACTGTTCCAGAAAAAATTGAAGATAAAACATTTCCACTTTATTCTACAAGGATAACCTTGGTGTCAAATTAGATATGCATAGCTCCTGAAAGAAAATTGTACAATTTAACTTAAAACCATAGATACCAAAATTTTAAATTAAAAAATGCCAAATTAAATTCAGAATATATATCGTCACCAAGTAGGATTTATTCTAGGAATGCAAGTATTAGTCACTGTCAGAGCTCTGTTACTATGATCAATCACAATAATACTTTTATTTATTAACACATGTGTTCAAGAAATATTGCTAAAGTGCCTACAATGAGGAAGACACCATCCTAGGTGGTGGGGTGAAAGTGTGAACAAGACAGACAAGATCTCATGGAGTTTGTATGAGATGAAAGATTTTAAAAATCCACATGATCATCTTAATAGATGACCAAATAAACCTCAAAGATGTGATACAATTCAATATTCATTCATGAGAAATGCTTTTAGCAAGGGAAGAACAGTGTCAATGCAAAGACAGGAATGGATAGAGCAAGCATCATTCTTACCTGGGAAATATTCGCAGCACTCACTTTAAAATGAGGAAAGAATGTCTATTTCCACAGTTTTATTTTTTTTGTAAATTAAAGTTTAATTAACTTAATATATTGTGTGGTAGTTTGAGCATTCTTTGCCATTGCCTTTCTTTGGGATTGGAATGAAAACTGACCTTTTCCAGTCCTGTGGCCACTGCTGAGTTTTCCAAATTTCTTGGTATAATGAGTGCAGCACTTTCACAGCATCATCTTTCAGGATTTGAAATAGCTCAATTGGAATTCCATCATCTCCACTAGCTTTGTTCATAGTGATGCTTCCTAAAGCCTACTTGACTTCACATTCCAGAATGTCTGACTCTAGGTGAGTGATCACACCATTGTGACCTGCCTCTTGAGAAATCTGTATTTAGGTCAGGAAGCAATAGTTAGAACTGGACATGGAACAGCAGACTGGTTCCAAATAGGAAAAGGAGTACGTCAAGGCTGTATATTGTCACCCTGCTTATTTAACTTATATGCAGAGTACATCATGAGAAACACTGGGTGGATGAAGCACAAGCTGTAATCAAGATTGCCGGGAGAAATATCAATAACCTCAGATATGCTGATGACACCACCCTTATGGCAGAAAGTGAAGAAGAACTAAAGAGCCTCTTGATGAAAGTGAAAGAGGAGAGTGAAAAAGTTGGCTTAAAGCTCAACATTCAGAAAACTAAGATCATGGCATCCAGTCCCATCACTTCATGGCAAATAGATGGGGAAACAGTGGAAACAGTGGCTGACTATTTTTCTGGGCTCCAGAATCGCTGCAGATGGTGATTGCAGTCATGAAATTAAAAGACGCTTACTCCTTGACCAACCTAGACAGCCTATTAAAAAGCAGAGACATTACTTTGTCAACAAAGGTCCATCTAGTCAAGGCTATGGTTTTTCCAGTGGTCATGTATGGATATGAGAGTTGGACTATAAAGAAAGCTGAGCGCCGAAGAATTAATGCTTTTGAACTGTGGTGTTGGAGAAGACTCTTGAGAGTCCCTTGGACTGCAAGGAGATCCAACCAGTCCATCCTAAAGGAGATCAGTCCTGGGTGTTCATTGGAAGGACTGATGTTGAAGCTGAAACTCCAATACTTTGGCTACCTGATGCGAAGAGCTGACTCATTGGAAAAGATCCTGATGCTGGGAAAGATTGAAGGCGGGATGAGAAAGGGAAGACAGGATGAGGTGGTTGGATGGCATCACTGATTCAATGGACTTTTTTTTTTTTTAATTGTCCAACTGGTGTAATTTTATTTTTTTTTATTTTTTATTTTTTCCATTTATTTTTTATTAGTTGGAGGCTAATTACTTTACAATATTGTAGTGGTTTTTGCCATACATTGACATGAATCAGCCATGGATTTACATGTATTCCCCATCCCGATCCCCCCTCTCACCTCCCACTCCACCCAATCCCTCTGGGTCTTCCCAGTGCACCAGCCTTGAGCACTTGTCTCATGCATCCAACCTGGGCTGGTGATCTGTTTCACCCTTGATAATATACATGTTTCAATGCTGTTCTCTCAAAACATCCCACCTTCGCCTTCTCCCACAGAGTCCAAAAGTCTGTTCTGTACATCTGTGTCTCTTTTTCTGTTTTGCATATAGGGTTATTGTTACCATTATTCTAAATTCCATATATATACATTAGTATACTGTATTGGTCTTTATCTTTCTGGCTTACTTCACTCTGTATAATGGGTTCCAGTTTCATTCATCTCATTAGAACTGATTCAAATGAATTCTTTTTAATGGCTGAGTTATATTCCATGGTGTATATGTACCACAGCTTCCTTATCCATTCATCTGCTGATGGGCATCTAGGTTGCTTCCGTGTCCTGGCTATTATAAACAGTGCTGCGATGAACATTGGGGTGCATGTGTCTCTTTCAGATCTGGTTTCCTTGGTGTGTATGCCCAGAAGTGGGATTGCTGGGTCATATGGCAGTTCTATTTCCAGTTTTTTAAGAAATCTCCACACTGTTCTCCATAGCGGCTGTACTAGTTTGCATTCCCACCAACAGTGTAAGAGGGTTCCCTTTTCTCCACACCCTCTCCAGCATTTATTGCTTGTAGACTTTTGGATAGCAGCCATCCTGACTGGCGTGTAATGGTACCTCATTGTGGTTTTGATTTGCATTTCTCTGATAATGGACTTGAGTTTTAGTAAACTCCAGGAGTTGGTGATGGACAGGGAGACTTGGGGTGGTAAAGAGCTGGACATAATTGAGTGACTGAACTGACCTTACTATATTAGTTTCAGGTACACAGCATGTTGTTCAGTCCCTCTGTTGTGTCCGACTTTTTGCAACCCCATGGACTGCAGCATGCCAGGCTTCCCTGTCCTTTACCTTCTCCTGGAGCCTGCCCAAACTCATGTTCATTGAGTTGGTGATGCCATTCAACCATCTCATCTGCTGTTGTCCCCTTCTCCTCCTGCCTTCTGTCTTTCCCAGCCTTAGGGTCTTTTCCAGCTCTTTGCATCAGGTGGCCAAAGTATTGGAGTTTCAGCTTCAGCATCAGTCCTTCCAGTGAATATACAGGACTGATTTCCTTTAGACTTGACTCTTTTGTTTTCCTTGTAGTCTGAGGGACTCTCAAGAGTCTACTCCAATACCACAGTTTGAAAGCATCAGTTCTTGGGTGCTCAGCCTTCTTTATGGCCCATCTCTCACATCTATACATGACCACTGGAAAAAACATAATGACTCAATATTTTTGAACAGTACTATACAAAGTTATTATAATATTATTGACTATATTCCTTGTACTGTACATTACATCCCAGTGACATTTTTTTAATAATTGGTAGTTTGTACCTCTTAGTCCCCTTCACCTATATTGTTCATCCCCCCCAACTCCTCGCCACTGACAGCCACTAATTTTCTGTATACATGAATCTATTTCTGTTTTGTTCTATTTGTTCATTTGTTTTGATTTTTAGATTCCACATGTAAATTAAATAAATGGTATTTGTCCTTCTCTGAATGATTTATTTCATAGCTTAATACCCTCTAGACCCATGCATGTTGTGCAAATGGCAAGATTCCACTCTTTTTTATGGCTGAGTAATATTCCATTGTGTATATGTGTGTGTGTGTGTGTGTGTGTGTGTGTGTGTGTGTGTGTGTGTGTGTATGTATACACCACATCTTTCTTTTCTATTCATCTATCAATGGACACTTGGGAAAGTTCTGTATCTTGGCTACTGTAAATAATGTTGCAACTGAATATTGGGGTACATATATCTTTTTGAATTAGTGTTTTCATTTTCTTTGGATAAATACCCAGAAGTGAAGTTGCTGGATAGTACAGTAGTTCTATTTTTAATTTTTTGAGGCACTTTCATATTGTTTTCCACAGTGGCTGTGCCACCATTTGCATTCCCACCAAAAGTGCACAAGGGCTCCCTTTTCTCAATATCCTTGCCAATCCTTACTTGTTTATGATAGCCATTCTGACCAGTGTGAGATGGTATCTCTTTGTGGTTTTGATTTACATTTTCCTAAAAATTAATGATGTTGGGCACCTTTTTTTATGTCCCTGTTGAGTGTCTGTATATATTCTTTAGGTCTATTAATATGTTCCATTAATGTCCATTCAGGTCCACTGCCTATTTTTTTAATAGGTTTTTTTTTTTGATAGTGAGTTGTATGAGTTCTTTATATAATTTGGATATTAATCCTTAATTGGATATGTCATTTGCAAACCTTCTCCCATTCAGTAAATTGCCTTATTGTTATGTTTATGGTTCTCTTGGTTGTGCAAAAGCTTTTTAGTTTGAAATATTCCCATTTGTTTCTTTTTGCTTTTGTTGCCCTCACTTGAGGAGACAGATTCAAAAAATATTGCTAAAAACAGTGTCAAAAAGTGTACTGCCTGTGTTTCTTTTTAGTTTTATGGTTTCAGGTCTTATATTTAGTTCTGATGTGACTCTCTCATAGGTGACATACGCGCTCAATCGCTCAGTTGTGTCTGACTCTTTGGGACCCTATGGACTGTCGCCTGTCAGGCTCCTCTGTCCATGGGATTCTTCAGGCAGGAATGCTGGAGTGAATTGCCATTTCTTTCCTCAGGGGATCTTCGTGACACAGGGATTGAAGCCGGGTCTCCTGCATTGCAGGCAGATTCTTTACCATCTGAGCCACCAGTGAAGCTCAGAACCTGGCCCTAATAATTAAACCTAACAACAGTCATTTTGTAGACTATAAGTTGTGTCTTTTTCTAGTTGCCTCTAAAAACCGAAATAGACCAGATTATCCCCCTCTTTTGCATACTTGCTTGGTTTTGATCAAGCCTCCTATCCTCAGGTGCTCACATTTCTTTCCCATGGAAGAAAGTCTTATTCTCAGAGGTCATTCCCTTGGCAGTCTGGCTTTTTCAGTGCTTCCAATTGAGCTTGAGGAAGTACTATTCAGAAATACTCTCAAAATGTAAAATGTTGGCTTTAAGAGCTGAGTCAGGGAAATCTGTGGATTAGGGCTGTGCCAAAGAAACACCTAAAGGGAGTTGGCACCTGGAAATTCTCTATGGTATATGTCCATGTTGGAAATTTACATGTATGCACAAGGCAGCATGTCACATGGCTAGACATGCTGAATTTTAAGTCTGTCTTTTACTTGTGGTTTTGACTTTGGAGTTATTTCTTCTTTTGAGTGCACAGGTTTTGTATTCATTGGGGAGAGAAAAATCATGCTTGTGGGGAACTCTGTTGATTAACTAATGATTTTAAAAGTTCCATTGAAAGTTTAAAACACTGTTGAGAAATAAGAAATTGTTGGGAATCAACAAAAATAGAATATTTTAAAGTCATATATATTTTCAAATGCATTCATTAAGATGGAGGAATTGAAGACAAGTGGCATGGTTGCAATATGATAGGTATATTCACAATGCTTTATTTTGCCATTTGTTGATAAAATATTAATAACTATACTGAGCACAGTTCCATCAAAAACCTGTAAAATGTGACTTCTCTAACTATGTGAAAAGCTATTTACACCTTAGCCAGTAAAGGAACTAGAGGCTTGCTTAGTTTAGAGTTTTTAAAACTGTTTCTTTGTTGATTGATATCTGAAGAGCAGACTTTGTGTGTGTTATGAAACTGGCTCAGCACTCTGCAGAATTGGAATTTCCTAATTAGCTACCAAATTTAATTTCCTAATTAAATACCAAATACTAGTATTCTTGCCTGGAGAATCCCTTGGACTTGTCACATGGCTAGATGTGCTATATAATCCAAAGTTACTGTATTGCACACTTTGTAAGAGTCTTGCATGGTAATTAATTTAAAGGACTAAGTATGAGCATTTATGAAACTAGGCTTATTCTTTTAAGTTGAAATTTGCTCAAAGTAAATGCAAAAGTTTTTGGCAAGTTGACATACAAGAAGAGACACAAAGATAAAACTAAAAGATGATATTCATGTATTACAAAATTCAGTTTATATTTTAAAATCATATTTGAGACAAAGAAGAAATACATAATAAAAAATTGACTTTTATTGGGGGAAAAAACCCAGGCAATCATTTGAAATCATAAAAGTCTTTTTGATTCAGATAGCACATAATTTAGGAATGACTTAGTGGTGGAAAAGGAGCTTCTTGCTTGTTTGGCTTGCCCCTAGGTGGTGATAAAAGTGTTGTGAAGTAAAAAAGACAAGACTGAAAGATAGATGTAAGCAGGATACTCAGATCTTTCAGGAGATTATGGTTTAGATTTTTAGGGATATATTGACTCAAGTTATCTGCTCCTTTTCATATTTTTGCTCATATGACCAAAGATAGTGCTTTTTAAGAGCTTTCTGTCTTGTTGTTTTCCTGCCTGCTCCCCTCCTGCCTTCTGTCGCCCATGAAATTTAGCACAATTACAGACTGGGGCACCTGTTTCCTGAACTATCATCATTGACTCACCAAACTCCAGTTTTGATAGAAGTCTGTAGCAATATTAAAGACTGCTCAGACTAGGCTATATTCAGACTTGTTAAATGAGCGATGTGCATATTCACTCCTGTGCTTACACACATAGAATGGAGCCTACTAAATAATTACATATCTTGGCTATCTCATTACAAGTTACACCAGAGCTTCATATTCCTTTAAAGACATTTCATTCAGCTAGAAATCCTTTGAGAACTGAGGAAACTGATTTTCAATACAAATATCCCCCAAATTTTCAAAACAAATTTTCCGCAAATTTAATACTGTTTCCTTTTTTAACAAATACAAATTTCTCAGGGAAAACAGCTATATTATTTGTTCTTGTTGTTTTTAAATTCCAGATGAATTTCCATCTTGTATTTTCAACTTAGCATGTTGGTCAAGATTTTTCTCTGATAGTGATAAACTTGGCATATCATTTATGAGATTAACAAAATTTAAGTGCTTGATCCCCTAAAATCTAACCTAAAGAAATTTAATATCCATTCTGGATAAAGAGACAAAATTGCAAGTCCTTTCCAATCTGAAGAAAAATAATTCAACACTTTAAGAACTACTTTACCAACATTCTGCAAATGAAAATATTTGTTTGATGTCTGGGCTTCCCAGGTGGCTCAGTGGTAAAGAATCCGCCTGCTAATGCAGGAGATGTAACAGACACGGGTTTGATCCCTGGGTCAGGAAGATCCCCTGGAGAAGGAAATGGCAACCCATTCCAGTATTCTTGCCTGGGAAATCCCATGGACAGAGAAGCCTGGTGGGCTACAGTCCATGGGGTCACAAAGAATCAGACATGACTTAGTGACTAAACAACAACAAAATTTAATGCCTATTTTTAAAAAGAAAACACGGGCAGCAAAGCATTGAATCTATATTTGCTATTCTGATGTTGTTCTAAGATAAAGGGATTATTGAGGAGTAAAGGAGTTGTAGCCCATGGCCTTTGTGTAATTTGTTAAAATGAAAAGCTGAAGCAGAGCTGCTGTCCATAGGCATGTAGGCTATACACTGCACAATGCAAGGGAGTATTGTTTCTATGGACTACAGTGTAAATGGAACTCTCTGGGTTTGAGTGGCACCTTGAGTTGGTGTTCTAGACAGAATGGTCAATAAAATGCTCTGTTTGTCCCAGAAAAGGCTGTAGAGATATTTTCTATTAAGCAGATACAAATTTGTTAGGTGGAGTAGCCCAGTATCTTGAAATTAGCGATTCTGTTTCACGAGGAGAAAATTTACCATTATCATTTCCACTTCCACAAATATTGAGCATGGAGCATGTGCCTGGCATTGTGTGAAGTAATTTACAGTTTTCATATTTAATCCTCAGTAATATTATGAGGAAGTTGAGGTTAGAGAGATAAGTAACTCATTCAAGGTAGTACAGCTGGTAAGTTGCAGGAATTGGAGCTTACCTAGGTTTCCCTGACTTAGAAGCAGGAGCTTGTAATATATAAATACCATGATATCATCATGGTATGTAAAACGGTTCCCACTGGCCTGTGCTGAAGTTTGTACTCTGGTCAGTAAATCTCTGAACTTGTTACTTTGTCTGAAACGTGAATACTTTTATTTGGGAATGTTGTAAAGAATATCACACTTTAAAAACTTCCTGATAAACACACAAAAAATTCTTGTCTCTTGGTGTCAGAACAAGATTTTCAGGCAGTAGATGGCTTTTCAGTGGTATATTTTTGAGAATTCTTTCTCCTTTTCCTCATTTATTTATTCCTCTTAGTTTTAAACTATGGGAAGGATCTCTGACTGTTGATTAAAATAGGAATTTTTGGAAAGGTAATTGGGATCTCATGGAATTGCTATGAAGAACAAAGAACCAGACTCAGAGAATGCTCAAGAAAAATGCTCCATGTTATGGAGCCAGAATCATAACCAAAATTGAGCCCTGCAAATAATCGAGGGCAGACCCTGCAGAAAGGAAGAATTTTTATCAAGTGACGTTTAGATGGTGATGCCCATGATGTGATTAGAATGAAGCATGTGCAGCACTTGTCTGGGGCTCAAAATTTGAGAAGATCCCCAACTCAGTAATCAAGGCAAATAACATTTAAATGAAATATTTAAAAAATGAAAGTCAATGCAGGGCTTCCTTGGTGGCTCAGTGGTAAAGCATTTACCTGCCGATGCGGGAGACACAAGTCTGATCTCATAAGACAGACGGAGCACGCGTGTGCTCTGATCCACGTGCCTCAGAGCCACTGAGCCTGTGCATCACCACTTTTGAGGCTATGCTCTAGAGCCCAGGAGCCACAACTACTGAGACCACACGCTGCAACTAATGAAGGCCACGTGCCCTAGAGCCCAGGCTCTTCAACGAGAGAAGCCACAGTGATGAGAAGCCTGCTCAGCACAGCTAGAGAGGAGCCCCCACCCGGTGCAACTGGAGGAAAGCCTGCGCAGCCATGAAGACCCAGAACAGCCAAGAATAAATAAATTAACTAATAAAGAAAATCAGTGCAATAATTCATGATGAGCAAAATATTAAAATTTTAAATGAAGGGATGTTGATAAAAAAGCGACTTTGTACTTTCAGTAAAAGATGTCATATTCTTTGTAGTAGAGGTGCCATTTGTTCAGTGTCAGAAAAAGCAGTATCACAATGAGCATATTATTTTCAATCCCTAGAACTGCAAAACATGACCTCTAGCAAATCATTTTATATCAGCACTTCAGTATGAAATAATCCATGACACATCCCATTCCCTTTATAGTTTAGTCACGGGAGTTAAAATCATTTACTGCAAATCACTATTTTACTTGTAAAGGAGAGTATCTACTTCCTTAAAGAAGTAAATAAGAGCAAAAAAAAATGACTTTGAAATAAATTTTCTTTTTAACTTGCTATTAAAATATAGTCCCTACTTAATGTGGTGACATTGGTCTTGATTGGTGCAGTTCAAGAAATGGCTTATATTTATATTGCTTTAATAACGTGCTGCTCATTTCATTTGATATAGAACACTTTCTTGTACAGAGTAGATGCTCAATATTGTAAAATATTTGTTGAATAACTATCAAGTAGAGAAAAATCCAAAATAATATGGTGTTTATTTATGTGACATTTATACAATAGTGAAAGAAACTTTATTTCTGAAAATTATACTTACGAAAGTACAGAGACAAAATACAAACTAATATATAGCATCATAATGATATTTTACACTTTCAGAAAAATGCCAGAGACTTTTAAGTGATTTGTATTTTCCCTATACATATTATAGATCCATATAACTTAATTAATTTAACTTGTATTATAACATGAGATTAAAAGTTATTTATATCGATATTGCCTGTACATGCCAACAAAACAACATCTTAACAAAAGAGTTACAAAAACAAACTACATGTATTGACTTTTGTGATGAAATTTATCATTACCTTTGGGATTGTTTTATTAAGCTGTAACACTTGGAATCTGTATGTATCTTTTATGGAAGGATTGAAAACCCTTTGCAAATGTTGAGTATCATTTTGGATACCAGAGACCAATGACACTTTAGTGATTGATCTCCATAGTAGTAGGTTTAGTTGGTGTGTGATTCTGGCATTTGTTATAGTTCTTGTAGATGGTTCTTCAGTATCATTATCAGTTATATGTCGCCAAACCTAATAGCTATCAGCTAGTCAGTTTTTTAAAAGAAAAACCCCAGATATTCTACATGATGGCTACCATCGAAATTAACTGTATGATTTCCCTATGAAATATATTCAGTAGAAGAGATTAAAAAAGATTGATACTTATGAACAGTTTGAATTCCACTGACAGTATTTTATTCCTCAGTGCCCTCTGTTGAAGGAAGAGAGCACCACTCAAGTACATTTGAAAGAAAGCTGACTTTATTATAATTATTAGTTTCTATGCAAGAGGGAGTGATTTTTTGTAGAATATAGTCTCATGAACAGAGTCAAAGAGTGATCTTGTACTGAGTTTTCAGCAAGTGTGGAGTTTAGGTATTGCTGACTTTCAGGAGTCCTGAAAGGAGTCTATGACTGAAAGATTTGGGTGAGTTTAAAACTGTTCTGTGGCTGTGAAAGTCTTTCAGTCATGCCTGACTCTTTGCAACCCCATGAACTGTAGCCTGCCTGGCTCCCTTGAACAGAGGATTCTCCAGGCAAGAGTATTGGAGTGGGTTGCTATTTCCTCCTCCAGGGGATCTTCCTGACTCAGGTATCAAACCCAGGTATCCTGCAGTGCAGGTGGATTTTTTACTGTCTGATCCACCAGAAGCCCAGTTATTCAAGAAGGATATACTAATTCAAGATTCTAGCCATGTGTGAAATAGATAAGTAGGGAGGACCTGTTGCAGAGCACAGGCTCAGCTTGGTGCTCTGTGGTGACCTCGAGGGGTGGAGTGTGAGGAGTGGAGGGCGGTCCAAGATGGAGGAGATAAATGTATACATATAGCTGAATGACTTCGTTGTATGACAGACACTAACACAACATTGTAAAGCAACTATGGAGAGTGTTAGTCGCTCAGTCATGTCTGACTCTCTCTCCCTCTTTTTTTTTTTTTTTATAATAGGCAGAGCTTTTAATGGAGCAACGTATTGAACACTGCAGATTACATAGACAAAAGCCTTGGAATTGGAAGTAAAACCCACCATTGACTGAACAGAAGGCCTTGGTTGCTGACACAATCTCTGAGACAAAGCTGAGGGAGTCAGTAATGAAGTCCGGGATCGGTAAAGGAGAGCAGATATTGCAGATTCCAACCTGTAGGTGGTTTTCCCAAGCAGGGATGTCTGACTCTCTTGCAACCCCATGGACTGTAACCCACCAGGCTCCTCTGTCCATGGGATTTCCCAGGCAAAAATACTGGAGTGGGTAGCCTATCTCTTCTCCAGGGGATCTTCCCAACACAGGGATCAAACTTGGGCCTCCTGCATTGCAGACGGATTCTTTACTATCTGAGTTACCATGGAAGCCCAGTTCTGTGGTTAGTAATTTATTCCTTGAAGAAGGCCAAAGAACAGCTAGTCATGTGTACCTTCTTTGAATTTGGAAAAGAGTAACTTTTAATTCTCACTTCATGCTCAATTTAAGATAAACACAGTTTAATGTCATATTTATCTAATGATTTGAGAGAGAGTTGAGAGTGTTTTGGAAAAAGAGTGTCGTGCAACAAAATTTAAGGCATGCAGTGACCGATGGCATGGAGAGTTGCTGTGCCTGTTCAGGTCTTTGGCTGCAGGTAACTGAAACCAATGCTAGGTATTTTCAGAGGAAATGGAGAGACTTGATCAGAAGGATATCAAGGAAAACAGAATCAGTGGAGATTAGAAGACTGTGCTTAAAAACTGGGCAGAAACCAAGGCCATTTCAGTCTTGTCAGGAAGCTGAATGTAAAAGGAGCAAAGACTTTTGCTACCCGGGTCAGTCTGTCTAGGATGAGATCACTTCCAAGGCCACTGTCACTGCTGCTGTGGGAGAATCGGGACATTCATGTTTTCATCTGTTTAATCAGCAGGTGTTCATTGAGAACCTACACATACCAGGTTCTGTTTCTAGATTCTAGAAGTGCAGGTGCCACTGGTCCCTTGAAATTTACACTCTGAGGAGGGAGACGCTGAGGAGGAAGATGTGCTAAATAAAGATGGAAATGTGTGTCACATGACAGGAAGTGCAGTGGGGAAAATATATTCTATCGCTAAGTGAAAAAGGGTTATGAAATGTCAGGAGTTGGAGATACTGAGCTGCCATTTGATGTAGGATAGTCCAGGTGCCTTGTACAGTGTGTGTGGCACTTTCTTTTTTTGTTTTTGTTTTTTGGTTTTGCAGAGAACTGAAGAAAAAAAGTAGAACGTCATGTGGATGTATGGAGGAAGAGTGTTCCAGGTTGAAAAATAACAGATGCAAAGGCTGTATGACACAAATGTGCTTGTGGAACAGCAGGGAAATCAGTGTGGTTGGAACAGTTAGGAATTGGAAGAGTGCGGGGAGACAAGGTCAGAGATCAGTTTAGGAGTGGGGTAGGGGTTAGAAGGACTGGGTTAGAGGGACTTTGAAATGCATTCTCAAGACCCTAGTGCTTATTTCTTTTTCTCTAGCTTTATTAACATATAATTGCCATATAACATTATATAAGCTTAAAGTATATAACATAATGATTTGAGATATATATATATATATATATATGCACATATATATAGTGAAATAATTACCACAATAAGTTTAGTTATTAGCCATCACCTCACATAGTTACTTTTTTTCTTGTGATGAGAATTTTTAAGATCTGCTGTCTTAGCAGCTTTAAAACATACAAGAGAGTACTGTTAAATATGGTCACTATGCTGTGTGTTATATCCCCAGAATTTATTTGTCTTATAACTGGAAGTTTGTTTATCTTCTATCGCAGGTTGGGGAATGATATTCCACCACGCCTGTGTAATTGGAACAATAGGGAATTTCTCTAAAACTAGAAAGAGGAGTTAGATACTGTGTGGACAGAAACACTAACACATGTCTACTAGAGTCAGCAGCTATGAAGGTGTTTGAGCTTGCCGTGGGTCCTAGAAACATATGTTTTGTGTAGCCACAGATTCTTCTCATCCTTGTATATGCCTCTTTCCAGGGTGACTTTACATTTTTCTTATCAAATGGAGGTTTTTTATTCTGCTCCTTGAATCCGAGCATATAAGATTTCTTTATTAGATGCTGTTGGTCAGTTGCTCAGTCATGTCCAACTCTGCAACCCCATGGATTGCAGCACATCAGGCTTCCCTGTCCTGCACTATCTCCTAGAGTTTCCTCAGACTCATGTCCATTGAGTCAGTGATGCAATCCAACCATCTCATCCTCTGTTGCCCCCTTCTCTTCCTGCCCTCAGTCTTTCCCAGCATCATGGTCTTTTCCAGTGAGTTGGCTCTTCATATCAGGTGGCCAAAGTATTGGAGCTTCAGCTTCAGCATCAGTCCTTCCCATGAATATTCAGGGTTGATTTACTTTAGGATTGACTGGTTTGATCTCCTTGTAGTCCAAAGACTCTCAAGAGTTCAAAAGCATCAGTTCTTCAGTGCTCAGCCTTCCTAATGGTTCAACTCTCATATTCATACATGACTACTGGAAAAGCCATAGGTTTGACTGTATGAACCTTTGTTGGCCAAGTGATGTCTCTGCTTTTGAATATGCTGTCTAGGTTTGTCATATCTTTTCTTCCAAGGAGCAAGCATCTTTTAATTTCATGGCTGCAGTCATTGTCTGTGTATTAGATGGGACATTAATAAATGACAGCAAGTGGGTTGGAAAGTACTTGTACATTGGGCTTCCATTGTTGCTACTTTGGGGATCCCGGAAGCAACAGTTATGGGAATAAGCTCAAACTAGCCTGCTGGAAAGTGACAGACACATAGCCTAGTTTGCCAACCCATCACTCCAGTGACAGTAAGTCAAGTGACAGACATGGGGAGAGGCCCTCCTAAGTCATTTAACCCCCAATCACTTGCCAGCTGGATCCAGATACATGAGAAAGCTCAGGTAGAGTTCAGTGGAACTGACTGAACCAACCCACAAAATTATACACTAAATAAAATGATTGTTGTTTTATGTCACAATGTTTGGTCATGGCTTTTTATATAGGAAAAGCTAACTGATTATCTGTAGATTTCATGAAATTTCAATCAAGATTCCAGCAAGTTACTTTATGGACATTGATGAACTGTTCTAAAGTTTATATGATGGGGCAAAAGATCTAGAACAGCCAACACAATATTAAAGGAGAATATCAAAGCCAGAGGATTGACAATATCCAAATTCTAAACTTGGGGAAATGGTTTTGTAAATTATTAATGGAAACAAGATTCTCTTTTTCCAGAGTAAAGAATGTGATAACAGGTCTTGCTTGAGAAAATGGAGGAAAAGCATGTTAATTTATTTGCAAATATAACTGTGTCTGATCCAAAAATGGAAGACCCATAGACTTGATTGGAGGGCTAATGCTTCATCTTTAAGGAAGAAGAGAATAAAATATGCAAGGCCTTGTGATAGCGAAATAAACCCACTTTGGATTTTTACCCATTAACAGTGTTGGACAGGCCATTAGGCAGAGGTTCTGTGGCCAGAAGTTTCAGTTCACTTCTTTCCTCCCCTCTCCTTTCTTAGACAAAATTCCCAGAATAAATACCTCACATGCTTCCAGAAGTGACTGATAATATCTTTGGGCTGTTTTCCTTCTGAGAAATTCACCTACCTATCACCAACCTATGATGGTTGGACACATTGACAATCATCATACTATAACAACTACCCTGGTGGCTCAGATGGTGAAAGAATCTGCCTGCAATGCGGGAGACCTGGGTTCCCTCCCTGGGTTGGGAAGATCCCCTGGATAAGGGAATGGCTACCCACTCCAGTATCCTTGCCTGGCGAATTCCATAGAGAGAGGAATATTAAACTATAGTATAATATAGTTAGAAAACAATTTAATGTAACTTTATAATAAAAAATATATCCTAAATGATTTTTTAAAAAATTAAATAATTTATTTGTGGGAATTCTGTTTTGAAGACTAGGAAAAATGGTATTGTAAGAGATTGCTTCAGAAATTCTGAAGTGCTTACTCTCAAAGAGTCATAAGATCAAAGGGCACAGGACTGTTCAAATAACTCAAAGATTATTCCAGAGCTTGTCTTGGAAAATTGAAGCATAAGTTCCTTTGCTGGTGAGTTTGATAGAGGAAAGACATTATCTTATGATGTCAGCTTCAAAAGAGTGTTCAAAGTGAAATTTTTTCATATTTATGAAATTAAAGTGGTCAGTATTTTATATTATTTTTCCCAACTTTATTGAAGTTTAATTGGCAAATAAAATTGTAGCTTGATTGTGGGACTCCTTTCATAATGTTTGAGCATTTTAAATCATGATTTAATTATGACAAATCTATTAGGTCATGTAACTACAAAATATTGTTATTATGTGTATACATTATATGTATATATTTTATGTAGCATGTAATATATTATATAAATGTGCTTTCCATTCCAAATTTTTCTCTGTTATCCATTTACTGTGTACATTAACTTCTCTATGGGAGATAATTCTTCTTTATGGAGTCTAAATATGGACTGCCACCTACCCAAGCTATTTAAGATTTATCCAAAGACAGTTTCTACTTGTTTTCGAGAAGCAAAGACAGAAACTGTATATAATGCTCCAGTAATAGAGATGGCTATGCAGCTCAGAGGTGTTTTGGGCTAATATTCTGCCTAATGTAATCTTCCTGTTATCAACCCATCATCAGCTCGTCATCCTTTCAATAATGTAATATAAGTGGCTAAACTCCTTAGAGCTGATTGCATCACAAAGGGATTACCCCAGTCCCATTCTGGGAATTAAGCCTACAGACAAAGGGCAGACAGCTGGGCCGCCTGCATCAATTTGACATCAGTTATTTGCTACGTACATTAGTATAATCTGCTGCCACAGGACAGAATCATAAACATTCTAGCTGTAGTCTCAAGACCCTGTTTTTAAAATATTAAACCCTTTAGTAGGTTTAAAAACTCAATAATATAGTTAAATTCACAGCAACTGAGGATTTAGAAGGGAAGCCCAATGAAGTTGGAAAGGCTCTGGATCCTGTAAGGCAAGTGTTTGTGAGTTGGAAAATTACAGGCACTGAGTTGAACCTTGGCACAGAAAAGAAAATGTCATCTATAATCACTCAACAGTGATGCCTTTTCCCCACTCAGCTTCTTAAGAACCTTTTCCTTCCTGTTAATTACCTTACCATTTGGAAAACTTGATTCCTTTGTGAAATTGGAATTGCAGTAAGCAATGTCACTTTTTACTGGTGGTCCTATTTATAACCAATTGAGCAAAATGCATGTATTAAAGGGTTCCTGCTTTGGAAACATAATACCCAAGATTTTCAGATATAATCCAACCTTATTATCTTGTTAGAATTTACTACTTGTAAGTAATTTACACACTTCATGCTAATGTCAGAACAGAGTTTTAAGATATTTTTGCTACTGCCCCGGGTGAGAATTTGAACTCCTGAAATGCTGTCATTTCTGTGCCTTTCTGAGATGTTGCATATTCACCCTTTCATCATTTTTCAGTCTTAGTGCTTCCTGTGAAACTCCTTTGTCAAATGAGATTACATATTAAAAGGGACTACATTTGAAATAGCTTTCCCAAATAACACAATTTTGATGATGCCTCTGATGTGGCTGGCAGCTAAACAGGAATCTTGTTTCAATTGAACTCTATTTAAGACCTCAAATCAGGATGTTACACAGCTTGCTTTTAACACAATCAGTCAAATTACCCTACCCCTAAAGGCCCAGGACCTAAGAGAGATTGGATGAGGGTTAAACTAAATCATGTTAAGAGTAACAGTCTTTAATGAAAACAGAAAATTGGACTTACAGTTCTAGAATGAATTTAGATATTCTAGAATAAACATTTCTTTAGATATGTTAGGCAGTTCACATTCTTTGTTACATGATTGACAAAGCAATACATATTGAGGAATAAATAAAGTGCATCAAACTTTTTCTTACACTGAGGATCTTTAGAGAACTAGGTACCCCTAAGGTTAATTTAAGCCCCATGTCAAGAGAAGGGCACTGAACATTTCATTCAGATTTTGTCACAATTTTATCAGCACAGGTAATGACTATGAAAATGAATATTTTCTTAAACTGGTTAAAAATACTGAATTTGATTCATAATTACGGTTTAAAAGACATTCTAGGAAAGAGATACACGTGTGCATCTCAGTGATAACACACTGATAGCAATAATACCAAGCATGATGTGTACCTTAGTTCCCAGAATTCCTTCACTTTGTCTGGTTTATAAGGGATAGTTCTCAATTAGTTGTGCTGTTTTCTCCTGCTTGGTAAGCATTTTTGGTCAAACAAGGAATGGCAGAGTCCCACAATTAGATCAAAAGATCAATCCTAATGTACCATTTTCTCCTCACCCCCCTGCTGTAATAAAGTGGCTGCAGCTCTCCAGGGGACAACTCAAAATCCTAGGACTGATATTTCTAAATTAGCTGACTCTCTGACCTTGCTGGTAATTGCGTTAGTTTATCAATGTTCAACACAATTTATTACTCTCCAATATGTACCAAAGTGTTTATCTCTCAACACTAACAATATTAAAAAACCTAAACTATCTATTGCAGTACAAAGAGGCATCCTTTCATTAGGGAAAAACATAAATAAGTAGGAAATGTCACATGACCCGCCTTAGCCCAGAAGAGTTGTGACTCCTGAAAGGGAGAGGCCAGCTGTCTCCTCTGACATGACAACATCATGTTTATTATAGCCAGAAGAAGAGAAATCAAGCTTTGTTTCCATTTGTGTGTGTGTGGATGGGTGTGTGTGAGAGAGATACAGGAATGAAATGGTGCTTTCTGCATTACTAAAGCAATGTCTTCTAAGAAAAATAACATTGATTAAAGCCTCATCAAAGCATTTAAAGGCAATGGGAGTACAGATAACATCTCTCTTTGACTTTCAGTGTGGTACATTTTGGTGGGGAAAAGCATTAAGTTCATGGGTCTTATTTGGGAATGAAAGAAATGAACAGCATGCTTTCATTTCCGTCATCTTAATCCTTTTATTTTATATTATTTAAATCTTGTGTTTGATTTGTATAGTGAGCAAGCTGTGACAAAGCTCAGTGTATGTTACATTAACAAAAAGTAATGTTGTACTGAAGTTCTGCAAAAGAAATGCTACCTGATTTTAACATATACCATCGCCAGGGAAGTGTGGCATGACCTGGCTGTGAATGATGTTAATAACATGCTGAGGTAGAAGGAGGTGATGAAGATCCTGCTGCCCAACTTTAAAAAATGAGCTGCCTTGTATCTATTTTTCTTCTAGGAAGAACAAGACTTTTCTCTATTGTTTCTTCACAGATGGGACAGAAGTTGGGAAGTATTCAGTCACGCCCATCCACTTACCCACCAACTATTTCCATTAAGTTGAATCCCTGTGTTCATTCCTCACTCATAAGAAATAAGTTTCAAAGGCAGCTTGTACTGGAAGAAACTTATCTGAAGGTTTGCAAAGCACTTGGTATCTTCTTAAGATCTCAGAGTCTTTAAATTATGGCTCATATTATTATTAGTATTACTATTATCACTATTATTGTTTTTAGTTGATAAGGAATCTGCAGGAGACACAAGAGATGCAGGTTCTATTCCTGGGTCAGGAAGATCCCCTGGAGAAGAAAATGACTACCCACTTCAGTATTCTTGCCTGGGAAATCCCTTGCACAGAGGAACCTGGAGGGCTATAGTCCATGGGATCACAAAGAGCTGGATGCGACTCAGCAACAAAACCACCAACATTATTATTATTATTATTACTATTATAGTTATTTTTATTTATTAAAAATTTAATTATTATAAGGATGTATATTGTCACCCTATTATTTAACTGATATGCAGAGTACATCATGTGAAATGCTAGGCTGGATGAATCACAAGCTGGAATTAAGATAACTGGGATTAATACCAACAACCTCAGATATTCAGAAGATAACCATTCTAATGGCCAAAAGTCAAGAGGAACTAAAGAACCTTCTGATGGAGGTGAAAGAGGAGAGTGAAAAAGCTGGCTTGAAACTCTACATTCAAAAAACGAAGATCATGGCATCCCATCGTGTGTGCATAGTTCGGTCACTTCAGTCATGTCCGACTCTTTGTCCCCAGTGGACTGCAGCCCACAAGGCTTCTCAGTCTATGGGATTCTCCAGGCATGAATACTGGAGTGGGTTGCCATGGCTTCTTTCAGGTGATCTTCCTGACTGAGGGACTGAACTCATGTCTCCTGCATCTCCTGCATTGCAGGTGGACTCCTTTCTACTGAGCCATCGGGGAAGACCCCGGTCCCATTTCTTCATGACAAATAGAAGGGAAAAATTGGAGGCACTGGCAAATTTTATTTTCTTGGGCTCCAGAATCACTGTGAATGGTGACTGCAACGGTGAAATTAAAATATGCTTGCTCCTTGGGAGAAAAGCTATGACAAATCTAAATAGCATATTCAAAAGCAGAGACATCACTTTGCCGACAAAGGTCTAAAGCCATGGTTTTTCCAGTAGTCATGCATGGATTTGAGAGCTGGACCATAAAGAAGGCTGAGCACTGAAGAATTGATGCTCTTGAATTGTGGTGCTGGAGAAGACTTTTGGGAGTCCCTTGGATTTTCAAGCAAGGAGATCAAACAAGTCAATCCCAAAGGAAATCAACCCTGAATATTCATTGAAAGGACTGATGCTGAAGCTGAAGCTCCAAGCTCCAATACTTTGGCCACCTAATGCAAAGAGCCAACTCATTTGAAAAGATCTTGATGCTGGGAAAGATTTAGGGCAGGAGGAGAAGGGGATGACAGAGGATGAGATGATTGGATGGCATCATCGACTCAATGCATTGACCTAAGTTTGAGCAAACTCAGGGAGATAGTGAAGGACAGGGAATCCTGGCATGTTACACAGTCCATGGGGTTACAAAGAGTCGGACCCCACTTAGCGACTGAACAACAGCAACAATAACTGTTAGGCCAATGTTCTTTCAAAAGCAGATTTGTTTTAATGTCTTTTGTTCACCAACTCATTTCTGTGAGGAGAATACAATTTCTTTGGTAAGGGAATTGTTAGATCTGCCTCCTCTCTGCAATTTACTCTAGAGTTTTCCATAGCACTTTAAAATCCATATTTGGAAATTTTATTGTTTTAATTACATGCCAAAGCCATATAAACTTTTTGAGTTTTTAAAATGCTTCCATTTCTCTGACATCCCTTTAGTGTTTGAGTGCTATTTATACTATCTTAACAGTGCCAACCTGAATCAATGAAGCCCCAAAGTGGGTCTGCTGTGTGTATTACTCAAACTAAACTACATACACAGTCTACTATATTTTAGATTTGAACTAAACACTCACTGAGCTCCTATATGAAGCCGGATTCTGTTCTGTCCATTTCATGTGCATATTGCATCCTTTCTAATCACTTGGAAAGTGCAATAACTGAATTTGAGTCCACTTTAATATAATTTTACTCAGATGCTTTGATTAGCCTCATAAATGTTATTTTCATTCAGGTCAAAATAAAAAGTTATCATTTTGAGCAATAAAATCTCTATATATTATCAAAATAGCAGTATTTAAAATGTAAAAGAACTCCTCGGGAAAAAAGGTGATGAACACTTTTTGTCTGCATGCCATTTGCTCCCAGTACTTTAAATATGTTACCCACTTTCCCCAAAATATTAACCAAGTATTTATTTTGTGTCAGGCACTGTGCTTAGGGAACATGAATGTGAATAATATAATACTCCATGCATTTCAGGGGATATGGTGACATGAGCCAGCCTTGTTACACAGGCTCTATTTGCCACAGAGGTGACAAGGACAGTGTCATAGGAAGACACAGGAGAGTTGCCTGTCCATTTTGTTTGGGAAGGCTGTGCAGACAAAGTACATAATGTTAACCTGCAAGTTCTACCAATACTTAGAATCTGTCCCCTCTCCATCTCGTTCCTTCTCCACCTCTCTCCTTTTCTTCCTTTCCATTTCACTTTACTAGATTTTTTAAAGTTACAAAAGCATTACCTGATTTTTGTAACACATTGAATAATGCAGATATAGAAATATACAATATGGAATATAGAAAGCAAAGATTAATAAAATCTTCATTACATATTCCAAATAATAATTCTCCGAGATAACTATGAAAGTGAATGTCATGTCAGATTCTTTGCAACCCCATGGATTGTAGCCCATGAGGCTCCTCTGTCTGTGGGATTTTCCAGTCAAGACTACTGGAGTGGGTTGCCATTCCCTTCTTTAGGAGATCTTCCCCACTCACAGATCAAAACTGGGTCTCCCACATTGCAGGCAGATTCCTAACCATCTGAGCCTATTATCTGTATTTTTTTTAAAAAAATTGGGGTCATACTGTGCAGATTGTTTGGTAACTTGCTATTTAAAACATTTTATTATCAATTGTATTTTTTACTTTTTATTAAGCAATTTTTTTACTTTGTCCTTTTATCAATTGTATTTTTTTTTAAGTTACAATATTGGTCTTAAGTGTACAGCATAGTGACTCAGTATTTTTACAAATTATACTCCATTAAAAGTTACTATAAAATAATGGCTACATTTCCCTATGATATACAATATATCCTTTTTGCTTATCTATTTTATATATACTAGTGTGTATTTCTTAATTCTATACCCCTCTCTTGCCTCTCCCTACTTCCCTATCCCCACTGGTACCCACTAGTTTGTTTTCTGTTTATACATGAGTTTTTTGTTTTGATGTAAACATTCATTTGTATTATTTTTTAATTCCACATATAAGTAATATACAGCATTTGTCTTTCTCTGACTTATTTCACTAAGCATAAGATTCTCTAGGTCCATACACAGTGTCCAGTGGCAGAATTTCATCCTTTTTATGGTTGAGTAGTATTCCCTTATATATATATATGGGCTTTCCTGGTGGCTCAGTCATGAAAGAGTCTGCCCGCAGTGCAGGAAACCTGAGTTCAATCCCTGGGTTGGGAAGATCCCCTGGAGGAGGGCATGGCAACCCACTCCAGTATTCTTGCCTGGAGAATCCCCATGGACAGAGGAGCCTGGCAGGTTGCACTCTTAGGGGTCAAGAGTCAGACACGATTGAGCTACTAACACACGCACAAGTGTGGGTGTGTGTATGTATAGGACGCCTGTCTGTTGATGGACATTTGGGTTGCTTTCATGTCTTGGCAATGGTGCTGCTGTGAGCATTGGGGTGCATGTATCATTTTGCATTAGTGTCTTCATCTTTTCTGGATATACAGCCAGGAGTGGAATTGCTGGATCATATAGTAGTTCTAGTTTTAGTGTCTTAAGGAAACGCCATGCTATTTTTCATAGTGCCTGTATAAATATGGGCTTCCCTGGTGCGGAATATACCAATTTACAATCCCACCAGCAGTGTTCAAGGGTTCTGCTTCCTCCACATCCTTGCCAATGTTTGGTGTTTCTGGTGTTTTTGATGATAGCCATTCTGGTGGGTGTGAGGCAGTATCTCATGGTTTGGGTTTGCATTTCTCTAATATTTAGTGGTGTTGAGCATCTTTTCATTGGCCTATTGTCTGTATGTCTTCTTTGGAAAAATATCTGTTCGTGTCTTCTGCCCATTTGTGATTGGGGTGTTTGTTACTTTGATATCAATTTGTATGAGCTGTTTATATATTTTGGATACCAAACCCTTGTCAGTCATGTCATTTGCAAATATTTTTTCTCTTTCCATAGGCTGTCTTTTCAGTTTGTTGATGGTTTCCTTTGCTATATAAAAGCCTTTAGTTTTAATTAGGTCCCATTGGTTCATTTTTGTTTTTAATTTTTTCTGCCTTAGGAGACAGATCCAAAAATGTGTTGTTATGATTTATATCGAAGAGTGTTCTACCTATGTTCTCTTGTGGGAATTTTATGGTTTCAAGCCTGATATTTAGGTCTTTAATCCATTTGGAGTTTATTTTTGTATATGGTGTGAGGAAATGTTATTTCACTTACTGAAGAGACTGTCTTTTCTCCATTGTATATTCTTGCCTCCTTTGTTGTATTAATTGACCGTAGGTGTATGGGTTTATTCCCGGGCTCTCTGTCTGTTCTGTTGATCAATGTGTCTGTTTTTGTGCCAGTAGAACGCTGTTTTGAAGTCTGTGAGGGTGGTACCTCCAGCCTTGTTCTTTTTCCTTTAGATTGTTTTGGCAATTCAGGGTCTTTTATGGTTCCATGTGAATTTTAGGGTTATTCTAGTTCTGTGAAAAATGTCATGAGTGTTTTGTTAGGGATTTCATTAAATCTCTAGATTGCTTTGGGAGGTATTAATATTACTATGTTAACAACATTAATTCTTCCAATGAAAAAATTTGGGATATCATCCATTTCTTTGTATCATTTTCAGTTTCCTTCATCAATATTTTATAGTTTTCAGAGTATAGGTCTTTCACTTCCTTGGTTAAGTTTGTTCCTAGGTCTTTTATTCTTTTGGATGCAGTTTTCAATGGGATTTTAAAAATTTTCTTAGAAAAATTTCTGGTAATTCATTATTATTGTATAGAAAGCAACAGGTTTCTGCAAACTAATTTTGTTTTCTGCAACTTTGCTGACTTCATTTATTAGCTCTAGTAGTCTTTTGGTGGAGACTTTAGAGCTTTCCATATGAAATATTATGTATCTGAAAATAGTGAAGGTTTTACTTCTTTTCTTCCAATTTGGATGCCATTAATTTCTTTTTCTTGTCTGATTGCTGTGCTTAGGACCTCCAATACTATGTCACCCTCGAGTATGATGTTAGCTATGGTTTGTCATAAGTGGCCTTTATCATATTGAGATATATTCCTTCTATACCCACTTCTATGAGACTTTTTATCATGAATGTGTACTGAATTTTGTCAAATGCTTGTTCTCTATCTATTGAAATGATCGTGTGAATTTTGTCCTTCCTTTTGTTAGTGTGCTGTATCACATTATTTGATTTGAGAATATTGAAGTATCCTTGTGTCCCTGGAATAAATCCAACTTTATCTTGGGTTTTCTGTTGGTAACAGTGGAAGCTGACTGGTTTAGGCAGTCAGGAATTTGCTGACCTATATGTGGGCAGCTCACAGAATCAGTAGACAGTCTTGAGAAACAAGATCTGGGACTCATTTTTCAAGAGCAACACAAAATAATGTTGAAGAACTAACCTGAAGAGAACATTCACTACTGTGGTATGGCCTCTGATGCCCTCTCAACCACTCCTGGCTCCAGCAAAATCAGTTAAGGCTTGTAGAGCCTGTTCCCTCAAGCAGTTTAGTTCTCAATCTTTAAGATTTATGGAGCTGCACGTGATTGGCTGAATACAGGTAAGACGGCTATAGCCCATATGCAAGGAATGCTGGGAAAGTGGAATTTCTGAATTTCAGTGTATGAAAGTGGGTTAAAATTGGCAATGTGATAATCTATTAAAATCTAGGAAGAATAGTCAAGAGTTCAGTTATCACAAATGATAGATGTCCACTGCACTTTTTATCTAAGTTGCAGATATTTTTCTCTAGTGTACATTTTGGCTTTGCTTATATCTCTTGTCATGTAATCACAAAAAGATTCATATAAGCAAACTATGTTTCCCTTCATGGCTTCTAGGTTTTTTTTTTTTTTTCTGTTTGAGAAGTTCTTTACAGAGACTTCCCTGTTGGTCCACTTGTTAAGACTCTGTGCTTTCAAAGCACAGACTGCAGGTTTGACTCCTGGTCAGGGAACTAAGATCCCACATGCCACAAAGTGTGACCAAATTAATAAAAAAATTCTCTGCCATGCCAAGTTTACACGAATATTTAAAAATTGTTCCTTTTAGTGTTATTTGTTTTTACATTTAGATATTTAATTCATATGAAATTTATGCATGAAATAAATTAGACTCTTAAGTTTGTGGTTTTTTTCAGATTAGTATCCACCAAAAAAACCACTTTTTTCCTCCCATTGAATGGAAATGCCGATGTATTTTGTAATACATTACATGCTTATACAAATGGATATATTTCTTGGCTTTCTACTTTCTTCTACTTTTCTATTTTCTTCTTGTGCAAGTCTCAACTCTTGATAATAAAAGTTTTTTTTTTTTAATATTTTTTAGTTTTAATAGTATGCTTTATTTTAATGGTTTTGTGGTAAAGATTTTATTGCTATCTCAAAATTGTATTTTTTATATGAAATTTAAAATAATTTTGCCCAGTTCTAAGAAAAAAATTGGAATTTTGATTGACATTGCATTGGATTTGGTAAGCGTTGGCCACATTATGAGACCAAGTCTTCCAAAAACATGGTCTGTCTCTCTATTCCATTCTTTTCTTTATCCTTTTAAATGTTTGTTTATTATTTAATTGGCCATGTTGGGTCTCAGCTGTGGCAACAAAGATCCTCAATCTATGTTGCAGCCTGTGAACTCTTAAGTTGTGGCATGAGGGATCTAGTTCCCTGGCCAGGGATCAAACCCAGGCCCCCTGCATTGAAAGTACCAAGTCCTAGCCACTGGATCACTGGGTTGTCCCTTTTCTTCATCTTTTAATGAGGCTTTTTGTCTTTGTTCATTTAGGTCATGTGTCTTTCTTGTTAAATTAATTCCTAGGTGAGTTATAAGTTTTATGATTCTTATGAATGGAACACTCTGCCCTTTCAAATAATAAGTGGTTACTAGTAATATAGACAAAAGCAATTGTTTTTTGTGTATTTATTCTGCACCAAGACATCTTCCCAAATTTTCTTATTGCAGCTTGATACTAGAATTTCATGGGTCAAATAAAGAAATCTTTGTTGTTCTTTTTCTAATATTTATACCAATTATTTAATATTTTTATTTTACTGAGTAAGTAGAAACACCTGAAAGCTTACTGAAATAGTACAAAATGAAAAATACAGATAAAAATTTGACATGATACAGATACATATTCTAAATAAAATGCTAATATATGGGTCCATAAGAAATAGGAGAAGTAGAGTTTCATCCAGGAATGCATGAATGATTCAACATGAAAACAGCATTAAAAAATTAAATGAGATAACTTATATGATTATATTTATAAATGTTAGTCACTTAAAAAAAACAGCAATTATTTCATAAAGAATATTAACTATAAAAGAAGTAGAGGGAAATTACTTAAGTGTGATGCAAACTATTACCAAAAATAGCTACAGAGATTATAATAGCTATATGCTTAGATAATTTTTTACTAAAACTAATAATAAGACAGAGATGATACTCTTCATTTAATTTTAGGATGTGGTTTGTCTAGGAAAGAAAATTGCTCTTCAATAGCATGGTATTTTAGAAAGTATCTTCCTTCACATAATTCTTAGTCTTAAAAAAAAACTTACCTGTTTCTTAAATGTGGTTATTTTTCATTGTCTATTTTGGACCCTTTTCTGCTCTTCACATATTCTCTGAGTAGCTTCAGACACTGTCTTGACTTTAATTATCTTCTTTGCTGATGACCTTCAAACAGCTCTCTCTCCTATGTTTCAGATACTTATATGTGCCTGCCTACTAGATGTTCTACTTGGAGATCCCCAAGAGATCTTCACTGAAATATGACCAGAATGAACCCACCATTCCTAAGATGTACCCTAAGATTCTCTTCATTCAGTGTTACCTGTCTCAAGGAGCGATGCTACTCTCCTTGCTCAAACCAGAAATGGAGATTTATCCTTGCCTCCTCTACTCTCTGTCCTCACACCACCTCTAATCCCCAAGTTCTAAAATATTCCTCAAAGCACTAGATCACTCCCCATCTCCACTGACCCTTCTCTAGTTTTGGAAAACATTAACAAGAACTCCATGTTAGTAATGAGCCACAGTTTTGAAAATGCAGATCCAGTGACTTCAAAATCATTTTTATTCTGAACCCTCAACCCTCAAAATCACTTTATTCTCAACAGAGAACTCTGTTCTCTGGCCATAATGAATTTCTTTTAGTTACTTGAACACACTGTGCTTTCTTGGCTTTGTGTCTTTGCATAGTGGACTGCCTAAATAGAACACTTGTTAACTAATAGAACACTTGTTAACTAATAGAACACTTGTTAACTAATAGAACTAATAACTAATAGAACAACTTGTTAACTTGTTAACTAGCTTACTGCCCTTTATCCTTCAGGTCTCTGCTTAACAAAAGCAACACCAGCAATAAAGTCAATCAAACAGTGATAATGACAGCAGACAGTGTCTACTTACCATGCGCCAGGCACTATGATAAAGGCTTCAAATTCATCTTCCCATTTTGTCTTCTCTGCAACTCTATGAAGTGAGAACTTTTATCCCATTTTCACACATGAAGAATCTGAGGCTTAGAGACTTGTAAGTATTTGTTCCGACATCGTGGAGCCTGGAGCCTGTGTGTGGAGGAGTTAGGATTTTAACCTAGATCTCTCGCTCTCCCTCTGGAGTTTTTTGTCTTTAGGTATCATCTGCTCCAGGAAGCATTCCTCCACAAGTGTCCTTTCTTGTTTATGTTCACCTGCACATCACACTCTCTCTATCCTAGTCCATTTAGGCTGCTACAATACAATGATATAGGCTGGATGTTTATCAATGACAAACATTTATTTCTCATCGTTTTGGAGGCTGGAGTGTCCAAAACTGTGTTTTGTTGTCTGTGAGGGCCTCCTTCCTGTTCATAGATGGTTATCTTTTCACTGTGTTACATGGTGGAGGGTATCCTGGATCTCTGGTCTCTTTTGCGTGTGTGCTCAGTCTTGTCTGACTCTTTGTGACCCATGGACTACAGCCCACCAGGTTCCTTGGTCCCTGGAATTTTCCAGGCAAGAAAACTGGGGTGGGTTGCCATTTCCTTCTCCAGGGGATCTTCCCAACCCAGGGATAAAACCCATGTCTCTTGTGTCTCCTGCATTGGCAGGCATGTTCTTTACCACTGTGCCACCTTTAAGGGCACTAATCCTGTTCATGAAGGCTCCCTCCTCATGACCTAACCACCCCCCACTCCCAAAGCCCCATATCTTAATACCAGTGCTTTCGAGGTTGGGGTTTGAAAATATGAATTTTGGGAGGCACAGACATTCAAACCATAGGCACTATTCTAACACACTCGCTGCTGTCCTGGCTCAGCGCTTAGTCACTTCTGACTGTTTGTGACCCCATGGACTGCAACCCGCCAGGCACCTCTGTCCATGGGATTCTCCAGGCAAGAATCCTGGAGTGGGTTGCCATGCCCTCCTTCAAGGGCTCTTCCCAACCCAGGGACAACACCTCCATCTCCTGTATTGCAGGCTCACTCTTCACTGACTGAGCCTGTAGGGACCCTGCAGTAGAGTCACTTAGGCCATTCTTTCCACTCCATTCTCTCACTGCATTCTTTCCATTCTCTCACTAGTCTCCAGCTAGTTTGTGACCACTGTAAAATCAGGGATTGTTTGTCCTTGTATTCCTCGCACCGTGTGTGGTTCCCAGTGCATAACTGGTACTTAAAACATATTTAATATCTAACCCAGATGTCACTGGGGCTTCACAGTCCTTTTGCCATCCATGGCCTCTGGTGGACTGGCATTCTTCCTGCATATGTGTGTGCATGCGTGCATGCATGCGTGTTGAGGTGCTCCAGTCATGTCCAACTCTTTGAGACCCCGTGGACTGTAGCCAGCTAGCCCCCTCTGTCCATGGGGATTCTCTGGGGAAAAATACTGGAGTGGGTTGCATTCCCTTCTCCAGGGATATTCCCGACTGAGGATGGGACCTGAGTCTCTTATGTCTCCTGCATTGGCAGGCAGGTTCTTTACCGCTAGTGCCACCTGTAAGTCCATTCTTCCTGCAGTCCCATCTAATTCTCACCATCATTTACTCCTTGGTCCCTTCTCTCTCTGTTTCTGCATAGTATCCTCTCATCTTGGTTGACCCTGTATCCCAACTTTTCCTATTTTCTCTCAAAAATCCTACCTCAGTTATGATTTCATGAGTTTGTTAAAGTCTTAAGGACCTTAGGGAAGCATCATGTTACTCACAGCCTCCCATCTTCCTTCTTCCTGGTTTTCTTCTTACTCTCTGCTGCCTTGGATCCTTAACCCATGACTCTCCCAGCTGTGTTAACATTCAGGTAGGTAGGACTTCCTGAAATTGTGGTAATAAACATGTTGCCAACCCATTAAAGTTGAATGAATGAATGAATGAATGAATGAATGAAGGTGTAAATGAGTGAATAAATACAGGCTGAAGTTTTGGGCCTAGACCTACCCCGGATGATTTTTAAATCATCCCAAAAAAGTTTCTTAAAGGCTGAATCATTGAATATATTGATAATACCACATCTGGCAAAAATATTTATGTTTTCAGGGGCAATTCTGTTTAGTTATCCTTTAGATATAGTATTATGAGGGATAATTGTCTTTTTAAAGTGTATGTTCATGTGTTTTGGGCTCCGAGACTGTGGGGGATGTGTCCTATACTTCTTTGTGTCTGCCACATAATGTAGCAAATTGCCTTGTGCAGACTAGGCACTCACTTAATGTTGAGCTGATTGATTAAATAATTATTCCACCTATAAACACTTCTGTAGTGCATTACCTGAGGAGTGTCTATTTCAATATGACGATGGCTATGACCTTCGTGTAGTTCATTAGCAAATGAAAAGTACGCTCATTTCCATGGAAGGAAATGAGAATCGAAAAAATGTGGTTCTATTTGTAGTGCCATTACTGTCTTAATGTTTGATTAAGAACAAATTCTTAACCTTTTAATGCTACCAGTTACCTATGATCTCAAGGGCTACTGCAGTACCAAAATCCTGGGGACGATAGGATAATAACTCTGACTTATTTGAAGGGATAAAAATAGGCCACAAATGAAGGAACTCACTGACCAGAATTAGTCAGTAGTGGAGGAGAGGTGATGTCTTTAGAAACAAACAAAGAGGCAAATGAGCAAATAAGCAGTTTCACAATCCCATTTTGTAATCATAACAATCCCCTGTGCGAGTCTCACCATTTTGCTGATAAGGATATTGAGGCTGAGAAATTTTAAGTAATTTGAGCCAAGTCATATGACTAGTAAGAGACAGCTATTGCTGGTCCTCTGTTACTCTCTCCCTCCACTGTTCTCTCTGCCCCCACCCTCCTCCTCAACCCATGATAGTCATTGTCTCTTTTTCAGTTTTGATATATTTGTGGTTGGATGCCTAAAGTCATGACATCTCAGTTCATCAGAAAAAGCAAAACAGATTTACCCTGGACTGAAGTGGCTGCTGAAAATGAGAAAGCTATTAATAAAATCTTTGAGGATTACTTGTCAATGTGAATTTACTGAGCTCCTTTTCTTTTTTCTTTTAATTTATTTTTTATTGAAGGATAATTTCTTCACAGAATTTTGTTGTTTTCTGTCAAGCCTCAACATGAATTGCCATAGGTATACATATATCCCCTCTCTTTTGAACATTCCTCCCATCTCCCTTCCCATCCTATCCCTCTAGGTGATACAGAGCCCCTGTCTGAGTTTCCTGAGCCATACAGCAAATTCCCTTTGACTATCTATTTTACATATGGTAATGGAAGTTTCCATGTTACTCTTTCTATCCATCTCACCCTCTCCTCCCCTTTCCCCATGTCCATAAGTCTATTCTCTATGTCTGTTTCTCCATTGCTGCCCTGTAAATAAATTCTTCAGAATCATTTTTCTAGATTCCATATATGTGCATTAGAATATGATATTTATCTTTCTCTTTCTGACTCACTTCACTCTATAATAGGTTCTAGGTTCACCCACCTTATCAGAACTGACTCAGATGCATTCCTTTTCATGGTTGAGTAATATTCCATTGTGTATATTTACCACAACTTCCTTATCCATTCATCTGTCGATGGGCATCTAGGTTGCTTCCATATTCTAACTGTTGTAAATAGTGTTACAATGAACAATGTGATACATGTGTCTTTTTCAACCCTGGTTTCCTCAGGGTATATGCCTAGAAGTGGGATTGCTGGATCATATGGTGGTTTTATTCTTAGCTTTTTAAGGAATCTCCATACCGTCTTCCACAGTGGCTGTATCATTTTACATTCCCACCAATGGTACAAGAGTATTCCCTTTTCTCCACACCCTCTCCAGCATTTATTGTTTGTAGACTTTTTGATGATGGTCATTGTAATATCTCATTGTGGTTTTGATTTGCATTTCTCTAATAATGAGTGATGTTGAGCATCTTTTCATGTGTTTGTTAGCCATCTGTATGTCTTCTTTTGTTTGGGTTATTTGTTCTCCTGGTGTTGAGTTGTATGAGCTGCTTGTATATTTTGGAAATTAATCCTTTGTCAGTTTTTTTGGTTTGTTTGTTTGTTTGGATTTTTTTTTTTTTTCTATTTAAAAACATAGAAAATAGAAATAATTTGCTATTATTTTCTCCCATTCTGAGGTTGTCTTTTCACCTTGCTTATAGTTTCCTTTGCTGTGCAAAAGCTTTTAAGTTTAATCAGGTCCCACTTGTTTATTTTTGCTTTTATTTCCGTTACTCTAGGAGGTGGGTTCAGAGAAGGCAATGGCACCCCACTCCAGTACTCTTGCCTGGAAAATCCCATGGATGGAGGAGTCTGGTGGGCTGCAGTCCATGGGGTCACGAAGAGTCGGACACAACTGAGCGACTTCACTTTCACTTTTCACTTTCATGCATTGGAGAAGGAAATGGCAACCCGCTCCAGGGTTCTTGCCTGGAGAATCCCAGGGATGGGGAGCCTGGTGGGCTGCTATCTCTGGGGTCGCACAGAGTCGGACATGACTGAAGCGACTTAGCAGCAGCAACAGGAAGAGGGTTATAGAGGATCTTGCTTTGGTTTATGTCATTGAGTTCCTTTTCTGTGGCAGGCACCTTGCTGTGTCCTAGGGTTGTGCAAAGAGAGAATTCTGAGTCTTGAAGGGTGAGAACTTTCCCAGATGGGCGCGGGGAGGTAAGATGTTACAGGTGGAGGGAAACGTAGGCACAATTGCAGAGAAACAGGTGACTGCATTTAGCAGCTCTGAGTGTTTCAGCCTCGCTGGAGGGCCACGCACCATTGCAGAAGTGAAAGCAAAGGGGAGTGGAAAGACAGACAGAAAAAGAATCAAGGACAAGCTTAAGCTGGGGAATTGGGATTTGCCTGTAGGTAATGGAGAGCCAGAGAAGAACTTTTAAGTGGGAGATTCTTAGGACCAAACTTACATTTTAGAAACAATGGGTTGACTTTGAGGAGGAAACTAGTAGGTAGAGGGAATGGCAGAAAAATTGGGGTGTAGGAAGCTATTGCTGTGAATGGAAGCTGAAAGCCACTTTTCCTTGGGCAGGTAAGTGGGAATGTTATTGTATTAGTCTCACTCAGTGATTGATTTGGGTAGTAGACACAGGCAAGGTGGTATATTTTGATATCGTAAAAACTGTAACTGAGCAGTAATTCCAGTTGTTCTTTCTTTGAAATTAAAGCTTACCCAAGTGATTTTTAAGGCCTTCTTTGTACTAAAGGCTGTGATGTTTCTTTTTGCTAATGTCTTTTCCTTTTTTGCTACCATTGACTGTTTAAATCCTTTTCTGCCCATTTACCATTTGTATCATAACCCTCCTGTGTTTGCTCCTAATGTGTTATAATTCTTCATAATCTGGTCTTTGCCTGATCCTGATTCTCTCTAATATTTCTTTCCTCTCCCTTGAGGAAAGTATATCCATTTTTGGTTTCAAATGCTCATCACCTTTTGTAAATATTGAAGTAGCGATTCAATTTAATTTAAAAAATAATGTTTTTCTATTTCTTCTTCTGTCAATAAATTACCTTTGTCATCTTTTAAAGCTGTATTGTCTCATAATTTTCTTCTGTGCTCTTGTTGTTCCATTTTGTTGTTCCCCAGAGGATGTAAGAATATATATTGATATAATGAACAATGTGGAAATAAAAAAAATCACAAAAAGAATTTAGGGTCATATTCATACTCTATAGTGTTTACTAGTGATCTATTTCAAAATAAAACATATATTTCAGTCCTGATGAATCAAATATTTAAGAAACATTCTTTAAGTGGAGAAATATACATGGAAAAAATCACTAGTGACCCTGAGAGGCCTCTTTGGAAGAGTCTAGCCACGGATGATTTAACTTTGATTTCAGCCCTGCTGTTTCTACCAAGGGTTATCATAGTGCTCATTGCTCATGAGGGTTCTGGGAGTATCAACGGGGGTCAGAGAGCAAAAAACATAAGATATAATATTAGATAAAATATTAGCAGCCCTGGAAATATTCACAAAGTCATATATTATGTTAGCGACACTGTATTCCATGTAGGAAAATAAAAATGGGAAATTGCAAAAGCCACTTTGTTTTTTATTATAGAAATTAAAGGTCTAATTTACAATTATAAATTAATGTAAATAGTCATTAATTCCATTTTATTAGTTCAGGTGCTTGGTGTATGAACATATACATATCACAGGATTTTTATTGAGTCTGCATTAGTGATTATATATATATTATATATATATATATACACCATATACATATATATGTGTATATATTATATATAGTGTGAGATTTAAAAAATTTACAGAATTGCAAAGATGCTCTGAGTGACCCTCCCTTAAAGTTTGTATTAAACCATGTTTGTAAAAGTTAATTAATAGATACTGTTGCTTCCTTCTTCCTCTCTACCAGTCACATGATGGTGTGTGATGATGCTGGTGCTTATGATAGTGATGGTAACAGTTACCAGTCCTTTATGCCTAAAAAGCATGTTGGCACTTCCTGTCATGCATACAGTGGGCCACTTAACCTTCCATCCTTGCAATTTAGGCATTATTTTCATTTTACAGATGAAGGAAAAGAGGCACAGGAAACTAGAGGAATTTGCCCAAGGTCACCTAAGTGTATCAAGTGTGTTGACCACAGAACGTTGATCATTAAAGGACACTGAGGATAAAGAGAATGACCCCTTTTAACTCTTTGTAAGCTTGTTTTCCAATACTTTGGCCACCTGATACAAACAGCCAACTCTTTGGAAAAGACCCTGATGCTGGGAAAGATTGCAGGCAGAAGAGGGCATCACCAATACTATGGACATGAACTTGGGCAAACTCCAGGAGATACTGATGGACAGGGAAGCCTGACATGCTGCAGTCCATGGGGTCACAAAGAACCAGACATGACTTGGTGACTTATTTTCACTGGGCTTGTTTACAAAGAATCCTGATGACAACTCTCCGTCGTTTCTTTTTGTTTGTGTGTTATGTGACCCAAAGGGTCACACTTCATAAATTGTCTGTCTTGGCAAAATGTGGCAGTTCTTTATCATTTCCCTTGAGCAAACTTGAGTATTTGTGCATATACTGGTGAAAGTAAAGAATTAAATCTCCATTGATTCAGAAAACTTGATCAACTTGAATTGTTTAGATTATTTTCTTTCCTTGTTTTACTCTTTTTTGACCTTTAAAAATTTTATAGATGTCATATATATGCAAAAAAGTACAAATAGTACATACATTAATTTCAAATAATTAGGAGAGAAACATTCATATACTCACAAACTCAGCTTACCAAATAGAACAATACCAGTACCTTGATCTTCACATCTTTCTCCCTCCCTCTCAGAGTGAACCATTATCCTGAATTGTATCCTTAATACTCCTTTGCTTTTTTTTTTTCATGATTTAATCATATTTGTAAATATTTCTATACATTTATTGTACTGTTTTATTTTTGAACTCAGGCATTTGAGATTCATTCATTTTAACACTCATAGGTGTATGTGCGTGCTAAGTCCCTTCAGTCATGTCTGACTCTTTGCGACCCCATGGACTGTAGCCCGCCAGGCACCTCCATCCATGGGATTCTCCAGGCAGTTTTTCATTTTCACTGCTTAGTATCTTATTAATACTATGTGAAGTATCAGTATTTCACAATCAACTCATTCTATTATCAACTGATATTGGATTTTTCACTCATTTTTGCTGCTCCATATGTGGTTGCTGTGAACATTTTTTGTATATGTCTTCTGATGAACATATTTAAGGATTTCTTCTGAATATTGTCAAAGAGTGAAATTAATGGGTCATACTATATATACATTTTCTTATTTAGTAGGTCTGGCTGAATTATTTTCTGAAGTTGTACCAATTTTCATTCTATTTTTTATATGATTATTGTCTGTGTTTCCTCTTCTGGCAAAATGCCTGTTCCTATATTCCTCATTTTTCTAATATGTAAAAGTCCTTTCTTTATTATTCCATTTGCATAAATTAAAAAGATGTATCTGGATGTTAATCCTTTGTCAATTGTATGGTTGTCTTTTGGTTTTTGGCTTGATAAGTAAGACATTCTTATTCCAAGTCCCTCTCCTTCCTTCCTGCTTCTTTTCTCCAGAATAGTCAGGAACCTTGTGTAATGAAATGAGAAAGAAGAAGCAGGGAGAGACAGAAAAAGATGACCACACTCCTTATTTGCCAGAACTTTCTTTTAGAATAGGCCCCAAATGAAGAAGATATAACTTGAAATAAAGATGGAAGTTTCAGCACTGACATGGAACCAAATTTAAATTGCAGAACTGAGAGTACCCTTGGTGACTTAAGGTCAGTGTGGAACTTTGAATTACCCAAGAGTAACGAGCATGGTCATGAAAACTGCCCAAGGTTTTACCCAGAAGAGGGGGAAGTCTTGCCCTATAGCATATATTTTAAAGGGCTAGTGGGAGACAACATTAGATTGCATTATGATTCAATTTCACAAGTCCTGATTGTTCATTATACACATTCATTTGACACATATTTGCTGAGAACCTGTCTAGTATTGGACCAGGCCATAGGTATAGAAGGGAGCAAGGTAAGCATTGCTTCCACCTTGGGGGAGCCTGTCATCCCGCATAGATCAGAAAACCTTTGGGAAGGAGATGGCTTTCCTGGTGGCTCAGTGGTAAAGAACCTGCCTTCCAATGCAGGAGGCATGGGTTCAACCCTGACCCTGGAAGATTCCCACATGCCTTGGAGCAACTAAGCCCGTGAGCCCCAACTACTGGAGCCCAGGTACCCTAGAGGCCACGCTTTGCAACAAGAGAAGCCACAACAATGAGAAACCCGTGGATCACAGCTGGAGAGCAGCCTCCAGTCCCTGCAACCAGAGAAAACCTTAGCAGCAACGAAGACCCGGTACAACCAAAAATGAATGAATTAATAAAATTATTTTAAAAAAAGAAAATCTTAGGGAAGGAGAAAGTGACTTTTCAATGTCTCCTTGAGTCCTTGGCAGAACTTTGGCAATGCTACTTATGGGAAATAAAGCTTCAGTGACTAGCCACCTTAGTCTAAATTTGTATGAGGGTAAAACAGTGGAAACAGTGGCTGACTTTATTTTTCTGGGCTCCAAAATCACTGCAGATGGTGATTGCAGCCATGAAATTAAAAGACGCTTACTTCTTGGAAGGAAAATTTTGACCAACCTAGACAGCATATTAAAAAGCAGAATAAAGAAAGCTGAGCACCGAAGAATTGATGCTTTTGAACTGTGGTGTTGGAGAAGACTCTTGAGAGCCCCTTGGACTGCAAGGAGATCCAACCAGTCCATCCTAAATGAGGTCAGTCCTGGGTGTTCATTGGAAGGACTGAGGTTGAAGCTGAAACTCCAATACTTTGGTCACCTGATGTGAAGAGATGACTCATTTGAAAAGACCCTGATGCTGAGAAAGATTGAGGGCAGGAGGAGAAGGGGACGACAGAGGATGAGATGGCTGGATGGCATCACTGACTCGATGAACATGGGTTTGGGTGAACTCCAGGAGTTGGTGATGGACAGAGAGGCATGGTGTGCTGTGGTTCATGGGGTCGCAAAGAGTTGGACACGACTGAGCAAATGAACTGAACTGAAAACTTAGAAGGCTAAGATGGGGAGAAGGCTAAGGGGTCTTCTCTCCCTCCAATATCTGCATGTTATGCATCTCTATATGAGAAGGAAGTTAACCAATGGATGTGAATGTACTCATTGTCACATAATGATTCAGTTAGTTTTAGTTGTTCATCACGAGTTAATAAGTTGAAAATCTCAGTGGAACTGTGGCAATAGGACTTAATTGTACCTAATTTCAAAAGTAACAGTACTAATACAATTAAATGAGAAACCAATAATAGTCTGCTGCTGACAGAATACTGTCAAGGTAAACTGACTTGATAGTGGCTATAGGGGAAAAAACATTTACAAATACTGTAAGATAATAAAAATACTAAAAGGTAAAATAAAAATTTTGTAGCTTCAAAGTCACTGAAACAGATACTACTAAGCATGTGCACTTGAAACTCCTTGGAATTAAGTTAAATCAGAATATTATACTGATGTTTTGGACAGGATACTAAGTTACACTAATTGCTACATTCTGAAGGATATGTTGGGCCGTATGTAGTGTTTACCAGGGAGTTATGAAAACGTTGGTTAGAAGACTCTTGAACTACTTCATCCACTGAGTATATAAAATTATTGAGAGTACAGATGGAGAAAGCTGCTTGCAATTTTTTTTCCCCCCCTGGAGAGCGTTTTCTGTGATTCCTAACCTCTACAGGGGGATTGTGGATAAAAGGTATTTCCTGCACCCAAGCTTGAGGAGAGCAGCCTCATCAGGTCTACCTGTAATGCTTACTGTGTAACTCATGTATGCATTCTGACTTGAAAAGTGAAAATGTTGAAAACTTGGAAGTGTAAATGTTAGTCACTCAGTCATATTTGACTCTTTGCAACCCCACGGACTGTATGTGACCCACCAAACTCCTCAGTCCATGGGATTCTCCAGGCAAGAATACTGGAGTGGGTTGCCATGCCCTTCTCCAGGGGATCTTCCCAACCCAGGGATTGAACCCAGTCTCTTGCACTGAAGGCAGATTCTTCACTGTCTGAGCCACCAGCGAAGTCCATTCTGACATACTGCCTTGGAAATCCAGATGGCAAGAGTGGTGGACTGTTGAATTATTTTGGCAGCAGAGTGAATGAGTATGGGAGGTAGGAACTGACCTGCATCCCAGAATTGATCAGAATACAGGGTATATGAATGTTTCCTTTGGGCCAAATGAGAGGGTCATGCAGGATTGCATCGTTCTAAATTTTACTCAGTAAAATACAGAACTACAAACAATCTGGGGGTTGGTTTAAAATGTTCTCAGGCAAAAAAGGGAGATTGAAAAATGTTGAAAATTATTGGAGCTACGTGTTTGGTACATGAACTTTCATTGTATCATTCTCTCTATTATGGGGATGCTTGCAAGCATCCATAATAGATAGTTCAGAAAATTCTGTTTCAAGGAGCCCCCTAAGGAAAGACAGTGGGATTCCAACAGAAAGTCTGGTTTGTACGCCCAGAAAAATTGAGGGTTGAGAGAACTCTGTGGCTAAAGGAGTCAAATGCATTGTCTTTGTCAAGAGAACGTCAAGAGTGGTACCCAATGCCTGGGAACCTCTGTAGAATGTGTGAAGGAGGAACATTTCTCTGGCCTGGATGTTGAGAAGCCATCATTGACAGTACCAATCAAATAAAAACTATCCTGTCCCCACTCATTTGTCCTTTTTGTCTTTCAAAAACAGGTCTGGCACATGGAGGAGAAGATAAACATGAGCAAGAGAGAGGAAACATGGAAGAAAGGAAAGGAGAGAGAGAAGAGAAGGAGGGGAGCATGGGGCAGAGAGAAGTTTCACACCCTGTTTCACACCCTGTTTCACACCATGGGGCAGGCAGCTTGTGTGCACTCAGGCCACCTAGAAAGCAATGCAAACACCAGATGGAGAAAGAGAATAGGAAGACCTTGCTTCTCCTACCATGTCAAGGGCCTGCATGCTACAAGGCTTTCTTGGGAAGGGGAAAGATTTTTAATTCTTAAATCAAGATCATAGTTTTTGATTAATGCATGAGACTGGACAATTTAAACCACTAAATTAAAATTTGGTTTGTGAATTAAAGTATCTACAGGACTTTACAATACCTCGGGATGGCTTACAAAGTCATGGCTCTTTCCTGAGTTTTCCTCCAAGGGCAGAAGAAGAGTTACCTGTATTGAGTCCACTGAGAAATTTTAAAGAGATAGATTGAAGAAAAAGAGAAACCAGGAGACTTGATTTGCATTGTAAGCATTCTGGTTATTTAGTCTGTTTTATACATTACTATCTCATTTTGACCCCATATCAACCTTCTGGGTTGTCAGGGGAGTTATTATTCATTGCATTTTACCAGTTAAAAAATTAACTTGCAAAGAAGATGACTGATATTCCTGGGATCACTGTGTTAATAATTGTTTGAGGCAAACCTAGAACTTGAGTCTTTAACTACTTTTCTGGTCCAGGGTTTTTGCACATTGTTTCCTAATGTCCTGGAGATTCAGAGAAACCCTGAGAGATGCACTAAAATGGTTAAGGAGTCTTCTGGGGTAATGGAAGCACTGGGGCCAACTTGTGGGATCACCCTCTCCCTGGAACCTGGCCCCTCTGGGTCCCAGGGCTTCTCCATTTCCTCAGTGATCTTGGAGACTGAGTTGATTCACGTCTAAAGAAGGCTCCTGGGGCCAACTGGTCCAGGCCTTTGTTTACTGGAATTAAACACCGGAGAAGGTTCTTGGAGGTTGTGATTTTCTCCTGACAGCCCAGCGCTGATCAACCAACCAATTAACCCAGTCAATTATTCAGTTGCTCATCAAGCGTTAATTGAACACCTACTCTGCCGAGCTTTAAAATATGCTTGTTCCTTGCCATCCATACTTCTGGAGAGTGTACCTGTACAGTTAATTGCCCATCTAGTGCATCCATTAGATCCTTAAGGTGGAGATGTGGGCATTAGTTAGTTCATAGATAGATAATAATTGGATAAATTAATGAGCATCGAAATGTACTACCACTGTGCTTGGCACTGGAGATGTAATTATCAGGGGGAAGAAAGAAAAGAAATAAGAAAGAGAAAAAGAATGCAGAGAATATGGGATATACAGTCTAGGAGGAGAAATAGACATTAATAAAAGACTTATGCAATAAAAGTTCAATGTTAGCTCTGATAAGTGTGAAGAAGAGTTGCATCATGTTATGAGAATCTAGCATGTGCAAGGACTTGAACTCTGGTTAGCAGAGTCAGGGCAAGCTGAAGGAGTTCAACATTTCATCAGCACAGATTAACTCAGTGCCTTCAGCTGGGGTCAGGGAAGAGGAAAGGGAGATAATTTTTAAGGACTTCCCTTCCTGAAGTGTTGCCTTTCTTCCCTGAGAAAAATAGACTATGAATACAAATAAAATTAAAATTGAATTAATTTCCATGGGGAGAGCATCTTACTTTCATTGATCTAGGACACATGAAAATCTGAACTTAGTACTTTTGTAACTTCCGTGCTTTTAATTTCTGTGAAATAAGCTCTTTGTTATGCTCTAGGCTTTGAGAGAGGAGGAATTAAGTCTTGGACTTAATTTCTTTTTAATGAACACGGTGACAAAAAAAGTTGACAGAACTCAGCAGCAGTCTCTCCTTCCTGAGGCAGAGGACGGGTGGCAAAGAGGAAAGGAGGATATGAGCTAAGAAGTGGATAGTCACCCACAGCAACTTTGGGGTTGGCAGGTTGTTGCGAAGAAGATGAAGCACAAAAGACCCAGGGTCTCAACAGGGCTATTGGTGACCCAGGGGAAATCTTCCTGGCCTCTGGGATGCTCAACCTCTCTCTCTCTTTATTATTTATTCCCATGCTTAGTACGGTGCATGGCACAAGTGATGGTTTAGTTGCTAAGTCGTGTCTGATTCCTGTGATCCCACAGACTGTAGCCTACCAGGCTCTGTCCATGGGATTCTCCAGGCAAGAATACTGGAATGGGTTGCCATTTCCTTCTCCAGGGGATATGCCTGACCCACGGACTGAGCCCAGATCTCCTGCATTGCAGGCAGTCTTCTTCATTGCAGGCAGATTCCTTACTGATTGAACCAATCAGTAAGGAATCAGTAAGAACCACCTGGGAACTTGTTCTCAAAACCTGTTAACTGAATAGAAAATGGCACCCTGAACTATTTTTAAACATCTGGAACCATGAACTTATATGAGGTAAAGGTTGTCAAAAGAAAGTGAGGACCTTGGAAAGAATGGAGTAAAACCAAACTTGCCTAACAGGAGCATTGACACAGGGCCTGTAATTCACTTAACATCCACATTTACCCTCAGCTTCCTACTCACTGCCTATAGTCAAGCTCTGATTCTTGGGTAAATGCGCAGGTGAATCAGTGAGTCTCTGCCCTTCTTTCTCAGGAGTATTCGTGAAGGACAGTTTTCCGAGAGCTGGGAAACCTGGTTTAATCACTGGAGTGGGGAGAGCAGGCTGATGAGTCAGGATGGCCCCTGCCAGGTTGTTGATCTTGGAAGGGGTTCTCGACGGCTGCTGCCCAGGAGACACAACATCACCCAACGACCCCTGCACTCCACATGGTGAGATAGAGTGGGGAGGCAGAGGGGAGGGGCTGGGTGCAGCCTGTCTATCTTTTGGTCTTGGAAGAAGGAGTGTTGACTCAACTCCATCATTTTCTTTAAGACTTCCTGTACGTATTCACTGTAACTCTAATTACTAGTTACTATCTCACGGCGGCAACAGTCAATGAAGTCCTGTGTGCACTGAGCCATCATCCTGACATCAGGTCAATGACTTGCTACACTCTTGGGGATATTCGTAACTACACTGCAGCCTCATATAAAGTGCTTTAATCAAATCAGAAAAATACACTCCAATAAATCAGAAGATGAACTGCAGGAATGATAATGTAACAATCTGAAAAGAAAGGAAAAGAAATGTTGCCTACTGAGAAGTTTGCAAGAAATTTCAGAATCTATCAATTTTCTTGCTCTCAAGATAATTTTGATGTCTAGAACAGTGCCTGGCAAACTTTGGTGTTCAATAGCTATTTGTTGAATGAATGAATGAATTTTCAGGCTCTGCTAATATTCATTTTGTGACTTTGTACAAATTAATAATTATAGTTCCTTCCCTGAAGTAATAATGGACTCAGAAATGAATCCTTCGGTTTTGAACCTGACTTTGGGCTCTATGGGGCTTGCTCTTCAGGGTTGAATGGGATAGGTGTTGTTCTTCGGAGTACTTGTTTTTTGTCTTCTTTATTTGCTCTTATTTTTGTTTGGTGTGTATGCGTGTTAGTCCCTCAATCATGTCTGACTCTTTGTGACCTCATGGACTATAGCCCAGCTGTCCATGGGATTCTCCAGCAAGAAAACTGGAGTGAGTTGCTATTTCCTTCTCCAGGGGATCTTTGCAACCCAGGGATAGAATTCAGGTGTCCTGCATTGCAAGCAGATTCTTTACCATCTGAGCCACCAGGGAAGCCCTCTGTCCTCCATATCCGTTGCTCATTGCAGGTAAGTACTCTGGTTCTTGAACCATCCAGGTGGAGTGAGGAAAGCTATATAGGAAAAGACTTCACAGCTTGTCTCCCTTGCTGTATTCTACAGGAAATTTCCAGATAAGTCAGGGAACTTTTGTCTCCTTCAGGTATATAAATCCACTACAGCCCATCCCATCCACTGACTATAGATAGCTAAAAACTCTGAGAAAAATGTAAACTATCAAAGACCCAAGAATCAAAACTAGCAAAAGTAGGCATATTGTGAAAGGGCAATCCATGGGGGAGGGGGAGGGGGCAGTGAGCTATTCCTTGTTTCATTTTATTTATTTTTTCTGTTATGGATTTGCCCTGAGGGTAGGCCTCGGTTACAGAGCTCTGATTAAAATAAAAAAATAAAAAGCTCCTTCCTTCTGGATAGAATAAGAAGAGAAAAGAGCATCTGTGAGCCAGAAAATATGGAGGAGTCTTGGAGAGAGGTGAGTTGAAAAAGAAGTTCCTTTTATTTCTGTGTGAATGCACACAGGTCTCAGATTAGCTCCTAAGCTATGCATGTGTGATTCAGACCCATACCAGTATATCACTGGCTTAGAGACTTAAACTGAATTTTGAACCACAGCTCACAGAAGGTGAGACAAAATTTGTAATCTGAACCTAAATGAGTTGATTGCCTGCTAAAGCAAAATTATGTTATTCTGAATTGTAATAGGGCCCAGAGTCAACAAAATATAGCATTCATAAGGTCAGGCATGCAATCCAAAATAAAATACAAAAAAGCCTGTTGCTTAGTTGCTCAGTCCCATCCAACTCCTTGCGACCATGTGGACTGTGGCCCTCCAGCCTCCTCTGTTCATGGTGTTTTTCAGATAAGCATACTGGAGTGGGCTGCCATTTCTTTCTCTAAGTTACTTTAATTCTTGTTAAATACAACTCTACACAGATTACAGGTTTTACCAAAGCAGCTCAGTATCACAGTTAGAGAAAGGAGAATGTCATCTGAAAAATTTTCATTTTTTTAGCCCACAAAATGCAGCAGATGCTGGCCTTCAGGGTCAGAACAAAACCAACTGCACAATTCTGTAAACACCTAGGAAAATGTAGTCAATTCTCAAGAGAAAAGACACTCGACAGAATGGACAATCAAGAAAAAGCCAATCCCAAGGTGATTCAGATGTTGACTATAAACAAAGACTTCAAAGTAGTTATTATATCTGTGACCCATGAAGTAAAGAAAACATAGATTTCAGAAAGAAAGTATAAAAAAGAACCAAGTCAGAATTTTAGAACTGAAAATTTAATATCTGAAATAAATCTCTCTCTGAGTGGGTTCTATAAAAGAAGGATGAAGACGAAGACAAGACTGAAGATTGATCAGTAGAAATTATCCACTTTGAAAAACAGAGGGTAAAGTGGATTGAAAAACAATAAGAACTGAAATTCAGGTGCCTGGGGGACAATATAAAGAGGTCTGACATGTGAAAAGGAGTCCCTGAAGGAGAGGACAAAGACTGAGACAAAAAAAAAAAAAAAGTGAAGAAATAATAGCCAAACCGAAATTGGATAAAAGGCAAAAATGTACAAAATCAAGCTCAGTGAAGTAAACAGAATGAACTCAAAGAAAATCATGCTTAGACATGTTATAAGAGAACTATTGAAAATCAAAGTTCAATAGTGGCAAGAGAAAACGGCATCCTACACGCAGTGGACCATGATTTGAATTTTCATGGATTCCTCATCAGAATCTGTGGAGGCCAGAAGACAATGGAATAGCTTCTTTAGATTGCTAAAAGAAAAAAAAATGCTGTTAATCCAAAATTTTAAATTCTGTAAAATATCTTGAAGAATTTTAAAGTGAAATAAAACATTTTTGGAAGAAAAAAACTTGAAAAATTTCTCCAGCATACCTGCTCATAAGAAATGCTAAATGATGTTGTTTAGACTGAAGGAAAGTGAGGGTGGCTGGATTTTTAAGATTTTTAAGAGTGATAGAAGACCAACAGGGAGGCATCTAGCTACATAATTATAAGGGACTATTCTTTTTCCTCATAAATTCTTTAAAATATAATTGCTGTATTATTAAATAAAGTGAAGATTATAATGTGTTGAGTAGGTATATGTATATGTATGTGTAATACATATGACAAATATTAACATACACTTCAGTTGGAGGGGTGAAAAAAGACTCTTATTTGAAGTTATTATTTTTTTTCCTGTTTTATAGGAATTGGTAAATGATAGGTTAGATACATATATTATAATCCCTAAAGTAACCCCTAAATATAATGCAAAGGTGTATTGCAAGAAGGCTAATAGGTAAATTAAAATGGAATAATAAAAATTTCAAATAACCAAAAAGAAGGCATCAAAGAGAAACACAGAAATAAAACACAAAGGGATAAAGAGAAAACAAATAAGATAATAGACTTAAATCCAAGCATATCAATTGAAAAACAGCTTGAAAGTGAAAGTCGCTCAGTTGTGTCTGACTCTTTGTGACCCCATGGACTGTAGCCTGCCAGGTTCTTCTGTCCATGGAATTCTCCAGGCCAGAATACTGGAGTAGGTAGCTGTTCCCTTCTCCAGAGGATCTTCCCAACCCAGGGATCAAACCCAGGTCTCCTGCATTGCCAGCAGATTCTTTACAGTCTGAGCCACCAGGGTATTAAATGTTAATGTCTGAGACACTAAAATTAATAGGTAGAGATAAAAATAGATAAAAGCAAGACCCTACTACATACTACGTAGGAGCTATACATATTAAATATGAAGACAGGGTGAAAGTAAGTTTGGGGACAATGAAGTGAAGTATTAGTTGTTCAGTCATGTCTGATTCTTTGTGACCCCGTAGACTATAGTTCACCAAGTTCCTCCGTCCATGGAATTCTCCAGGCAAGAAAACTGGAGTCGGTTGTCATTTTATTTTCCAGGGGATCTTCCTGACCCAGATATTGAACCCAGGTCTCCTGCATTATAGGTAGATTCTTTACCATCTGAGCCACCAGGGAAGCAATATATACCATGAAAACAGTATGCATATTAAGACTAAAGTGGCATTTTAAAACTTCAGATTAAATAGACTTTAAGAAACAGAGTGGGGCCTCCCTGGTGGTCCAGTGGTTAAGAATCCACCTTGCAATTCAGGAGATGCTGGTTCGGCCGCTAGTCCGGGAGGACCCCACTTGCCACAGGGAAGCTAAGCCCGTGCGCTGTAACTATTGAGCCAGTCCTCTAGAGTCTGAGCCGCAAATCCTGAGCCCACGGGCGGCAACTACTGAAGCCTGAGTGTCCTAGAGCCCACGCTCCACAACAAGAAAAGCCACCGCAGTGAGAAGCCTGTACACCACAGCCAGAGAGCAGTCCCTACTCGCCACAACTAGAGGAAGCTCACACATAGTAATGAAGACTCAACAGAGCCAAAACATAACTAAACATATATATGTATATAAAGTATTAAAGAAAAGACTCAGTGTTGCTAGAGAGATATAATGATGAGCAATTCATCATAACAATCATACATGTGTGTGAAAGTGTTAGTCACTCATTTGTGTCTGACTCTTTGTGATACCATGGACTGTAGCCCACCAGGGTCCTCTCTCCATGGGATTCTCAAGGCAAAAATACTGGAGTGGGTTGCCATTCCCTTCTCCAGGGGATATTCCTGACCCAGGGATCAAAGTCGGTGTATGCATCTAATAATAGGGCTTCAGATACACTCTCCAGAGCACTGGGGCGCCTTGAGGATGGCAATGCCAAGCCTGTAGGGCATCCTCAGCAGAGCTTCAGCGATGAGGACATATATGGCCCCCGAGTCACAGTGGGTCAGGCATAAAGTTAGGAGGACTGAGATTCTCTCACACTTGGCTAAGTAGCCTTTGAAGGAATTTTATCCGTGACTTTGTTAGTGTCTAGGCAGTAATCTCTTCTAGGAGATCATCTTTTCTTCCCAGTAGGATAACAAATGAAAACAAGTTAAAAATAAGTCAACTTTAAATTTTTAAATTTTCAGGTGTTTCCCTGTGATGACTACAAAAGCAATGAAGATTTTTCTTTAGGGAAATTCAAATGATAGATAAATAAATGAAAACCTTAGCTTTTATTTGACCTCCTCTCCCTTACTTTATAAATTAACCAGGCTCCTCTTTAGGACAACATTGAATACCTAGTGGCATAGAAATAGAAATAGGTAACATAACATTTTGCAAATGGGAAACAATTTCCAGGTTTTAGGGACTGAATTGTGTTCCCTTAGATTCCTATGTTGATATCCGATCCATCTCAGAGTGTGGATCTAAGGGGAAAGGGTCTTTCAAGAGGTAATCAAGTTAAAGGTGAAGTCCCAGGGTGGACTTTTATCCATCTTTTATCCAAGATGGCATGCCTATGCCATATTTACAAGAAGGGGAAATTAAGATGCAGATACACGCAGAGAGGACCATGGGAACACCCAGGGAGAAGACAGCCATCGATCTACGAAACAAGGAGAGACCTCAGGAGAGACCAGCCATCCTGACATTTTGATGTTGGACTTGTAGGCTTCGGAACTGTGAGCAAACACATTTCTGTTGCTTAGGCCATCCAGTCTGTGGTACTTTACGATGGCAGCCATGGCAAACACAGATGACGTGAATGTCAGGCAAGCAGCAGAAGTAAAGTGGATAAGGAACACCTAAACAGTCTCTAACAGAAAACGTTCTTGTTCTGTGAAGACGGTCACTCATACCCCAGGATTTTATTGTTAGTATTTGTGAAATTTTTCAATATTGCATAAGCATATATACAGGAGTTTCTTGTGTAATGAGAATAATGGAAGTAATAATAAATGTCGGAGTGGATGTAATTATGGCTGAAAGGATGACTTTACTGTTGGCCAGAACCAATTCATTAGACTGCTCTGGCAGTCTGTTATTATTATTATTTCTAGTCCTTCCTAGATTTCATTCTTTTAGATAAAAACATGCATATCAGCATTGGAGTTTGATTGCCTTATGGGCATAAAGCTTTGCATATTTACTGCCCATGAATCATATCAGTATGTGAAATCCAGAGAAGATTCAATTTTTCCTGCTAGATGCACCTCCAGCCGTTTAATTAAAATATGTATTATTAATAAAACTATATTTAAGTCATATTTTTTACAGATATGACTGAAACATTAAGTGCAAATTGTTTCATACTTTCACAGTAATTTGCTTTTAACGTTATGTGCCTTAATCAAGGTAGCTCGCGAGTTGAAGGTTTGTGGCACTTCGGACTTCTCAAGAGGGAAGTTGCAGAAAGCAAGTGGAAACTGGTGATTAATGAAAGGACATATTTACTTTTCAGAAAGACTTTGTGGTTTTATTGCAGAAGGGATCTGTACTGAGTAGCAAAAGGCCTTAAAAGAAATAGCAGAAAAGAATATTTCATCCCTATTTCAGTGAGTAGCCGAAATAGGGACAAAATGTAGCTGAAATGACATTTGCTATTTGCATGCTGGCTTTTTTTGTGTGTCTGAACCAGCGCCGTATCTCAGCCTGGCTGTCTACCTTTAGATGTCACAGTTGTTCTTCCACTGAACTGCTCCAGCTTCAGCTCGGCACTTTCACAATTCTTCCACTTTCCAGAAACCTTGTATAATCAGTAAGACTGATTAGAAGCACTGTAGCTCACTTAGAGAATTCTTAGAAAGAGATTGATTCAAAATCATTTTATTTAAAATAGGTGATGAGGGTGACAGCTGGCTGACTCTAATAGATGCTGTGTAGCTTTGCTATAAAATGTACCCATGGTTTATGGAATTGGTTCTTCCAGATGACAAATTTTCCAGATTCTCACTTTTGATCCAAGTGGTGATGGTGAGCAGTAGGGCGGAGAAAACAGAAAGGAAGAAAATTAATATGTAGTGACTGCTCTGTGCCAGACTCCATGCTAACCCATTTGCCAGTTATGTCATTCAGTCCTCATGTAAAGCTTCAAGAAAGAAATGCTTCTCTCATGTGTTTCACATGAGGAAATAAGACTCTGAGAAGTGACTGGCTCAGCTTCACAGCTGGAAAATGACTGAGTGCAAACCTTTGACTCTTGCACTCCAAAGCTCAGGGGAGAGCACTGTATGTTCTCTTGCTTGTTGGGCCTCTACGAACATGCTTTTGTTATGTTATATGACCACCTACCACTTGTTATATGAACATTTCCACCTCTCCCCCACTCACAGATCCTCCAAAAACTCAGCTTAGCTTCTTTCCCTTATGATTTGCTCCTGTAGTTCTTCTGTAATTCTTTCTTTCACCTCACAGGTTTCTCTCTCCACCATGCATGAAAAGTCTAAGTTACATCTAGGTAGAGTGATGATGAACTATTTTGACATCTTTAAATGTAGAATCTTACATCCATCATGCTATCATGTTTGCCATTTTCAATTGAATTTCATTATAACAGTTCTTTTCTAAGTGGACTAGCTGCTAAAATTGAATATATAAAAGTAACTTGTCTGTGGCTCCAGAGCCTGTAATTACATAATTCACATTAATGAAGCCCTCTCCTTTACTTTAAAACTAGTTTGTGTGTGTGTGCGTGCTCAGTCATGTCTGACTCTTTGCGAAGCCATGGACTGTAGCCTGCTAGGCTCTTCTGTCCATGGAATTCTCCAGGCAAGAATACTGGCCATTTTCTCCTCCAGGGGATCATCCCAACTCAAGGATGAAACCCTAGTCTCCTGTGTCTCCTGCACTGCAGGAAGATTCTTTACTGCTGAGCCACCAGAGAAGCCCTAAAACTAGTCTAATCAGAAGTTATTAGCTCAGATAAAAAAGAAACATTGTTATGTTTCCTTTCCTTGAGATATATGTGTATATGGACATATGTGGTGTGATTCTGACTCCACAATATCTGCTTAGATGCCACTGGATTAGAAAGTTCTCCTTGAAGAAGAAATAAGAGATTGAAGCTGACTTAAACCATAGAACAAAACTCTAAAATGTGTTTAGTATGGCATGTTGTTGTTGTTTAGTTGTCAAACCATGTCCAGCTCTTTTGTGACCCCATGGACTATAGCCCAACAGGCTCCTCTGTCCTTGGGATTTCCCAGGCAAGAATACTGGAGTGAATTGCCATTTCCTTCTCCAGGGGATCTTCCTGATACTGGAATTGAACCCACATCTCCTGCATTGGCAGGATGATTCGTTATCACTGAGCCATCTGGGAAACCCTTAGTATGTTTACTAACATAATGTTCATGTTATAAGGGTATGTTAATACACCTTTTTGCCTTCAGTTTTCCCCATTCCTTCACACTAACTATAGAAACTGAACTGATCATTCTGTTTCCACTAGAAAAATAGATGCTTCTTTCTTTCCCCTAACCAGTAGGAGAGTAGACCTTTGTTTAAAATAATAACAGTCACCATGCTTGGAAACCAAGGGAAGCCAAGCAAAATCAGGTCTACATTTTCAATAATTGCAAAAGAAATAGCGGGCAAACAGAAAGTCTCCCTTGACCATCAAAAACCTAAGTCCCAAGAAGTAAGTGGTGAATTCTTGGGTGTGGTTTGGCAGAGTGCTGCTGAGTTTCTGTACACTGTATAAGTTTTTATTTTGCTTTTCACTGAACATCCCTTGGAGAGTACTCCACTGGCTTCCCAGAGGAGCTGCTGCCTCCTGACTTCTCAGGGCTCTTAGTGTGAAAATTAATCAAACTCCAAAAGCCCTTGCATGCTCTGGAAGACAAACAAAACACACTCCAAGGGACTTATTATTTGCAACACTCGAATTCCAACACATGCTCATGCATACACACATGCTCATGCACATGCAAGACACACAGATATACATACTTCAAAGTAGGAAAACTTATTTTAAAAATTTTGCTAGCTGGACACCCAAAGCAGCATGTTCTCTCTCAAATTAGCCTTACACATAAATAGTAGAAAATAGCTAAAATAAATACAATTAACTGAACACCAAATTTGCACAAATATGTCTCTAAAGAAGAAAAGTCTGAGAGAAAATAGGCTAGGGAAAGCCAGCAACTCTGGCAGGAATGGGCAATGGAAAGCGCTTTGTGAAGGAGCAGCTGTTAAAACACCCGCCATACCATATAGGCCATTTGAGTGAAAACATTGCTGGGTTAGGTGGTGTTTTTTTCCCAATGGACTCCATTCATGTTCAGAACTGGGGGAGTCCCAGGAGCACCTCGGACTTCCCTGTTGACCCAGAGGAGCCCCGAGGGCTACAGTCCATGGAGTCATAAAGAAAAGGGACAGAACTTAGCGACTAAGCAGCAGCAACAGAAGCGTGTGTAAAACAGATAGCTTGTGAGAAGTTGTGTACATCACAGGGAGCTCAGCCTGGCGCTCTGTGATGACGTAGAGACGGGGCCTGAGGGGCGGAGAGGGAGGCTCAAGCGGGAGGTAATACGTGTCTACTTACGGCTGGTTTGTGGTGGTGTACAACAGAAACCATCATAACACTGTGAAGCAATTTTCCTCCAATGAAGAAATAAAGAAACAATGAAGAAACGACACATTAAAAAGTTCAAACTGACAGACGTATGTACGAAGCTCATTAGTGGACTCATATCTGTTAAGGCATACATGGAGCATTTTTCATGATTCACTGTATTCTACTCAATAACATGTGGTGACTTAAATGGGAAGGAAATTTAAAAAAGAGGGGGTATATGTCTGTTGTGTGCATACTAAGTCACTTCTGCCATGTCTGACTCTAGAACGCTGCAGACTGTGGCCCACCAGACTCTGTCCATGGGATTCTCCAGGCAAAAATACTGGAGGGGGTTGCCATTCCCTCCTCTAGGGGAAGGAGGCACAGTAGAGGTGCTTGTAAGTAAAATCTTTTGCAAATTTATGTTGCAGGGTCTGATGCTTACTTTCCATGACAAGAATTATTGTAAAATAAATTGTCTAGCTAGGATTTTTTTAAAATCAACAGATTCAGCATAATGTCCGAGGAAAGGTGAACAGTCAAATCAAGACAAAAAGTCTGGCAAAACCTCTCAGGTATTTGTAGTCAAATGTAATCTTACCTTTTAAATAAAGCCTGTTTCAAAATGAATGGAGGTTCTTAAAAGAAAATGTGGTTACATTCATCCCCTACTCCCATTTCAGTTCTGTTAAACAAGTATTTGTTAAGGGTTTTTTATGCACGAGATACCAAAATAGGTAATTGGAGATTACAGGTAAGTCAGGGTGGTGCCTTGTCCCCAAAGAGCCTTTAGAATATTGAGAGACAAGCTCAAAAAAGGTATCCATTGAATAAAATGTGATGAGTGCGCAGAGGTTTTCCTTGTGTGTTAGGGAACACAGAGGATGGACTCTTGTCCCAATCTGGAGATCAAGAATTATTTTGAAAGAAAGGGTCATCCAAGTTTTCCAAGGTATCAAATTACTTTTTCCCCCTGGACTGCAAGGAGATCAAACCAGTCAATCCTAAAGGAAATCAACCCTGAATATTCATTGGAAGGATTGATGCTGAAGCTGAAGCTCAAATACTTCCGCCACCTGATGCCAAGAGCTGACTAATTGGAAAAGACCCTGATGCTGAGAAAGATTGAGGGCAAAAGGAGAAGCAGGTAGCAGAGGACAAGATGTTTAGATCATGTCACCGACCCAACGGACTTGAATTTAAGCAAATTCTGGGAGATACAGAAGGAAAGAGGAGCCTGGCATGGTGTACAGTCCATGAGGTTGCAAAGCCAGACACAACTTAGCGATTAAACAAAAACATGCATGAACTAACCTTCACAATTTAAGCAAAATGTGCTAAAGAATTTAAATGTCTCTGTATTTCTCTGAAATATCCAAAACAGGCTCACAGATCATTCATCAGCTTCTCAATTGCACTGCCCAAGGCAATTCAGAAAAGAAAAAGGGAAAAAACAACAACAATAAACAACAGTTACTTATTAGTAGCCCTAAGCAGACGTTGGGACTGAACTGGGACCGCTCTTCCAAGACCCTTGCAAGCTGAGTTGAGCTTTTGGAAACAGCCGCCCAGGGCAAGTAAGTACCAGCATATGACAGCACAATATTAAACCTTTTTTTTCAAATCTAAAAATTAACATCCCAACCATCAGACTGGAAAGTATGCAGGATGCAGGTTACCATTGTAATGTGTGATTGCTGCTTGCTCTCTCAGTTGATAGCACTAAACTGGTAAATGAGGGAGAAAACAGAGATTGATCAGGAAGAACATAGTCCAGCCTCTTAGAATTGATTGTCACCCAGCAAATAGAACATGACTAGGTCATTTGAAATATTTTATTCAGTCCAACAGAGGATGAGATGGTTGGATGGCATCACTGACTCGATGGACATGAGTTGGAGAAAACTCCGGGAGTTGGTGATGGACAGGGAGGCCTGGCGTGCTGCAGTCCACGGGGTCACAAAGAGTTGGACATGGCTGAGCAACTGAACTAAACTGAATTGATTCAGTCTGATGTAATTTTAAAAGTAAAACTGATGAAACTCAAGTAAATTTTCAATGTCTTATCTCATTCACATCTGACCATTCATTCAGGAGGCTTACGGAACTTTCCCCAGCTCCAAAGCCAGAATGAGAAAAGTATAAATAAGGAAAGCAGGAGATAATACTTTAACAAATCTCAGCCACCTTGCTGCCATGAGGTGCTTCTGTCTGTGTTAGTCACTCAGTTATGTCTGACTCTTTGAGACCGCATGGACGGTAGCCCGCCAGGTTCCTCTGTCCATGGAATTATCCAGGCAAGAATACTGGAGTGGGTAGCCATTCCCTTCAAGGGACCTTCTCGACCCAGGGATTGAACTCAGGTCTCCTGAATTGCAGGCAGGTTCTTTACCGTCTGAGCCACCAGGGAAGTCTAGACCTTAAAATAGCACATCTACACTAGCCTACTCATTGCAGTAGTTCCAAGAGCAACACTCAGAGCAGAACTAAGCTGAATTCAGTGAGCCCAGCCTAGATTTTCAGTTCTCAGAACACAGACACATGAGTGAGTCCAGCTGAACCCAGCCTAGAGGAGTCAATAAATGATTACTGTTTTAAATCACTGAGTTGTGGGGACCAATTTCTAAGCAGCATTTCTCTGGCAATGACTGACTTATATATCACACTTTTGCTATTGTACTTGGAGAGCTACTGTGGGCACATTCATTTAGTTATGTTGTGATTTTATTTAAGACATATGTATTGAGTATTGGGGCTTCCCTGATAGCTCACTTGGTAAAGAATCCGCCTGCAATGCAGGAGATCCCGGTTCAATTCCTGGGTGGGGAAGATCTGCTGGAGAAGGGATAGGCTACCCACTCCAGGGTTCTTGGACTTCCCTTGTGGCTCAGCTGGTAAAGAATCTGGTTGCAATGCAGGAGACCTGGGTTCAATCCCTGGGTTGGGAATATTCCCTGGAAAAGGGGAAGGCTATCCACTCCAGTATTCTGGCTTGGAGAATTCCATGGACTGTACAGTCCATGGGGCCGCAAAGAGTTGGACATGACTGAATGACTTTCACTTTTACTTGAGTATTCACCATGTGCCAGGCATGGAATTACCATTGTGAACAAATGGGCACAATCTTGAGTCTTGGCATGTATTAGGATCACTGGCTTTAAAAAGTTAGAAAACAGTTTTGTATGATTTGTGTAGGTAAACAGTGCCAAGAATGGTAGATATCAATTATAAAACAAAACAAATATAAAAATATAATGTATTCCTTCCTTCTTCCTGGACAGAGTATAATGTAACAACAAATTTCTCTCAAGCCCTCTCTACCTCCTAAAACAGTAAAATACTCTTTGTCTCCAAGTTAATTTCAGGAGGTTAGTTATTCTAAGTGAACAAAAGTAAATAATTTAAGCAAATACTCAGAGCAAGGTAAACTGTTGATTAAAAAACAAAACAAAATAGTAGATCATAAATAAATCACTGGAAACTTACTTCTTTCCTTAATATATTTTAAAACATGCTTGCATAATCTATTTAATTTTCTTAAAAAAAAAAAAAAAAAAGAACTGTTTAATTCCAGTGCTGGCATCAAGGCAGATTGAGATAACAGGCTTTTCCCTTTAGCTAAAACAACCCACAGTTGAAATAAAATTTGACAGGCTAGATTAAAGATACTAAAAATTAAGTCTGAAAACAGCTAAGCTGAAAAAAAATGGAAAAAAAAGCTAACTCTTCCAGATACAGGAATGAAGAGCTCAAAGTCAAGGAGGCATTTACATTAAAAGCTCAGCTACCCAAGATATATTTTTAAGACAGATATGATCCTAGGAGTTGGAGACTGATTTTAATGCCAGTGTGGGGACAAGCAAAGTGATCTTAGGAGAGAAGCTGAGTTGAAGAACGTTTATGAAGCCAGGAACCTTGAAAACCTACCCGGTTGTAAAAAAGACTAGAAAAACTCTGCCTACTTACTGGTAGACAGTAGGGAAGATTGTTATAGGCCCTAATTTTTAAGAAGGAAAAAGAATAGGTTATAAAAATGAACATTGACCATAAAAGTGACAATTTCCACCTTTGGACCTGCAGAGATGTGGCGGGCTAAATTTATGTTACCCCTATGCTGTGAGAATCCCAAGGTGAAAGCTTAAAACCCCTAGGATTCTGGTAAAAATTATACAGTTGTCACATTAAAAAGTATATTTTACCCAAAGCATATGGAACTTCCCAAGGAAACAAGCAAAATTCTTTCTCAAATACGGGGTCAAGATAAAAAATCAAAGAAACAAGTCATCATGAAGGAGCATCAGCAGATGTAGCAAGGGAGAAGGGTACCACAAAAAAAAAAAAAAAAAAAAAAAAACTTGAAGAAAAAAACTAAAATACTTCTAAAATAATAAAAAGCAAAGAGAAACCATGATGGAATAGGACTGAAAAATTAACTAAAAATGGACAGACTTGAATAATAACAAAACAGAATTTCTAGAAACAAATCTTAAAAGCTATCAGAGGACCAGAAAAAAAAAAAGAATACTCATTAAAGAAAAAGGCAAGAACAAATTATACTGATAGAACCCAAAAGACATTGAAATAATATCTTCTTATAGTTGGTGAAAATGACTATCAAACTAGAATTCAATGGACAAGAAAATTATAATTTTAGGTGAACAAAAATAAAATATGCTAAGACAAAGAAACAGGGAAAATCTTAATATCTACAGATAATCCATTACTAAACATAAACCCCAAAAAACAGAAGATATATTTCCAGTAAAGAGAAATTAAGTTCAGAAGAAAGGAATGATATGCAAGGAAAACTATGTGCAAAAGAATCATAAAAACATAGATAAATTTTTAAAAATCTATTAAAATTCAAGAATCTTATCAATAATAATTATCAAGTATGTTGAAGGCATTATAACCAAGGTGAAAGCAAAATATTGAATAGCAATAACAAAATGTATCAGTAGTTGATTGAAATATATTCTAAGAAACTGGTGTTCTAGGAGGAGAGAGATATTGTTTCTTAATATTATTAAATCATCTATAAATGGTAAAAATATAAGAGTAATTACCAAAAAAGATAGTCATTGCATATGTAACTTTCAAATTAAGAAAGGAAGATAAGTGAAAATTTTTAAAAACTTAATAAATTAAAAATAGAAAGGAGAAAAAGGAAACAATGAAAGATGATAAATATAAAATAATGCATTATAAATTAGTCCTCTGCCAAAATCAGTATTCACACTAAGTCTAAATGGATTAAGCTTCTTTGTTACAAAAGAGATACTCAGACTGGAATTAAATAAAAAAATTCAAATTCATGTCTATTTACCAAAAATTCATAATTCAAAAAAAATTCAAAATCCATGTCTGTTTACCAAAAAATGCTATAATGCAGTGAAACAAATGTATTGAATATAAATGAAATATGTATACATATAAAATAAAACTAACCAAAATAAAACTGGTCAGGTATTATTACTATAAAACAAAGCAAATATTAAGAAAAAGCCTATCTTATGGTTAAAGGGGAACATTTTTGAAAGATAAAAGAAAAATTCCTCAGACAGACATAACAATCCTGGATATTTATACATTCAACAGTAAGTCTTCAAAATACATAAAGTCAAAGTTTTCTGATTACGGGAAGAAATGAATAAGTCTACAATCAAATCGGGCTTTCTTAAAAACACATTTCTCCCCAAAATATGTATATCTGGCATTCAATAAACAGCCTATTTGCTGGAAAGGAATGGAGATGCATGGGACAAATGGAGAAAGTAGCATCAACATATGGACACTGCCATGGATTTCCCAGGTGACAGTGATAAAGAATCCACCTGCCAATGCAGAGATGCAAGAGACGTGGGTTCAAGATCTCCTGCGAGAGGAAATGGCTCCCAATCCAGCATTCTTGCTGGGGAAAATGACTAGCACTCTCACTGCTTTGCAATTCCAGTTCAGCGCAGAAGCAAGGACAGCACACGAGCAGCTCAGGAGTATTTCATGCCTCGGTTTGCCTCATGTCTGCTGACGTCCCACTGCCCAAAGCAAGAAGCATCAACTAGAGGACGAGTGGACACCTAAGATCAACCAAAGGAGGAGTGGACACCTCCTACGAAAATGACTGAGAGGGAGAGAATTTTTTAAACAATAACCAGTCTACCTTGTGAGGTAAAAAACTCAAACTGCACCAAAGCCTGATTCTCTAAAGTACTGTTTCTGTTTAATGGGTCCCTACTGCTATAGACATCCATTCACAATAATAGGAAGTGTGAAACTCTCTTTACATGTACACCCGTGGCGGATTCATGTCAAATGTATGGCAAAACCGCTACAATATTTTAAAGTAATTAGCCTCCAATTAAGATAAATAAATTTATAAAAAATAAATAAATAAATAGTTTAGGATGTTTTTAAAAAAATAATAAAAATATTGGAGAAAAGAAAAAAAATCTATGCCATCTTTTTATTAAGCATGGCTACTTTGTTTTCAGACTTTACCTTGTGCAAATGATTTATATGTAGTGTTCAATTCAGTCATTATAACATCCCCTCAAAGTGACTATTTTATTCATCTTTACTTTTCAAATACCAGAAGTGTCTCCTAATACTTAAGTACCTGTGTGTGTGCTAAGTCGCTTCAGTCATGTCCGACTCTTTGCGACCCTATGAATGTAGCCTGCCAGGTTCCTTTGTTCATGGGGATTCTCCAGGTAAGCATATGGAGTGGGTTGCTGTGCCCTCCTCCAAGAGATCTTTCCACCCCAGGGATCGAGCCCCCGTCTCTTACATCTGCATTGGCAGGCGGGTTCTTTACCACGAGGGCCACCTGGAAAGCCCCCACTTAAATCCCTACCTGGCTTTAAGTTAAAAATCTAGTAGCTGGTAGAGCTGGCATTCATGTCCACTTCTTCCTGAACCCAAAGTCCTCGCTTCTGTATGGCCCCTAGCTGCATATCTGATCCACTCTTAAAATCTGTGGTGCGTTTTCATCAATACTATTCTGAAGCTGCTTCTGAGGCATGAGTATTGAGCTCTGAATAAAAATACTGAGATGAAGGCAAGATTTATTTTTTAGGAGGCTGTGTGTTCTTAGCTACCAAAACAGGAATTTTAAAAACATAAGTATCTCTGAGTCATTGTTGCCTAGTATTGGGTCAACTACTAACCTTCTCTATAGCTTTTCCAAAGTGATGATAGCCTACTGTGAACGGTGTTGGATTCTTGATCTTGGAAGAAGATTTAGTTTTGGGACCAGGGACCAGGCTTGATCACTCAAGAGCTTTTGTGTAGCAAAGTTTTTTTTATTTTTTTAATTTATTTTTTAATTGAAGGATAATTGCTTTACAGAACTTCGTGGTTTTCTGTCAAACCTCAGCATGAATCAGTCATAGGTATTCTGATGAAGACATCAGAAGGGAGATGGAGAGTGCCCCCCTCACTAGTCTAAGCAAGGGAGTTACATACTTTTTAAATTGGCTATTACAATAAATCAAAAGAATGTCTCAAGGTTGTAAAGATCTTACTAGACCCACTCCCATAATTTACATTTTAAGATAACAGGATTAGCCAGAAAGTTTTTAGGAAGGAGAAACTGTCCTCAGGAAGGATACATTATTGTTACATAATCCTTACTCAGTTCAGTTCAGTCCCTCAGTCGTGTCCGACTCCTTGCAACCCCATGAACCACAGCACACCAGGCCTCCCTGTCCATCACCAACTCCTGGAGTCCACCCAAACCCGTGTCCATTGAGTCAGTGATGCCATCCAACCATCTCATCCTCTGTCATCCCCTTCTCCTCCCACCCTCAATCTTTTCCAGCATTGGGGTCTTTTCAAATGAGTCAGCTCCTTACATCAGGTGGCCAAAGTATTAGAGTTTCAGCTTCAACATCAGTCCTTCCAATGAACACCCAGGACTGATCTCCCCTAGGATGGACTGGTTGGATCTCCTTGCAGTCCAAGGGACTCTCAAGAGTCTTCTCCAACACCACAGATCAAAAGCATCAATTCTTCTGTGCTCAGCTTTCTTTATACTCCAATTATCACATCCATACATGACCACTGGAAAAACCATAGCCTTGAGTAGACAGACCTTTGTTGACAAAGTAATGTCGCTGGTTTTTAATATGCTGTCTAGGTTGGTCATAACTTTCCTTCCAAGGAGTAAGTGTCTTTTAATTTCATGGCTGCAATCACCATCTGCAGTGATTTTAGAGCCCCCCAAAATAAAGTCAGCCACTATTTCCACTGTTTTCCCATATATTTGCCATGAAGTGATGGGACTGGATGCCATGATCTTAGTTTTCTGAATGTTGAGCTTTAAGCCAACTTTTAAACTCTCCTCTTTCACTTCATCAAGAGGTTCTTTAGTTCTTCTTCACCTTCTGAACCAGTCTGTGGTTCCATGTCCAGTTCTAACTGTTGCTTCCTGACCTGCATACAGGTTTCTCAAGAGGCAGATCAGGTGATCTGATATTCTCATCTCTTTCAGAATTTTCCACAGTTTATTGTGATCCACCCAGTCGAAGACTTTGGCATAGTAAGGAATGTAGGAAAAAATGTTTGTCCTTTCTTCCTCCTTGAGAATTCCAGACCCCTTTCTCCTCCTTGGGGACCTTGGGCTTTTTATCAACCAGCCTAGGAATTGACTCTCTCAGTAATGTCACTTTGTTGCTGCTGTTACCTTTACTTTCTTTTAGCAGTAGTGTCACTAAAAACTTGCAAGTGTTGGACATGACTTAGTGACAAAACCATCACAGCCATTGAGTATTTGTACTTCTGATTATACTTTTTCCTAGAAAACTGGCTTACATTTTTCAAATATATTTTCGTTCCAGATGTTCCAGAACCTCAGGCCTTCGTATATTTTCAGGTCTCAAAAATACATTTACAGTTTTTAAAAAGTAATTTTCTCAACATGAAGTATAACCTATATAATCTATGTTTTCAATATTTTGTTGTTGTTGTTGTTGGGAAATGTCCTCAGTAAACAAATGTCTAACAGTCTTACAACTCCAGGAAAAAAAATAAATAAGTGAAAATATTGCCAGTTTACCATTGGGGAGATATATATATATATACATACATATATATGTATGTATATAGTTTTTTCAAACTGGTGGAGGTATTACCAAGTTAATTGTTGATGGTGCATTGATGATGAAATATGAGTACAGAGATGTGAATTGATGACTGATAGAAGTGTGAGTATAGAGTGGTAATTCTAGCTCTTTTGTCTCTGCTATCAATTTTGCCTCTAATTATCTTTAAAATCTTCATAAATCATGTTACCCTCCCAGCTCCAGCAGTAAACTATAAATTCACAGCCTTTCCCATGAGGTTGTGAACTATCTTGTTGCTTATGTTGAACTTGCCACTGCTTCCTAGCATTAAATTTGATAAAGCAATATGTCACTTTGATAGTTTATCTCTTCTTTTTCTTCTAGAAAAAAGGAACTAGGCTGCTGGACAGAGAGATTCTACTGTGGTTTTTCAAAGAGCTGTGTGGGACGGGGTGTTGTAGTGTCAGACATGAGGGGCTTATTGATTTCAAGGGAGGCTTGTGAGAGCATTCTCAGCAAGACAAAGTATCTGTAGGCCCAGTGAGTCTCACTGAAGGATGGCCATCCTCCTTACTTGCTAACAGAATTCCAGTGGCATTTGTGTAGCACTGTTGACAGCCCCAGGCTTTTGTCCTGCTCACCTCTCTACTCTGTGAGCATGAGACGCTCGAAACTGAAGTAACTCTCTTTCTAGGACAAGTGCCAAAGCCGTGACTTCATCGAGCTCCTGAGCCAGTTCTGGAGCCCCTTACCTCCAGACTAACTGTTATAATTAAGCATCTTTCATTACTTTAGCCTCTATTAACTGGGCTTCCTGATATTTGTGTCTATTTCTGACAAATGTGTCTTTAAATACACTATATGTGGGGAGTCCTAATTCTATCCTTGAAGTCCATATGTACTTTTTGGGCATCTTGAATGCATCACTTCTCCTTTGATGTAAATTCACTTTCTCATTTGTTTGTGAATTGGTGTAGGCATTACAAAAAAAAAAAAAAAAAAAAAAAAAAACTGACAAGCAATTCTGACTCCTCTATTTACCTGGTACTGGGTAGAATGAAATGTACTCTCTTTGGATCATAGTCTTGTAATCATATTAAGAGTGCATTGAGGACCTTATTTGGCTCAGAATAAACTGAAAAAGAATTTAAATCTCAGTTGAAAATAAATATTCCCCTCAAGTCCCTCTACTATTAATTTATATTTTAAGTATACAAATTGTTGAGATAGAGAACATGCCAGAGTCACAATATCCAGTCATGTTGTGGTATGGGGAGGATGCAGTCAATACTAGTTGGTCTTTGAGGCAGTCAGCCTGGTCATTTCAATCTATATGGACCAAATTTCTCCCTCTAAGAAACCTGGTTTATGCAGATGAGCAATTGCGTTTGTCTGACAACTATCTCCTCCAGTTGGCTCAAACTGCCAATGACCAGGTCAGGCTGTGCTGCTCATGACTGGACTTGAGAACGATGGGAACTGGAGTGACCTTTGTATAACCTGAGCTAGACTTAGAGCTGGTGTGTTCCCTGTGCCTCTTTAACTAATACTAAAAACGTTCACGGCTTGAGTGGGGTTCAGTGTTATGCCTCGTGTTCTATGACACATAAGTGCATGACACTTATCAAGTGGTGACTTAGTCCTCCCCTTTCCAGGCAAGTTATCACACTTACACTCTCCTTACCTGCATCTAGCAAAGTGTATTCAGGTAGAACTTACAGCATCTTCCCTAAAAACCTCATCACATTTTCTACATCTTACATGATAGAATGAACCTGAAATTTGAACACAGTATTTGTTTTCAAGTTGCTCCAATCAATTAAGTTTAAAAATTGTACAGCTTTGCATGGGTGCTGGTATTTGAGGGCTTATAAAGCTGATTATCAAATCTCTCTAAGTTGTGATTGCCTACCCTACGAATATAGTCTTGAAATGACTCCACAACCAAAGCCTTTAGCAGCTGCTTCTTTTATGAAAGAACCCACATCAGAGGTCCAGTGCCAAAGTGATTTCAGCTCAGATCCCACACAGGAAATTATTCTTTTCATCAAATGAGGTGTTAAATCCCTTCCTGTTATGTTTCTGTATGAAGAAATCTTGCCAGTGACTGGGAAAACACAGGCTGGGCTGCATGCTCGGCTAATGAATTTTGGGTTGGAGAGAGAGGCAGATAGCTATGGTATTATAGAGCTGTAAACGGGTAAAGCTGATGCCAGCATTTTGTAAAGCATATTGTAGAAAGTTGAAACCTATTGAAGAGACAAAATCCTTTCTTGAAATCTGATTGATGTCTATTAAGTATTTAGTGACAGCCCTTTGACTAAGCACATTAACAAAGCCTAAGAGCTTTCTGTAGTTAGTAATATGAAGGCCAAAAGCAGACAGCCCAGTGTTGACCCACGAAAGGCAAGAAGCAGTTGGTACCCATAGAAGAGCATCCACATGAGACTAACACTGACCAAGAGTCATCAGCTATTCTTTGTGAGGAGGAGCAGGAAACGGGCATCAGACCCCATTCTTTGTGCTTCATATTTTGTATATATACATCAGAAGTGAGAAGGATTGTTGTCAGAGAGGATGGGTTCACTCTGTAGGAATGAAATTGTTATAACAGAGTGTGTGTTCTATCATCTCATCATTTTCATGGAGTACCAAGTAAAAAGACCCCTGAGGTATGGTTCAGAGAGTTACCTCGGTTGTCTAGTGCTGATTTAGTGGAAAATGGAATGCTAAGTTTTATAGAACTCTTAAGACTTTAAGTCTATTTCTGTTAGCCTGCCTACATCTCTAGCTGTCAGCAACAATGTAATTGCATACAGCATCATATTCCCTGTCTTGTATTTACACAGTTAAACTTCTCCCTCTTAAACTTTACCTGTTGATTAGCGTGCCAAGAGTCAGACACGTGTGCAAAGAGTCGGACATGACTGAGCGACCAAACTGAACTGAACTGAGGGTTCCATTCCTTTTATCATTAATTCTTGCAACTAACACTTTTTGAGGACCTATGACGGGTCTGGTATTCAGTTATAGGTTGTGTGTCTAAAGGACTCCATGGTCCGGTGTAGAAGAGGAAAATCCACAAATAAGCCATAGGATCACATATGGTGATCAGTGTGTGAGCAGAGTCAGAGAAGCCAGTCAAGGTAACAGCATTTAAACTTTGCACTGAGGGCCGGGCAGTTCTTAGGGAGCAGAAAGGGCTCTGAGGAAGGGACGATGGTATTGATGACAGAGTGGGCGCTGGCGGAGCTGTGGCTGCCTGTGGAGGGTGCATGGTTGGAAAGGTAGGTTAGAGCAGTCTCATGATATTTGCCTTGTAGGTGAGGTTATGGGGTTTGGACTTTTATCTTACAGGTTATATAGAGTTCCCGAAGACATCTGAGCTGGGAGGAGGTATATATTTATTTGTGTTTTAGAAAGCTACCTCTGATGGCAGTGTGCAGAATTGGAGCTGTAGCAAGCAGACAAGTTAGGATGGTTTTAGACTCACCCAGACAAGACAGAGGCTTAAAGTAAAACAATGGGAGTAAACTCTCCTAGCTGCCGTTACCCACCATATGATATATCCTGAGCATTGGTCAGTATGAGCAGTAGACATACGGAGCATTGGCAGCAGGTAATACATACTGAGCATTGCTCTCTCCTCCACTGGACCAAGATTTCTTTAGATGCCAGAGTTGTATTTGATCCATCTCTGTATGATCAGTAATGTATGATCCATTTTTTTGAATTAGGCTCAAGTTCAAATTTTACCTACAGAGATGTTATAGAACTTAAAACACATAGTTACAGACCTTAGTAAATATGCAGTCTCAGCTAAGTTGTTTTACTTTCTTATTTGTAAAATGGGGATAATATTTTTGTAGAATGCAGATAGTAATGTAAAACACAGGGGACATAACTGGGTTTGGTCACATAAGACGGTGATTGTCCCCAGAGACTCATCTTGTTTAGGAAAATACAATATGCATAGACATAATTCTAATATGGTTCTAAATCTGGAAACTCCATGAGCAACATGGTGCTTAGAGGAAAGCCACAGGCCTTCACATGTACTTTGCTATTCACTGCTTTTGCCACGGCTGCTGATAAATTGCTTCAGTTGTGTCTGAGTCTGTGCAACCCCATAGACGGCAGCCCACCAGGCTCCCCCATCCCTGGGATTCTCCAGGCAAGAACACTGGAGTGGGTTACCATTTCCTTCTCCTATGCATTAAAGTGAAAAGTGAAAGTGAAGTCGCTCAGTCATGTCCGACTCTTCGAGACCCCACGGACTGCAGCCTACCAGGCTCCTCTGTCCATGGGATTTTCCAGGCAAGAGTACTGGAGTGGGGTGCCATTGCCTTCTCCGTTACTATTCACTAGAGCACACTTATAGATCAGTTGGTAAAGAATCCGCCTGCAACGCAGGTGACCCCAGTTGGATTCCTAGGTTGGGAAGATCTGCTGGAGAAGGGATAGGCTACCCACTTCAGTATTCTTGGGCTTCGCTGATGGCACAGCTTGTAAAGAATCCACCCGCAGTGCGGGAGACCTGGATTTGGTCCCTGGGTTGGGATGATCCCCTGGAGAAGGGAAAGGCTATGCACCCCAGTTTTCTGGTCTGGAGAAATCCATGGATTATAGTCCATGGGCTCACAGAGTCGCTCTCAGAGTCAGACACAACTGAGCGACTTCCACTTTCAGAGCACCCTTGTGTCACTGGACACAAGGGCTCCACAGAAAAGCCCTTCTCCCTGTCTCCTCCTGCCCAAATGCAGCCCGTCTCTCATTTCCAAGTGCGAATGTTACCACCACTTCGCCCAGCTAAAGGGATCTGTTTCTCCCCAGAGCCTCTTGGCACTTAGCAGCTCTTTCCTGTGGTGCTTCTCTCTTTCAATCTTGAAACAGTTAAGCACCAGTCTTGTCTATCCCAAGCTCTGTGAACTTAAGTAGCTTTCCAAGTCCTTCTGTTTCATCTTCTCTTGGTGCCTAAAGTTGTATCATTTGCATTGTAGACACGGATTAAATAAGTATGAATGGATGCAGGAATAAATCATCAATGTTTGAGTGGAAAGGGGCAAGAGGGGGAGGCCAGGCATCTGGCCTTGGAATGGATAAGGTTTGGGTAAGGAAAGATAGAGAGAGGCCATTTCAGAACTGGTGGACATGCATCATAAAGTGATCTCCATCACATGGGGCCAAGCATGGAGGAGGGAACTTGTTAGGTGTGTCTATGGAAGGATGCATGAGGAGGAACTTGTAGCAAAAAGAAGGAGGACAGCATGTTATATTAGTCGGGAAAGATAGGGGTCAGATTACAGGGTTATGGAATGGAGACTGAAGTGCTGGATTCTGTAGTTGGGATCAAATCTCACACATGTGTGCAGGATAAACAAGGGGTGGGAGTGGAGAAAAAAGTCAGAGGCCAGTCTCTTGGGACATTGTTTCTTTATTAAGTAAAGAGGGCTGAACCACAGTGGTGTGGTGGAAATAAAACAAAAGAAAACATGCCAATGATCATGTGACATTTAACAGGAACTGGCATTATGTGATTGCTGTGGTGAAGATAAAACAATGGAGGAGTAGAAGTCAGGACGGTAGTACAACCAAAAGAAATAGAAAATTAACCAGTAGGAGGGAGGAGCCAAGATGGGAGGAATAGGACGGGGAGACCACTTTCTCTCCTACAAATTCATCGAAAGAACAATTGAACGCAGAGCAAACTTCACAAAACAACTTCTGATCGCTAGCTGAGGTCATCAGGCGCCCAGAAAAGCAGCCCATTGTCTTCAAAAGGAGGTAGGACAAAATATAAAAGATAAAAAGAGAGACAAAAGAGCTAAGGACAGAGATCCGTCCTGGGAAGGGAATCTTAATAGAGAAAGTTTCCAAACACCAGGAAACCCTCGCACTGGTGGGCCTGGGGGAAGTTTTGGAATCTCGGAGGGCAACTTGACTGGGAGGGAAACAGTAAATAAAACCCACAGATTATGAGCCTAAAAGCAACTCCCAGCAGAAAAGTACCCCAGACACCCACATCTGCCACCAGCAAGTGGGGGCGGAAAGGAGAGGAGCGGGCGGCATTGCTTAGGGTAAGGACCGGGCCTGAGTGCCCTGAGGACAATCGGAGGGAGCTTTTGTGAGTTGCCAACTTAAACTGTGGGATAGCAAGAGACAGAGAGAATTAACCGGCCTGAACACACTGCCGGCCGTTCGCAGAACAAAGGGACCGAGCAAGTCCAGAGAAGAGCCCGCAGGCTGCTGACCGGCCCAGCCCCGCGAGAGGCAGGAGGCAGGGGGGAGGGGAAAGGGGCAGGCTCAGCTCCAAGGATCGCATCCCCTACCACACTGCAAACAGGCCTCCAGTTTCTAATCAAAGACCTCCTGAGATTCTGGATGGTTGACATCCGCCGGGAGGGTCGCGGCGAGACACAGGGCGCAGGCACCAGACCGGCGCGGGCGGGGACTGGGGCTGGGGACTCGGAGGGCAGAAGGCGCACGCACCCGACTGGCGCAGGCGGAAACTGAGACTGGGACTGCAGAAGGGAGTGGGTGCGCGCACCCGGGGAGAGTGCGCCTGTCAAGCCCCTGGCTGCTTGAGCCGCTCAGACGGGGAAGGCACAAAACGCAGGCGCAGCTTTTCGTTCCGGGCTTTTGTGGAACACCCGAGGTCTGGAACCGCGAGCTCCAAGTAGAGCAGCCGGGAGCCTGAGCAGCGCAGACGGGAAAGCAGAGCCAGCCCCTCCCTGCAGCGCAACGGAACTAGAAACTTGAACAAGAGTCCACCTCCACCCGCCTGTGTCGGGCGGAAATTAGGCACTGAAGAGACCGGCAAACAGAAGCCAAATAAACAAACGGAACCGCTTCAGAAGGGACCAGTGCAACAGATTAAAATCCCTGTAGATAACACCGACTACACGGGAAGGGGCCTGTAGCTATCGAGAAGTGTAAGCTGGAACGAGGAGCTCTCTGAAACTGAACCGAACCCACATTGACCACAACAGCTCCAGAGAAATTCCTAGATATATTTTTACTTTTTTAAAATTAATTAAAAAAATTTTTTTTTCTTTTTTCTTTTTTCTCTTTTATTTTCTTTTAAAATTCCCTATTACTCCCCCATTGCTCCTTAACTTTCATTTTCATAGATTTTTACGATTTTTTTAATTAGGGAAAAATTTTTTTTCTTATTTTTTTTTCCTTTTTCTCTTCTTTTTTCTATTTTTCTTTTTCTTATTTCCTTTTAAAGTCCTCTATTACTCCTCTACTACTCCTTAATTTTCATTTTCATTACACTATAACTTTACCAAAAAAAAAAAAAAGAAGAGAAGCCTTATTTTTAAACCAAACTTCATATATATTTCTAAAATTTTTTTGTGTTTTGGTTTTTGTTTTTAATATTGTATTTTTAAGAATCTAACCTCTACTCTAGATTTTTAACCTTTGTTTTTCAGTATATGATATAAATTGTGGACATTTAAGAATCCAATATTCAGTTACCATTTTTACTCAGGAGTGTGTTGATTACTCTCTCCCAATCTTGACTCTCCGTTTTCTACCTCAGAACACCTCTGTTTCCTCCTTTCCCCTTCTCTTCCTAATCCAATTCTGTGAATCTTTCTGGGTGTCTGGGCTACGGAGAGAACACTCTGGGAACAGACAACTATGTAGATCTGTCTCTCTCCTCTTGAGTCCTCCTTTTTCTCCTCCTGCTCATCTCTATCTCCCTCATCCCTCTCCTCTTCTTCATGTAACTCTGTGAACCTCTCTTGGTGTCCCTCACGGGGGAGAATCTTTTCACCATTAACCTAGAAGTTTTATTATCAGTGCTGTATAGTTGGAGAAGTCTTGAGACTATTGGAAGAATAAAACTGAAATCCAGAGGCAGGAGACTTAAGTCCCAAACCTGAGAACACCAGAAAACTCCTGACTACATGGAACATTAAGTAATAAGAGATCATCCAAAAACCTCCATACCTACACTGAAACCAACCACCACCCAAGATCCAATACGTTTTAGAGCAAGACATACCACACAAATTCTCCAGCAACACAGGAACATAGCCCTGAACTTCAACATACAGGCTGCCCAAGGTCACACCTAACACATAGACCCATCTCAAAACTCATTACTGGGCACTCCATTGCACTCCAGAAAGAAGAAATCTAGTTCCATGCACCAGAACACCGATTCAAGCTTCCCTAACCAGGAAACCTTGACAAGCCAATTGTCCAACCCCACCCACTGGGTAAAACCTCCACAATAAAAAGGAACCACAGACCTCCAGAATATAGAAAGCCCACTCCAGACACAGCAATCTAAACAAGATGAAAAGGCAGAGAAATACCCAACAGGTAAAAGAACGTGAAAAATGCCCACCAAGTCAAACAAAAGAGGAGGAGATAGGGAATCTACCCGAAAAAGAATTTAGAATAATGATAATAAAAATGATCCATAATCTTGAAGACAAAATGGAGTTACAGATAAATAGCCTGGAGACAAAGACTGAGAAGATGCAAGAAATGTTTAATAAAGACCTAGAAGAAATAAAAAAGAGTCAATTAAAAATGAATAATGCAATAAATGAGATCAAAAACACTCTGGAGGGAACCAAGAGTAGAATAACAGAGACAGAAGATAGGATAAGTGAGGTAGAAGATAAAATGGTGGAAATAAATGAAGCAGAGAGGAAAAAAGAAAAAACAATCAAAAGAAATGAGGACAACCTCAGGGACCTCTGGGACAATGTGAAATGCTCCAACATTCGAATCGTAGGAATCCCAGAAGAAGAAGACAAAAAGAAAGACCATGAGAAAATACTCGAGGTGATAATAGCTGAAAACTTCCCTAAAATGGGGAAGGAAATAGCCACCCAAGTCCAAGAAACCCAGAGAGTCCCAAACAGGATAAACCCAATGCGAAGCACCCCAAGACACATATTAATCAAATTAACAAAGATCAAACACGAAGAACAAATACTAAAAGCAGCAAGGGAGAAACAACAAATAACACACAAAGGGATTCCCATAAGGATAACAGCTGATCTATCAATAGAAACCCTCCAGGCCAGAAGGGAATGGCAGGACATACTGAAAGTAATGAAAGAGAATAACCTACAACCTAGATTACTGTACCCAGCAAAGATCTCATTCAGATATGAAGGAGAATTCAAAAGCTTTACAGACAAGCAAAAGCTGAGAGAATTCAGCACCACCAAACCAGCTCTTCAACAATTGCTAAAGGATCTTCTCTAGACAGGGAATGCAGAAAGGTTGTATAAATGTGAACCCAAAACAACAAAGTAAATGGCAACGGGACCACACCTATCAATAATTACCTTAAATGTAAATGGGTTGAATGCCCCAACCAAAAGACAAAGATTGGCTGAATGGATACAAAAACAGGACCCCTATATATGCTGTCTACAAGAGACGCACCTCAAAACAAGAGACACATACAGACTAAAAGTGAAGGGCTGGAAAAAAATATTTCACGCAAATGGAGACCAAAAGAAAGCAGGAGTCGCAATACTCAGATAAAATAGACTTTCAAATAAAGGATGTGAAAAGAGACAAAGAAGGACATTACATAATGATCAAAGGATCAATCCAAGAAGAAGATACAACAATTAAAAATATATATGCACCCAACATAGGAGCACCGCAATATGTACGGCAAACACTAACGAGTATGAAAGAGGAAATTAATAGTAACATAATAATAGTGGGAGACTTTAATACCCATCTCACAACTATGGATAGATCAACTAAACAGAAAATTAATAAGGAAGCACAAACCTTAAATGACACAATGGACCAGCTAGACCTAATTGATATCTATAGGACATTTCACCCCAAAACAATGAAATTCACGTTTTTCTCAAGTGCACACAGAACCTTCTCCAGAATAGATCACATCCTGGGCCAAAAATCTAGTCTTGGAAAATTCAAAAAAATTGAAATCATTCTAGTCATCTTTTCTGACCACAGTGCAGTAAGATTAGATCTCAATTACAGGAAAAAAATAGTTAAAAATTCAAACATATGGAGGCTAAATAACACGCTTCTGAATAACCAACAAATCATAGAAGAAATCAAAAAAGAAATCAAAATATGCATAGAAATGAATGAAAATGAAAACACAACAACCCAAAACCTATGGGACACTGTAAAAGCAGTGCTAAGGGGAAGGTTCATAGCATTACAGGCTTACCTCAAGAAACAAGAAAAAAGCCAAATAAATAACCTAACTCTACACCTAAAGCAATTAGAGAAGGAAGAAATGAAGAACCCCAGGGTTAGTAGAAGGAAGGAAATCTTAAAAATTTGGGCAGAAATAAATGCAAAAGAAACTAAAGAGACCATAGCAAAAATCAACAAAGCTAAAAGCTGGTTTTTTGAAAAATAAACAAAATTGACAAACCATTAGCAAGACTCATTAAGAAACAAAGAGAGAGGAACCAAATTAACACAATTAGAAATGAAAAGGGTGAGATCACAACAGACAATCCTGAAATACAAAGGATCATAAGAGACTACTACCAGCAGCTCTATGCCAATAAAATGGACAACTTGGATGAAATGGACAAATTCTTAGAAAAGTATAACTTTCCAAAACTGAACCAGGAAAAAATAGAAAATCTTAATAGAGCCATCACAAGCAAGGAAATCAAAACTGTAATCAGAAATCTTCCAGCAAACAAAAGCCCAGGACCAGACGGCTTCACAGCTGAATTCTACCAAAAATTTAGAGAAGAGCTAACACCTATCTTACTCAAACTCTTCCAGAAAATTGCAGAAGAAGGTAAACTTCCAAACTCATTCTATGAGGCCACCATCACCCTAATTCCAAAACCAGACAAAGATGCCACACAAAAAAGAAAACTACAGGCCAATATCACTGATGAACATAGATGCAAAAGTCCTTAACAAAATTCTAGCATACAGAATCCAACAGCATATTAAAAAAATCATACACCATGACCAAGTGGGCTTTATCCCAGGAATGCAAGGATTCTTTAATATCCACAAATCAATCAATGTAATACACTACATTAACAAATTGAAAGATAAAAACCATATGATTATCTCAATAGATACAGGAAAGCCTTTGACAAAGTTCAACACTCATTTATGATTAAAACTCTCCAGAAAGCAGGAATAGAAGGAACATACCTCAACATAATAAAAGCTATATATGACAAACCCACAGCAAGCATCACCCTCAATAGTGAAAAATTGAAAGCATTTCCCCTGAAATCAGGAACAAGACAAGGGTGCCCACTCTCACCACTACTATTCAACATCATTTTGGAAGTTTTGGCCACAGCAATCAGAGCAGAAAAAGAAGTAAAAGGAATCCAGATAGAAAAAGAAGAAGTGAAACTCTCGCTGTTTGCAGATGACATGATCCTCTACATAGAAAACCCTAAAGATTCTACCAGAAAATTACTAGAGCTAATCAATGAATATAGTAAAGTTGCAGGATATGAAATTAACACACAGAAATCCCTTGCATTCCTGTACACTAACAATGAGAAAACAGAAAGAGAAATTAAGGAAACAATACCATTCACCATTGCAACAAAAAGAATAAAATACTTAGGGGTATATCTACCTAAAGAAACAAAAGACCTATACATAGAAAACTATAAAACACTGATGAAAGAAATCAAAGAGGACACAAACAGTTGGAGAAACATACCGTGTTCATGGATTGGAAGAATCAATATTGTCAAAATGGCTATTCTACCCAAAGCAATCTATAGATTCAATGCAATCCCTATCAAGCTACAACGGTATTTTTCACAGAACTAGAACAAATAATTTCACAATTTGTATGGAAATACAAAAAACCTCGAATAGCCAAAGTAATCTTGAGAAAGAAGAATGAAACTGGAGGAATCAACCTGCCTGACTTCAGACTCTACTACAAAGCCACAGTCATCAAGACAGTATGGTACTGGCACAAAGACAGAAATATAGACCAATGGAACAGAATAGAAAGCCCAGAGATAAATCCACGAACCTACGGACACCTTATCTTTGACAAAGGAGGCAAGGATATACAATAGAAAAAAGACAATCTCTTTAACAAGTGCTGGGAAAACTGGTCAACCACTTGTAAAAGAATGAAACTAGAACACTTTCTAACACCATACACAAAAATACCCGCAAAATGGATTAAAGATCTAAATGTAAGACCAGAAACTATAAAACTCCTAGAGGAGAACATAGGCAAAACACTCTCTGACATGAATCATAGCAAGATCCTCTATGACCCACCTTCCAGAATATTGGAAATAAAAGCAAAAATAAACAAAGGGGACCTAATGAAAATTAAAAGCTTTTGCACAACAAAGGGAACTATAAGTAAGGTGAAAAGACAGCACTCAGATTGGGAGAAAATAATAGCAAATGCAGCAACAGACAAAGGATTAATCTCAAAAATATACAAGCAACTCCTGCAGCTCAATTCCAGAAAAATAAATGACCCAATCAAAAAATGGGCTGAAGAACTAAACAGACATTTCTCCAGAGAAGACATACAGATGGCTAACAAACACATGAAAAGATGCTCAACATCACTCATTATCAGAGAAATGCAAATCAAAACCACAATGAGGTACCATTACACACCAGTCAGGATGGCCGCTATTCAAAAGTCTACAAGCAATAAATGCTGGAGAGGGTGTGGAGAAAAGGGAACCCTCTTACACTGTTGGTGGGAATGCAAACTAGTACAGCCACTATGGAGAACAGTGTGGAGATTTCTTAAAAAACTGGAAATAGAACTGCCATATGACCCAGCAATCCCACTTCTGGGCATACACACCGAGGAAACCAGATCTGAAAGAGACACGTGCACCCCAATGTTCATTGCAGCACTGTTTATAATAGCCAGGACATGGAAGAGACCTCAATGCCCATCAGCAGATGAATGGATAAGGAAGCTGTGGTGCATATACACCATGGAATATTACTCAGCCATTAAAAAGAATTCATTTGAATCAGTTCTAATGAGATGGATGAAACTGGAGCCCATTATACAGAGTGAAGTAAGCCAGAAAGATAAAGAACATTACACCATACTAACACATATGTATGGAATTTAGAAAGATGGTAATGATAACCCTATATGCAAAACAGAAAAAGAGACACAGATGTACAGAACAGACTTTTGGACTCTGTGGGAGAAGGCGAAGGTGGGATGTTTTGAGAGAACAGCATGTATATTATCTATCATGAAACAGATCACCAGCCCAGGTGGGATGCATGAGTCAAGTGCTCGGGCCTGGTGGGCTGGGAAGACCCAGAGGAATCGGGTGGAGAGGGAGATGGGAGGGGGGATCGGGATGGGGAATGCATGTAACTCCATGGCTGATTCATGTCAATGTATGACAAAACCCACTGCAATGTTGTGAAGTAATTAGCCTCCAACTAATAAAAATAAATGGAAAAAAAAAAAAAAAAAGAAAATTAACCTGTAGACATCTGTTTGGTGGAAGGTGATCTCTGATGCCAAGGTTGATTTTAAAGCCATTTTGGTAGAAATTTAAAAAATGATGGTAATCTTGAGAGAGAAATCAATGCTTGAGTTGTAGCTTTGAAAGTCTTTTATATTGGCATCATGGTTGGATTGCAGACAACCAAATAAATCTCTCTATTCATGCACTGGGGTCTCATGGTGGCTGTGTCTGGGAGTGGGTCATGTAAGGCGGTAAAGCTGAGTAGCCACGGAAGCGTTTGTATTGATCCCTGGATCTTGTGCAAACTTTTCTGTGTATCTTTAGCCCCTCTATGCTGGGAGTGCCCAACTGGACTTACCCATTGTTCAAAATACAACTGGAATAAGAAGATGAGAAAATAAATTTTGTTTCCACTTTATCGATGGAAATGACAAGGCTGCTGAGACTCAGAAATTATCCTGATCTCTCTTGAGCCTCAGCTTCCAGAATTCAATTTTACCAAAAATGAGGAAGTTGTATTACTTTGGGTTTATTAAGCATTTATAATGCACCTTTCATTTTAAGAACAAATTCCCTTTTGCTGTTTTGGTTAAGAAAATACTCCTTAGGCACAAGCTGAAGATGAAGTTCTTTTAACAAGCAGTTGCTTCACTAGAAATTTGCCCAAGTGATCCCCTACTTTAGTATTTAATAGGTATTTCCCACTGACTGTTATAAATTGTGCCTTTGATTCATACAACTATTGATGGTGATTTTAACATTGTTGTTATAAACTAAATACACGAAATAAGGTCTGTTAGCAAAAATGTGGGAACTGATGCTTGAATTTTGAACAAACCTTCTTTTATTAGCCATTGAGGGGAGACTTAGTGATTTTAGCTTCTTAATACTGGGGAAATCCATTAAGAAGAAAAATAAAATATCGAATCCATGCTTTGCCAATTAAGTTATATCACTATGTCATAGTTTTGTTTCTATATTTTAAACAAAATTCAGAAACTTCCACCTGACCCTATGCAAATCCTTTTTGTATTATGTAGTCCCATCTATTTGTTTTTGCTTTTGTTGCTCTTACCTAAGAAGATACCCCCCCAAAATATTGCAAAGACTGATGTCAACGAGCATACTAAGTCTTCTTCCAGGAGTTTTAAGGTTTCAGGTCTTACATTTAAGGAAACCATCAACAAAATGAAAAACCAACCTATGGAATGAGAGAAGATATTTGCAAATGGTGTATCTGATAAGGGATTAAGGTCTAAAACATATAAAAACTAACATTATTCAATATGAAAAAGAAAACACAATCTGGGACTTCCCTGGTGGTCCAGTGGTTAAGCATTCACCTTGCAATGCAGGGGACATGGGTTCAATCCCTGGTCGGGGATCTAGGATCCTATGTGCCATGGAGCAACCAAGACTGTGAGCCACAGCTAGAGAGTTTGTGTGCCAAAATGAAATATATGCTTGATACAATGAAGATCTCACATGCTGGAACTGAGATCTGACTCAGCCAAATGAAAATAAAAAACAAAACACAAAATCTGATTGAAAAATGGGCAGAGCACCCGAATAGACATTTTTCCAAGATGGCCAACTGACCTATGAAAAGATTCTCAACATCACTTGTCATCAGGGAAGTGCAAATCAAAACCACAATGAGATATCACTGCATACCTTGTCTGAACGGCCAGCACCAACAATATAACAAGTGTTGGCTAGAATGTGCACCACTGGTAGGAATATAAATTGGTGCAGCCACTATGGAAAAGAGTATGGATGCTCTTCAGAAAGTTGAAAATAGAACTACCATATGGTCCAGCAATCCACTTCTGGGTTTTTATCTGAAGATAATGAAAACACTAGCTGGAAAAGATATACACACCCCTATGTTCATTGCAGCATTATTTACAATGGCCAAGATAATGGAAGCAACCAAGGGTTCATGCATGGATGAGTGGATAAAGATGTGATATATATGTGTGTGTATATATATATACACACAATGGAACATTACTCAGCCATAAGAAGAGTGAAATATTGTCTTTAGCAATAACATGGATGTACCTAGAGAGTATTATGGGGCTACTCATGTGGTGCTCTTCTCCTGCCAATACGGGAGACATAAGAGATGTGGGTTCAATTCCTGGGCCGGGAAGATCCCCTGGATGAGGGCATGGGAACCCATTCCACTATTCTTGCTTGGAGAATCCCATGGACAGAGGAGCCTGGTGGGCTACAGTCTACAGGATGGCAAAGGGTCATATATAACTGAAGTGATTTAGCAGCAGCAGCAGAAAGTATTATGCTAAGTGAAATAAGTCAGACAGAACAAGACAGATACTGCATGATCTCACTTATGTGTGAGAAATAAATAAATGAATAAACAAAACAGGCACAAATTCGTAGATACAGAGAACAAACTGGTGGCCACCAGAGCGGGGGTGGGAGGGCAACACAGCTGAAGAGGATGAAGAGGTATGCACTTCCAGTTATAAATATGTCGTGAGGATGTAGCACACAGCAAAGGGAATGCATCAATAATACTGTAATAACTTTATATGGTGACAGGTGTTTACTAGTCTTATCAAGATGGTCAATTCATAATGTGTATAAATGTCAGATCACTATGTGGTACACCTGAAGCTAATATGATAGTGAATGTCAACTATACTGCATTTAAAGAAAAGGAAAAAAATCCATTAAAGTTTTTCTGTAAGGAATGTCCCAAAAGATAAGAATAAATAATTTTCTGGTATTACAAAAACATAAAATTCACATTTATCTTCTTTTCTTGTGGGGAGGTTTTTGTTTGCTTATTTATTTTCTGCTTTTTTTTTTTAATTTGCTTTTTTAAAATTTGCTTATTTATTTGAGATAGCCAGGCTAATTTCAGAGACTAAATTTAAATGACATTTTCTCCCTCCCTTCCTTCCTCCGTCTCTCCCTCTTTCCCTTTCTTGCTTCTTTCTCCTCTTTATTCTCTTTTATCTCTCTGTCTCTCTCTTTCTTTTTCTTTCTTTTTTAAAGACTTGGGAGTATTTGGGGGTGTCCATGTGAGAAAAGACCAGGAGAGTAGAGGAGGAGAGGAAAAGTTTTAAATTTGAGAAACTTGGTCCTTGCTCTTGTAACCAATGAAGAAGGTAATTGTGGGCACACTTGTGAACACCAGATTGCATATTTTGGTAAAACAGGCGTGTGTGGGAAGCAGACAGTATTCTCCTCGTCCTTTTAGCATTTTAATAAAAATCTTGGTAAAAAAAATCTCCCTGGGAATCAACTGACCTGGGGCTAGTTCTCTTTCTCTGATTCTGTGTTGCTTTCTCTGAGAAATGAAAGAATTGGATTCGGTGATCCACGGCCCTTTTCTTTTTTAGAGATTCTATGAAGCTGTGGTTTCAGGAGAGTAGGATCTCTTCAAAATGTTTCCTTTTCAATTAAAGCAATGGCTGAGAGCCACTTGTAATACAGAGGGAAGATCCTGGACATTTTCAGGTAAGGCAAGTTTTGGGGTCTATTTTGAGAAATCTGTACAGACAAAGCAGTTTGATCCATGCTATTGTTAAGCTTTGCTAACTTTTGCAGGTGGGAGTGGGCAATTACTTGCTAACAAAATCCTTCTAGGTTTATTTGGTTATGTCTCACGGTGTTTGCAAACATGGATTTTAAACAACATATGAATGTATAGAACCTAGGTTTATGTCTGGTAAAGAACTCTCAAAATTAACAAGCTTCTCTCCTTATTAGAGAATTGGTAAGCTGTCGTCTCTCTGTTTGCTGTTCTCAGAGATGCAGTTACTGGAATTCTGAAATGGGTCAAGCTGCTTTTAACCTAGCTACTGTTATTCAATTTTATCAATTCTTCATTTTCTATTAGCAGAAAATCTGTTTCATGACTTCAATATATAAAAGGTAGAAAGATCACAAAGCAGCCTTGAAGCAGATAAATATTGACCGACTCCAACATGCATGCTTGCTGAGACTCAGAATAACTTGGATTTTTGCTCTGGGACCAGGCCAGTAAAATGTTGAGGTTGTTCATGCCTAAATTGCTCAGTTTATCTCACTTGTTTCCATTTTGGTTTGTTTGTTTGTTTAGAAAACATCTGCTTTCTATTAGATTGTTTTATCCCCTTAACCTTTATAAATGACAATTAAGTCCACCTAGCCTGTCAATAGCATGTCATTTGTTTGTTGCTACAGCTGAGCCTGACCTTCATTGATTTTATTGGAGTAATTTGCTGGAAATGATTTTTTAATGTTAGATTTATTACCGAGGCACTTCATTGTCAGATAATTGAAGTAAATTGTAATTTTTTCCAAACCAAATGCAAGAAGTACGGGAAAGGGATATATTATTTTCAAGGGTTATTTCCCTATTAGGATAGAGACATATCTTATATATGTTATCATACAACTTTGCAAATTTGCACACATAGATTTTTTCTGAGTGGTGCATATTTTTTCTCCTTTTTTGGGCTTTTCCATAAGGATAGCTGATGTAGCAATAGGAGTTGGTAATGAATTAGCTTTCAAAGATGCCAATTAGATTAGATATCTACATAAATCTATGAAGTGACTATAACCCACCCCTTACATAAGGGGCCTTGCTCTTTTAATTTAGTTGCAGGTTCAGTTATGAATACACTGATGTTGTGCAGTTAATCTTACACAGATACTGCTCTATCTCCCAGTATTGATGTTAACAAGGTTTTTTCTTTTCTTTCTTTCTTTTCTAAAAATCATATTGTGCTTTTATCTCTTCAAAAACTTTGTTCAGGTAATCATGAACATTTCAATTCCTAAAAGGAGATATTTTCCCTGGTATTTAGTTTTTTTTAATCCCATTGATGTTAGAGATGGCTGTGTAATTGCTCTATCAATGCATGAAGGGGATCCTAAGTTTTGTATTTGGAAAGAGTTTGTGGATATATGACTCTTCCTTTAAAGGCTACTGTTTCCCAAAGTTAGCAAGGCCAGGCCAGCAAACTCTTGCCAGCAAAGTTGATATTCCTGTTTTCCTGGCACTGAATTCTGGCTTGAAATAAAGGAAATAGACTTTCAAATTTGACTTTAAATATAAGCAAACGAATCTGCTGTGTTCACACTCTAAATAATGATGTCTTGTTACATAGGAGGACTTCCAATATATTGAAACTAGTTAAAGTAAAGCAGAAGAGAACTTGAGCTTTAGTCTTTAGTGAATGTATGCCTTTATTTTTTTTCCCTCATGGGAGCAGAATCAAAGCAAGTCATCTTGTAACCAAAGGCAAAGAAAAAACGAGAATGAAATTCTCTGGAAGTCTGTTCTAATGACAGTAGTTTCTCTACTTCTTCACGATTGTTCTGAAGCAAAAGAAAAGTAAAGAAATAGAATTTTAAGACTGTTAACATGCTTTGTATAGATAAAAGATTTCTGGAAATGATATCCCTCTTGTCAGTTGATAAACTAAAATCATTACAATATGAGTGTATGAGTGGATATTGATGATGTAATAGTTTCCACTTATGTTACCAATGACTTCCTGTCCCATCATATATTTTATTAAAGTTTAGCATCATGTTTAGGCATCATGTTAAGCAGATAGATGATTACCTCCCCAGGATTGAAAAATTCAAATTTGCTGTGTCTTGAAAAGCTGTTCCATACAGGATTGGGAAAAATGTTCCAAAGAATGTTTGCAAAATCAAGTTCAACAGAGGTAGAATCTGATTTCAGAAAAGAAGTCTGTTGTGATCATCTCAGAATAAGAGTAAGCAGGTGACAAACGGTGTCCTTCTCAACAGACTGGACTCTGAGGTCCAATTTTCAGTAAAAATTACTGGGAAAAAGCTGCAGGACTTGAGGGAGAAACTTCTTGCTTTTAAATTGTCATGCTTCTCTCCTGTCTCTGTTCCTGTCACTATTATTGATATAAAGGATCCATCAACATATTTTTATGGGTGATTAAGAAAGGCTGACCTTTCCTTTGCAGGTACAAATAGGTACTTCTTCAGAGGCTGTAACTGAATGACAAGATAATTCTACCCATTTAATATTGAAGTGATGTTGATAGTATCATTCTTCTAGTGTTGGAAACAGGACCGGGTAGGGGCCCTTTCTGCCTCCGCCTGCTCTGCCCTGGGTGATGGATTTTCATTCTGACTAATCGCTGTCACATTAACCTGCACTATTTCATCCTTCAGAGCTGTCAAGATAATGACGATAATCCAAGTGGCTCATTGTAGGTAAAGGAAATTATATGAGCAAAGTAATATCATAAAACAGTGTTTAAATATTTTAATTTCATTTGTCAGGGCTGCCCCAACACTTCATTACACATATAACCATCTCTCATCAGTGGAATTAGTGCATTATTCATTACTGTTAATTATTTTCACATAATGGCTGCCCTGATATATTTAACCTCCACATTATATCTCAGATAATGGGTCTGTAAAATTGAATTGTGTGAAGAGTGGAGTTCTAAAGCTCATTTGCAGAACATCAAAGAACAAAGAAGAGGAAAAGAATTCTAAATGGGACATTCTGCCCAGCTGGGGCCAAACATTTGTTTCTGTCTGATTTGCATACAGAAAATAGGTGCTGTAGAAGTGGCTTAATACTGTACTGTCTGCTCCTATTATACAACCAATTAGGATTTGTTAATATCAAACCCATCGGAAACAATTTGAGAATTATAGCATGGAAAAATGAAACGGTTAAGAGAGTACTCTTATACAACATAGAGAGAATGAAATTTCCATTTGGGAACAATATGTAAGGGGCAGAGCGAGAGACAGAGGAGGGATGCTGGTGAGGTTCAGATTAATTATATACTTTTATGAATTACTTTAATAGTAGACACTAAGTTTTTTAAAGCAGTAAAAGCAAAGAATAACCATAAAAATCAATTTAGATTTTGGTCATTCATTTCTGTTACAGCCAATACAAAATTTTCCACTTATATTTTTGCTAATACTTTCTCAATAACTTTCAACGTTAGCACAAACAAGGCATTAATTTAGAGTCACCAGCACCCTATGAAGGGAAGCTGAATTTCATAACAACTTAATTCTTCATGATCGTGCTTTGCTATTGTTTTATTGAGCATTTGACAAGCGTAATGATCTGAGTAGCAATGTCAAACAAATCTGGACGCAAGTGTGTTATCTTTATACCTTTTCAATATGGTTGTTCTTCAGACGCTTAGTTGTGTCTGACTCTTTGCGACCTCATGGACTGCAGCACTTCAGGCTTCCCTGTCCTTCAGTATAGTAAACTGGACCAAAAAAACAACTGAAATCAGTAGATGCTGAATTAGAATCTCCTGATGATGGAACTTAGACATATGCATATTTTAAAAGTGTTGCAGGCAATTCCGATGGATTTCTTGTGATCAGATCCTTAGCTCTAAGAGGTGAGAGGAGCATGTGGCTCATGGCAGGCTCAAAGCCTCCCTTTTTTTGGCTTTTAAAGGACTCACTTTTTTTTTTAATTGGAGGATGATTGCTCTACAATGTTGGGTTGGTTTCTGCTGCACAACAAGTAGGACCAGCTATAAGTACACATGTATCCCCTCCCTTTTGAGCCTTCCTCCCCTCCACCACCCCACCTGTCTATAGGTCATCAAAGAGCCTGGCTGAGCTTCCTGTGCTAGCAGCAGCTTCCCACTAGCTATCTATTTTACATATGGTAGTGTACCTGTGTCAAAGTGACTCTGTCATGTCTGAATTTGAACAGTAACCTCTGCCTTGAGTGAGCTCATGATGACAGCAACTAAATCTTCTTGGCTTTCTTCACTGTTATCAAAGGGCACAATGGAGAGAGTCACTTAATAACTGCTTGTTAAATTTACTTTGCCTTGCTCAGATTTTCATTGTTGTAATTATACTGAAATTAATTTCTTCAATCTCATAAATTTTTCTTCCTTTGAATTTTTCTTAAGTCAAGTCCCATGAGTGGGATTCATGGTTTTGATAGCACCTGGTATATTGTGTCAAGGAGATTTCTAAGATTTGCACCAATTAATAATGTCATAACAATGTGTAAATGTAACAATTTGATTGCAACTTTGGCACAATTGGTTATTAATATTAAAACACTGTTCTTGTTAACCTAGAAAATAGAATCTCACTATTTTAGCATCTTTTATTTTTCCCTTATTGTCCAGGTTGAAAACTTGCCATTTTGATTTACATTTCTTTTTCTTTGTGAGTCATTTCTTAGTTATCTTAGCCCTTTGATCATTTATTTATTGACTTCTTAGTATTTTTCTTATCAAATTGAATGATCTTTTTATATAATAAGTGTATTATATATTTATCTGTCTTATTTGATGCTTTTTTTTTTTTACTGTCTGTTGCTTGCATTTTTCTTTTAGTTTTTTTAAAGAACTTATATCAAAGATTTTTTTCTTATGGAGTCAAATGAGTTGATATTTTTCTAGCATTTCTCCTCCCTGTGTGTTAAATGCTTCAAACATTGTCTCATTTAACACTTTTTCAAAAATCAAGTTCTGAAAAGTTTGAAAATATAGTGGAGAAATCCTAACCACAGAGTTGGGAATAAAATCATGATACTTTACAAATCAATCTTGTTTTTTAATGTATCAGACAAGCACCCCTCCTGAATACCCATCATGAGAATAAATGCTGTTGGTAGGAAACAAACAGAGAAGTTTTCCCTGCCGTTGTCTTTCCTTTTATTCTCATTCCTTATGTTCCTTGTGATTGAGTTGTCCTGTGGCATCAATCCATCATGTCTTTACATGCAAAATGAGGTCTGGACTTTTGCACTGGACTTTCAAGATCTTTTCTCCCCTCTTTGTCTGTTTCATTCTACATCCATAGCCCAATGTCTGATTATTTACTGAACATTTATTGAGCTTCTACTTTGTGCCAGTAAGGTGTTGAAAATAAGCAAAAGCATTCTCTGACTCTAAGAACCTCACAGTGTGATCAGCTTTCTCTTCCTGGAGTATTCTCTATATTATCCCACTTCTAGAGCCTGTTTAATGTGTTCATTCTATTTGGATGTTCTTAGACCTTGGATATTCCTTCAAAGCACTAACCATTCTTCAAGGCTCCCTTTGAAATTTCGCTTTTTAAAATAAGCTTTCTCTCTTTACTACATCCCTGTTGGAATGAATCACTCTGTTCCAAATATCCTCAGAGAATGATGTTTTTTAAAAATCTCTACTCTGGTATTTGATCTTTCTGTGTTTCATGATAGAGTTATTACTGTAAGCCTCTGTTTGCTAGATTACGACACTTATAACAATAGAGTTTGGATATTACTCAACTTTGTATATTTCACTACACATAGCAAGGCCTGTGCCCATGTGGATATTAAGTAAATATTTGTAGTTTTTTTCCTGTTTATTTCATAGAAAGCTCAAAGTCCCAGATTACAGTCAGCTTCTTCAGTATAGAATCACAATTTAGCATGACTTTGGAATTCTCAAATTTGTATATTCATTGCAAGACTGTAGAAAATATAGTTTCCGGACAGCTCAGATTTAGTATCCAATAGGTGCTCAATAAGTGTTCCTGATTAACAAGCTGAAAGAGCATTAAATCCATGCAGAGGACCTGCAAAAATATTATCTACTTTGTCTTTCATATAATTCTGTATTTTTGCAATTAAAAAATGGCAAAAAAATGGCATAAAGTATCATTTGGCTTGTCAACTGAAGCATCATGTCAGTTCTGGGATTGAAAATTTTACATTAACTCCCTGCAAAGTGTTAATTTACATTGTCTCCTGTTTTCATCATTTGCTAAAAAGGTTTATTTCACAGCTGCCAAGTGGCAAAGGGTTTTTGGCTCTTTCTGTTAAGTATTAATAAAACATCCCATAATACAGATCCCCTTCACCTGGTTCATCTGGGACTTGTTTGGAAGAGATCCATTTATTACACTTAAAGTTTGTTACATCCTTCCATTTCCGTAACAAATCCCAGGGCACCACCATGGCCCAGAAAGGTTGGTGTTCCTTTGTTTAGAGACTTAAGAAAGATTACTGTCTGCCGTCAGTGTCAGGATGTGTCAAAAGCAGGGTCCCTCTTTTATTTTTACTTGGCGGCCCTAAGAATGAAGACAATCTGATGTTTCTAATGAAAATGACTTTTTTAAACAAGTCATCTCCCACAGCTTGCTTGACAAAATACCAAGGCCAATTCTAGGGAAAATTGGGAAGCTGAAAAAGCTTGTTTTTCCTTCTTGCCCACGTTGTTTTCTGAACTGTTTTGCCTTCTTGGGATGCATCACTGATTGTGTAACTTGCCTATTCCTCCCCCTGTGCCCTTCTTCCCAGGTCTGCCCTCTCTGACTTTTACCCTAGCATCGCCTTCTCTTTGACTTCCACTTTCCTTAGCTCCTGCTATCTTCACAGGAAGGTGAATAACTAATGTTTCCTCTTCTCTTCCTGTGACCCTGGTACTGCTAAACACCTAAGGTGTATTATGTCATCAGTCCGTCCTCAAAGTAATTCCATAAAGTGGCTGTTATTATTACCATCCTTTTACAAGTGAAGTAAGCGAGTCTTGGTGAATTTAAAATATTTGCCCAAGGTCACACAACAAGCGTAGTAGATGGTAATTTCCATAGCTGGCTGCAACAAGAGCTCTCATCCTGCATGTTCTTTGACGATGTGACCTTATGACTCTTCCCATTAAGGGATCAGGTCCTGTGTCTCTTGCCTTTGAATCTGGGTGGATTTATGACTACGTCACTCAACAGAGTGTGGCTGATGTGACACGACTTGGCATCTGCATCTAGAACATGAAAGGAAATGTAACTTTGGCCTTGATCACTGGACCACTTGTACTGGGAGCCCTGAGCTGCCATGTGTGAAGTCTGATTACCCTGAGGCTGCCATATTGTCAAGAAGCCAAGTTATGCAGAGAGGTCACACGCAGCTGCTCTGCCTGGCAATCCTAGCTTTGAGTCATTTTATCTCTAGTACCAAACTTGTGAATGAAACCTTCTAAGATGCCCCCCACACCCCACCTGCTGCAGACCAACTAGCTCATCAGCCAGCTGAGCATCACTGAGTGATCTTAGGCAGTGCTACAAGGAACAACAACAAAAAAATCACTGAGATGAGCACTTCCCCAAATCTCTAACCCACAGAACCTGAACAAAATGAAATAGTTGTTGTTTTAAGTCATTGAGTTTGGGGGTGATTTGCTATATAACAAAAGTAACTGGAACAGCTAGAAAATAGTAGAACCAGAATGTGAACTGCCTAGTTTGTCTCCAGAACTCCTTCACTTAAGCCCTACCCTCTCATGGTGAACAAACCCCCAATAATTTCTGACTTATTTTCTACTAGTATTTGCGTGCAATAGGATCTTCTTTTACAGAAAAATTAAATTTCTTATGATGAAATTTCTGGCATCACTGGAAGTGTTGATTGGGTTCCTCAAATCAAAACAAGGTAATCATTGCTGTTTTACACCGGAGAAACATTATTCATTCAACATTATATTTGTGAAACTGACTCTTGTTGGAGAAGGCAGTGTTAATGTATTATTAACTTATTGTTAATGTATATGTTAATAGTACTCCATGGAATGCCTATTTCATAATCCAGCCTTTGTGTATCCAGCTTTTATGACACTTAGGTTACAAAAGACATCATATTTTTAAAAAAGTATTCTCTTTCTTTTTTTTTCTTTTTCTCATTGTATTTTACTTTTTATTTTAAAATAAGATATAATTGACATATAACATTATATTAGTTTCAGGTATATAACATAGTGATTCATTACATGCATGTATTACAAAATGGTCACCACAATAGGTCAAGATAACATCATCATCACCAGTATTAATAGCAGCAATTTTTGTTTCTTGTGATGGGAAATTTTAAGACCTTCTCTCTTGACAATTTTCAAATATACAATACAATATTGTTAACTGTAGGTCTTCCCCGAGAAGTTACAAATACAGAAGGAACATAACACGTGGGAAATAACCACCAAATGAAGTATAATGCCATCCACTTAGAAATGGCAACCCACTCCAGTATTCTTGCCTGGAAAAATCCATGAATGGAAGAACCTGGCAGGCTACATACCATGGGGTCGCAAAGAGTCAGATATGACTGAGCGACTTCACTTTTGCCTCCACAGGCAAGTGAGAATAAGGGTATAGGGGCATAGGCAAAGTCTTCACACACTGAGAAGACCTGTTAGATCTCGGGTGGACTCAGACTGGAAGAAGTTGAGATTTCATCTAAAAGGTGTGTGGGGGTAGGAAGTGCGGAGAGTGGGAGGGGTGGGGCTTGCATCCCTAGGGCCAACTGGGTAGTTCAAGTCCTGCATCCAAGGGTGGATGTGCAGCCTTGGGGAAGGTAGAAGATGAAGTTGGGTGGCCCAGAGTGGAGACAGTCTTCAGGAAGTCCTCGTGATGTTTGGCACTGTGGTCAGGCAGTGCTGTAGACCCAGACTAGAAACTGTGGGCCGAGACAGTGACTGCCAACTCCCAAACCAGGGGCAGGAGGGCCTGGGATTGGGGCAAAGGGTTTCAGAGTCCTCGTCAAAGTGGCTGCCTGGAATTCTAGGCTAGGAATATAAAACCAACATGGCAGGAGAGAAGGAACTAGAAGGCCTGGAGAGGAAGCTGATGGCCAGACTTTCCCCCAGCTCTGCCAATGTCCTTCTTGATTGGTTGGTGCTCAGGTTTTGTAGCCTGCTAATAGTTTGATCATCACTTTTTTGGCTTCAGGCAGGGAAGACGTGTAGGTACTATGACAACTTTTGTTGTAAATCCACCCAAAATGTTATCACTGAGATCTCAAATTGGAGAAAGTTAAAAAAAAAAGAGAGAGAGAGATTCTTTTTTTTTTTTTTTTAATATGGACCATTTTTTAAAGTCTTTATATTGAAATTGTTACAATATTGCTTCTGTTTTTTGTTTTGGTTTTGCAGTCACAGGAATGTAGGATCTTAGCTCCTGGAACAGGGATCAAGCCTGCACCTCCTGCATTGGAAGGCAAAATTTTAACCACTGGACCACCAGGGAAGTCCCTAAAAAAATGATTCTTGCTTTTCCCTGCTTTTGACTTTTCCCTTTTGTGTAAATTTCATTTGAACGAGAAATGGCAGAGAAACAAAACCTACCTGGGTGCGAGGACACATGGGTGTGGTTTTAGTTCTGCTGTGTGTGTGAGAGAATTTTCAGACAAACAAGGAATAGCTCTGGATCACACTGGTTCTTTCTCAATGAGTTATCAGGATGCGAATGTTGATTGAACTGCCGATGCTGAGTCACCCCTTCAGTCTCAGCCTGAGGACGACCTGGGGCCCTATCTCTTGGGGATTACAATTGATCACTCCAGCTACTGGTCTCTTCACAAACATCAGAATTCACATTAGCCAAATAATGTGGATTTAAAGATATCTCAGGGGAGATTTGATTCCATTAAGAGTTGTTAAGGCATTGCAGTTCAATAGGATGAGCCGAAGAGCTGGAATAACAGGACTCTGAATGTAATTGCCTTGCTGCCATTAACTCACTGCACACACTGTTTACTGTCCAGTCTTTCCCCACTCTTCAAATGCAGAAGGAAACACATTGACGTCCCTCACCAGGATATTCTAGAACATAAAATATGTATTAGATATTTTGTCTAAGAAAAATATAATGCAATACACATCACAAGTTGAATGCTACATTTTCATAAGAAATACTTGATCTGTATTTAGATTTCCAAAAATTAGACTGCAAAAGTTCATCCGAATTGTAACAAATGCATTTTAAAGTTTTCCACTCACTGAAATGAGTATCCACTTTTAATAAATTTAAATGTAATGCAGAAATAAACAAAGCCCCAAATTCAGTTCTTCAGGTTACAAGTGGCTGGTGGTTACTGTATTAGAGGATTAAGGTCTATGCTGGTACAGAAATCCACAGGAACAAAAACTTCAGCTACACAAATATACAGAACATGCTATGTTTTTAGATTATTTTCTGCCATGTAGCTTAGTATTTATCTCCTAACTACCAAAATTATTTCTAATACTAGGTAGACTCTTTCTAATACACTTTACACATTTTCTTGACTTCTTTTTCTAAATGAATTATTTATTAATATTTATTTGGCTGTGCAGGTCTTAGTTGCAGCACTCGGGATCTTTAGTTGTGGCATGCAAACTCTTAGCTATGACGTGTAGGATCTAGTTCCCTGACATGGGATCAAACTTGGACCCCGTGCATTGGGAGCTCAGAATCTTAGCCACTGGACCACCAGGGAAGTCCCTTCTTAAGTTAAGAACACTGAACATGATCAAAACGTTACTTGCTGAGCTAAGACCACAGTTACAAACATCAGTTATGGTTCTGTGCTGTGGTTAGTCGCTCAGTCATGTCCAACTCTTTGTGAACCCATGGACTGTAGCCTGTAGGCTCCTCTGTCCATGGGGATTCTCCAGGCAAGAATACTGGAGTGGGTTGCCTTGCCCTCCTCCAGGGGTTCTTCCTAACCCAGGGATCAAACCCAGGGATCAAACCCAGGTCTCTCACCTTGCAGGCAGATTCTTTACCATCTGAGCCACCAGGGAAGTCCAAGAATACTGGAGTGGGTATCCTATCCCTTCTCCAGGGGATCTTCCCAACCCAGGAATCGAACTGGGGTCTCCTGCATTGCTGGTGGATTCTTTAGCAGCTGAGCTACCAGTTATGGTATTATATTTTAATTCAGTACTGCCTTCAGGGGTTGTTAGACCAGGGGTTGGTAACCTACTGTTGGAGGCCAAATGTGGCCCTCTGTCTAGTCTACCCTTTAAATAATACCTCACTGGAACATAGCCAAGTCCATTCATTTGTACATCATCTGTGCCTACTTTTGTGCAACAGTGGCAGTGTGGAGTAGCTGCGATAGACTCCAGATAACCTGCCAACCCTCATACATTTACTCTCTGGTGTTTATGGAAAAAGTTTGTCAGTCCATGGAGTAGACTATACCAACTGACCCAAACTGGAAACTGGGTAGCTTCTCATGTCTTCTTCTTATCATTCTCCTTACTCCATTGTGAGTGAGAAGTTTTCTCTTCATTGCTCTCAGGGTTCCTACATATGGTGAGTGACTTATTGATTGAAAACTACTATGGGTTTAGAAACGAGTAGTTACAAAATGTGTTAGGTGGTTTTTATACCAGGAGCAAACTGACCATGATAGGTTCAGCTTTGAGTTTTGCGGCATCTACTTGGCTATGCAGGAATGTTATCTTTATTTCTAAGTTCTAGACATGTTGGCGTCTGCTCAGTCCTCTTACCTTGTCATGCATGGGCCCTCTACTTCAGCATGCTCCAAAAAAGTCAGTTGCTGATTGTGGACACATTCACTTGCACACTCACTGTGGACTTCCCCAACATGTTTCCTGTCACACAGCAGGGAATCAGTATCCTTACTGAACTGCCTGAGTAACTACATATAAGAGTTTATCCTTTTTTTATATGTACAAATAAATCACAAATTATGGAATAATTGTTAGGCCATGAAAACCTTAACTCAAGCAGTTTTTTAAGATATCTTCCAACTTATGAACCTGTTTGATATAATCCACTAAACTATCAGATTAAGCATAACCTATAGCATGTTGGCAGAGTAGGAGGACGTGCACTCATCTTCTCCTGCAAGAACTCCAAAATTACAACTCGTTGTTGAACAACCATTGACAGGAGAATGTTGGATCCCACCAAAAAAAGATACCTCACGTCCAGGAGCAAAGGAGAAACCCTAGAAAGATGGGAGGAGGGGCGAAATCACATTTAGAATCAAACCCCATGCCTGCCAGAGATGCTTGGAGGACTCAACCAAACTCTATGCACACCAGAAACCAGAGGCCCCACAGAGATTGAGCCAGAACTATGCCTGAGCATCTCCTGCGGAGGCACAGGTCAGCAATGGCCTGCCGCAGGGGCAGGGGCTCTGGGTGCAGCAGACCTGGGTAGGGCATAAGCCCTCTTGGAGGAGGTCGCCATTAACCCCACCGTAGAGCTGCCAGAACTTACACAGGATTGAGGAAACAGGCTCTTGGAGGGCACAGACAGAATCTTATGTGCACCAGGACTCAGGAGGAAGGAGCAGTGATCCCACAAGAGACTGAGCCAGACTTGACTGTGAGTGTCCAGGAGTTTCTGGTGGAGGTATGGGTTCGTGGTGGCTTGCTGCAGGGTCAGGGCTGCATGTGACCTTTTGAAGGAGGTCACCATTATCTTCATCACCTCCACCATAGTTTGGCCTCAGCTCAAACAACAGGGAGTGAACACTGCCCCGCCCATCAACAGAAAATTGGATTAAAGATTTACTGAGCGTGGCCCCACCCATCAGAACAAGATCCAGTTTCCCCCTCAATCATTCTCTCCCATCAGGAAGCTTCCATAAGCCTCTTATCCATCTTCATCAGAGGGCAGACAGACTGAAAACCACAATCACAGAAAACTAACCAAACTGATCACATGGACCACAGCCTTGTCTAACTCAGTGAAACTATGAGCATGCCATGTAGGGCCACCCAAGACAATAGGTCATGGTGGAGAGTTCTGACAAAATGTGGTCCACTGGAGAAGGGAATGGCAAACCACTTCAGTATTCTTGCCTTGAAAACCCCATGAACAGTATGAAAAGGCAAAAATATAGGACACTGAAAGATGAACTCCCCAGGTCGGTAGGTGCCCAATATGTTACTGGAGAGAAGTGGAGAAATAATTCCAAAAAGAAAGAAGAGACAGAGCCAAAGCAAAAACAACACCCAGTTGTAGATGTGACTGGTGATGGAAGTGAAATCTGATGTAAAGAGCAATATTGCCTAGGAACCTGGAATGTTAGGTCCATGAATCAAGGTAAATAAGAAATGGTCAAACAGGAGATGGCAAGAGTGAACATCGACATTTTAGGAATCAGTAAACTAAAATGGACTGGAATGGGATAATTTAACTCAGTTGACCATTATATCTACTGCTGTGGGCAGAAATCCCTTAGAGGAAATGGAGTAAACATCATAGTCAACAAAAGAGTCCAGAATGCAGTACTTGGATGCAATCTCAAAAACAACAGAATGATCTCCTTTCATTTCTGAGGCAAACCATTCAGTATCACAGTAATCCAAGTCTATGCCCTGATCAATAATGCTGAAAAAGATGAAGTTGAATGGTTCTATGAAGACTTACAAGACCTTCTAGAATTAACACCCCAAAAAAGATGTCCTTTTCATTATAGGGGATTGGAATGCAAAGTAGGAAATCAAGGGATACCTAGAGTAACAGGAAAATTTGACCTTGGAGTCCAAAAAGAAGCAGGGAAAAGGCTAACATAGTTTTGCCAAGAGAACACACTGGTCATAGAAAACACATTCTTCTAACAACACAAGAGAAGATTCTACACATGGACATCACCAGATGGCCAACACTGAAATCAGAATGATTATATTCTTTGCAGCCAAAGATGGAGAAACTCAGTCAGCAAAAACAAGACTGAGAGCTGAGTGTGGCTCAGATCATGAACTTTCTATTGCCATTTCAAACTTAAATTGAAGAAAGTAAGGAAAACCACTAGATGATTCAGTTTAGTTCAGTTCAGTCACTCAGTCGTGTCCGATTCTTTGTGACACCATGAATCACAGCACACCAGGCCTCCCTGTCCATCACCAACTCCCAGAGTTTACTCAAACCCATGCCCATCGAGTTGGTGATGCCACCCAACCATCTCATCCTCTGTCGTTCCCTTCTCCTCCTGCCTCCAAACCCTCCCAGCATCAGGGTCTTTTCCAATGAGTCAACGCTTCTCATGAGGTGGCCAAAGTATTGGAGTTTCAACTTCAAAATCAGTCCTTCCAATGAACACCCAGGACTTATCTCCTTCAGGATGAACTGGTTGGATCTCCTTGCAGTCCAAGGGACTCTCAAGAGTCTTCTCCAACACCACAGTTCAAAATCATCAACTTTTCAGTGCTCAGTTTTCTTCACAATCCAACACTCACATCCATACATGACCACTGGAAAAACCATAGCCTTGACCAGATGGACCTTTGTTGGCAAAGTAATGTCTCTGCTTTTTAAAAATATGCTATCTAGGTTGGTCATAACTTTCCTTTCAAGGAGTAAACATCTTTTAATTTCATGACTGCAGTCACCATCTGCAGTGATTTTGGAGCCCAAAAAAATAAAGTTTGACACTGTTTCCACTGTCTCCCCATCTATTTCCCATGAGGTGATGGGACCAGATGCAATGATCTTAGTTTTCTGAATGCTGAGCTTTAAGCCAACTTTTTCACTCTCCTCTTTCACTTTCATCAAGAGGCTTTTTAGTTCCTCTTCACTTTCTGCCATAAGGGTAGTGCCATCTGCATATCTGAGGTTATTGATATTTCTCCCAGCAATCTTGATTCCAGCTTGTGCTTCATCCAGCCCAGCGTTTCTCATGATGTACTCTGCATATAAGTTAAATAAGCAGGGTGACAATATACAGCCTTGACGTACTCCTTTTCCTATTTGGAACCAGTCTATTGTTCCATGTCCAGTTCTAACTGTTGCTTCCTGACCTGCATACAGGTTTCTCAAGAGGCAGGTCAGGCAGTCTGGTATTCCCATCTCCTTCAGAATTTTCCACAGTTTATTGTGATCCACACAATCGAACGCTTTGGTGTAGTCAATAAAGCAGAAATAGATGTTTTTCTGGAACTCTCTTGCTTTTTTGATGATCCAGTGGATGTTGGCAATTTGTCTCTGGTTCCTCTGCCTTTTCTAAAACAAGCTTGAACATCTAGACGTTCTCAGTTCATATATTGCTGTAGCCTGGCTTGGAGAATTTTGAGCATTACTTTACTAGCGTGTGAGATGAGTGCAATTGTGCGGTAGTTTGAGCATTCTTTGGGATTGCCTTTTGTAGGGATTGGAATAAAAACTGACCTTTTCCAGTCCTGTGGCCACTGCTGAGTTTTCAAATTTGCTGGCATATTGAGTGCAGCACTTTCACAGCATCATCTTTCAGGATATGAAATAGCTCAACTGGAATTCCATCACATCCACTAGCTTTTTTTGTAGTGATACATTCTAAGGTCCACTTGCCTTCATATTACAGGATGTCTGGCTCTAGGTGAGTGATCATACCATTGTGATTATCTGAGTTGTGAAGATCATTTTTGTACAGTTCTTCTGTGTATTCTTGCCACTTCTTCTTAATATCTTCTGCTTCTGTTAGGTCCATAAAATTTCTGTCCTTTCTTGAGCCCATTTTTGCATGAAATGTTCCCTTGGTATCTTTAATCTTCTTGAAGAGATCTCTAGTCTTTCCCATTCTGTTGTTTTCCTCTATTTCTTTGCATTGATTGCTGAGGAAAGCTTTCTTATCTCTCCTGGTTATTCTTTGGAACTCTGCATTCAAATGGGAATATCTTTCCTTTTCTCCTTTGCTTTTCACATCTCTTCATTTCACAGCTATTTGTAAGGCCTCCTCAGACAACCATTTTACCTTTTTTGCATTTCTTTTCCGTGGGGATGGTCTTGATCCCTGTCTCCTGTGCAATGTCATGAACCTCCGTCCATAGTTCATCAGGCTCTCTGTCTATCAGATCTAGTCCCTTAGATCTATTTCTCACTTCCACACTATAGTCATAAGGGATTTGATTTAGGTCATACCTGAATGGTCTAGTGGTTATCCCTACTTTTTTCAGTTTAAGTTTGAATTTGGCAATAAGGAGTTCATGATCTGAGCCACAGTCAGCTCCCAGTCTTGTTTTTGCTGACTGTATAGAGCTTCTACATCTTTGGCTACAAAGAATATAACCAATCTGATTTCGGTGTTGACCACCTGGTGATGTCTATGTGTAGAGTCTTCTCTTGTGTTGTTGGGAGAGGGTGTTTGCTATGACCAGTGTGTTCTCTTGGCAAAACTCTATTAGCCTTTGCCTTGCTTCATTCCGTACTCCAAGGCCAAATTTGTCTGTTACTCCAGGTGTTTCTTGACTTCCTACTTTTGCATCCCAGTCCCCTAAATGAAAAGGACATCTTTTTTGGTGTTAGTTCTAAAAGATCTTGTAGGTCTTCATAGAACCGTTCAACTTCAGCTTCTTCAGCCTTACTGGTCGGTGCATAGACTTGGATTCAAGTATGACCTAAATCAAATCCCTTGCAATAATACAGTGGAAGTGACAAATAGATTCAAGGGATTAGATCTGATAGAGCGCCTGAAGAACTATGGAAGGAGGTTCCTGACATTGTACAGAAGATAGCGATCAAGATCATCCCCAAGAAAAAGAATGGCAAGAGGTAAAATGGTTGTCTGAGGAGGCCTTACACTTAGATGAGAAAAGAAGAGAAGCTAAAGGCAAAGGAGAAAAGGAAAGATATACCCATTTGAGTGCAGAGTTCCAGAGAATAGCTAGGAGAGATAAGAAAGCCTTCCTCAATGATCAGTGCAAAGAAATAGAGGAAAACAATAGAATGGGAAAGACCAGAGATCTCTTCAAGAAAATTAAAGGTACCAAGGGAACATTTCATGCACAGATGGCCTCAATGAAGGACAGAAATTGTATGGACCTAAGAGAAGCAGAAGATGTTAAAAGGTGGCAAGAATATACAGAAGAACTATACAAAAAAGATGTTCATGATGCAGATAACCATGATGATTATCTCATCATCTCTCTCTCATGAGATCACTCACCTAGAGCCAGACATCCTGGAATGTGAAGTCAAGTGGACCTTAGGAAACATCACTACGAACAAAGCTAGTGGAGGTGATGGAAATCCAGTAGAGCTATTTCAAATCCTAAAAGATATGCCAGCAAATGTGGAAAACTCAACTGTGTCCACAAGACTGGAAATAGTCAGTTTTCATCCCAATCCTGAAGAAAGGCAATGACAAAGAATGTTCAAATTAATGCACAATTTCACTCATCTCACATGCTAGCAATGCTGAAAATTCTCCAAGCCAGGCTTCAACAGTTTGTGAACCGTGAACTTCCAGATGTTCAAGCTAGATTTAGAAAAGGCAGTGGAACCAGAGATCAAATTTCCAACAACCGCTGGATCATCAAAAAAGCACGAGAGTTACAGAAAAAAATTTACTTCTGCTTTATTGACTACACTAAAGCTTTTGACTGTGTGAATCACAACAAATTGTGGAAAATTCTTCAGGAGATGGGTATACCAGACCACCTGGCCTGCCTCCTGAGAAATCTATATGCAGGTCAGGAAGCAACAATTAGAACTGGACATGGAACAACTGACCGGTTCCAAATTGGGAAAGAAGTTCGTCAAGCCTGTATATTGTCACCCTGTTTATTTAGCTTATATGCAGATAATATCATGCAAAATGCTGGGTTGGATAAAGTACAAGATGAAATCAAGATTGCCAGGAGAAATATCAATAACCTCAGATATGCAGATGACACCACGCTTTGCAGAAAGAGAAGAGGAACTAAAGAGCCTCTTGACAAAAGTAAAAGAGTAAAGTGAAAAAGCTGGCTTAACACTCAACTTTCAAAAAGCTAAGGCCATGGCATCCAGTTCCATAATTTCATGGCAAGTAGATGGGGGAACAGTGTAAACATTGGCAGACTTTATTTTTTTGGGCTCCAAAATCACTGCAGATGGTTACTGAAGCCATGAAGTTAAAAACACTTACTTCTTGGAAGAAAAGCTATGAAAAACCTAGACAGCATTTTAAGAAGCAGAGACATTATTTTGCAGACAAAGGTCCATCTAGTCAAGGCTATGGTTTTTCCAGTAGTCATGTATGGATGTGAGAGTTGGACTATAAACAAAGCTGAACACTGAAGCATTGATCCTTTTGAACTGTGGTGTTGGAGAAGACTCTTGAGAGTCCCTTGGACTGCAAGCTGATCCAACCAGTCCATCTTAAAGGAAATCAGTCCTGAATATTCATTGGAAGGACTGATGCTGAAGCTGAAACTCCAATACTTTGGCAACCTGATGCAGAGAACTGACTCACTCGAAGACTCTGATGCTGGGAAAGATTGAAGGTGAAAGGAGAAGTGGATGACAGAAGATGAGATGGTTGGATGGCATCATGGACTTGATGGACGTGTGTTTGAGTAGGCTCTGGGAGTTGGTGAAGGGCAAGGAAACCTGGCGTGCTGTAGTCCATGGTGTCGCAAAGAGTCGGACATGACTGAGCGACTAAACTGAACTGAACTAAATAGCACGTTAGTGCAAAACTATCACACTTTCTCCTCCACTGTGCAAAGTGAAAGTTGCTCAGTTGCTCCCTATCCTTGGAATTCTTCAGGCAAGAATATTGGGGTAGGTAGCCATTCCCTTCTTGAAGGGATCATCCTGACCTAGTGATTGAACCTGGGTTTCCCACATTGCAGGCAGATTCTTTACCATCTGAGCCACAAAGGAAGCCCCTCTCCTCCACTATAACAGGTCAGATAGTAATTTGGTAAAGAGTTCTGTAAGTTAGGAATCTTTTATCTTTTGGTTGTGTAATATGTATGTTTAAGTTGCATCAACTTTTGAGAATAAATTATGGCATATTTAAATGAGGTCCCATTTCTATTACTACTGAAATTAAATGATTTGGGGTCCCCACTTCCCAGGGCAGATACTCACATTTCCACATTTCCCGTGTCTCCCAGTTTCCTCCTTCAGCCTTGGTCCCACAGGTGCAGATTTCTGACAACCACTGATCCTCTCCCATCATCTCCCTCCCCTTTCCCTTCTTCCTCCCCTTCCCCCGTCATCTTACCTCTGCCCCTCCCAGACTCCAGAACAAGCACTGCCGCTGCTGCTGAGTCACTTCAGTCGTGTCCGACTCTGTGTGACCCCATAGCTGGCAGCCCACCAGGCTCCCCCGCCCCTGGGTTTCTCCAGGCAAGGACACTGGAGTGGGTTGTCACTTCCTTCTCCAATGCATGAAATTGAAAAGTGAAAGTGAAGTCAGTCAGTCCTGTCCGACTCTTAGCGACCCCATGGACTGCAGCCTACCAGGCTCCTCTGTCCATGGCACTTTCCAGGCAAGAGTGCTGGAGTGGGGTGCCATTGCTTTCTCCCAGAACAAGCACAGAGACACATTTTTACTCAGGAAAAGATCATTTCTTTGAAGGAAACATAACTTGCAGAGCTTCAAAGCTGTCTACATTAGAGACAACTTTATATTACCAGCCAGACCAGTTTAGCTCTTTTTAAAAATTTTTACTTATTTATTTTTTTGGCAGCATTGGGTCTTGGTTGAGGCACGCCTGGACTGAGAGATCTTTTGCTGCTCTTCATTGCTCGGACTTCTCTCTAGTCGGTGGTGCATGAGCTCCAGAGCATGTGGGCCTCACTAATTGTGGCGCTCGGGCTTAGTTGTCACCTCAGCATGTGGGATCTTAGCTCCCCAGCCAGGGATCAAACCCACATCCCCTCCACTGGACAGCAGATTCTTAACCACTGGACCACCATGGAAGTCCCCAGTTTAGCTCTTTGTAGTCACTGGTCTCCAATACCTCTATTTCAGAAGAGAGTCTTTGCTTTACATTTGAAAGCTGAAAGGACTATTTGGATGATTTTTTTTTTTTTTTCAGAATTCAAGGAATAGTCTGTCCCCAAAACAATATGCTAAGAGTATTAAATATTGCTTTTAAATGACAATTTCCCAGCTACCTTAAGGTTGTAAACATCTTTAGGGCTCAGTTTTCATAATGGCATCTCAATTCTGCATGGGAAAGAGCTAAACACTGTGTAACTTGTACATTCCCAGGAGTCTGCCTTCTGGTGGATTGTGAAATTCCCTAGACTATTAGCAGGAGGCATTAGTGGAGGAATATAAACTAATCTCTCCATAAATCTGTCAAAAAATTCACATTGAATTAAGTTTCTAATAAATACATTTATTTCTTGGCATGGAGAATTTCTGTCCTCATGGGACAATGAAACGTCAAGGTCCTGAGAAAACGTTGTGTTACAATAACTAGTTGAAATCAAGGAGTTAGCAGAGAGGTTCATTCTCAATGACCAGAGAACCCAGTGCCTTCTCTTTGGAAAAGCAGTCTCTGAGTGGCCCTTAGGATACACTCCAAAGATGTAGTCTTCTCCTCCTTCTACCTCTACACACAATTTAGCACCAAAGTCAGTGCTCTGAGGAAGTTTGTGATCTGAATACCACCATTTTCTGGTGATAAATAATTCCTTATTTAGATCAGAAACATAATAGAAGAAAAAGGTTAGAACTGCTGAGCTCTGTAATCTGACACAAAGGAAAACCTCATTCTTCAAATTGTTGCTCACCAGTCTTTTAGAGGAAGCTTGAAAGATTTTGTTTGCAAAAAGCTGTCGAGGGGTTATAAGGTCATCTCTAGCTACAAAGCTCCTTAGGGTTTTCAAAGTACTTAACCATTCCCTGAAAGCGCCCTTTCCCTGGGAGTGTTCAAAGCCTCCCTAGAAGGTTTTTCAATATTTCCTTTTCTCCAGTCAAACTAGGTTCATTGTTTAGAAGAAATGGATTAGGTGAGTGTCTTTGAACTGCATTTTAAAAGGACTATGAAGTCAAGTGACTTTAAACAGACACATACAAGTAATTCATAGTGAAAGAAGGGTTTTAAACTGTTGGTTGTCATGATGGGGGGAAATATGGTTGAAGTGGAGGTGTATTATGTCAGTTAAAAAGCAAACACATCTTCTTAACAGAGCTGGATTTCAAGGGTTTTATTCTTCATTTTCCACATACAGCTTGACTCCTGGCCACAGGCCAACCCTGCCTTTTTGAAGTGTTGCTATTTAATTCATGGTCGCGCTAACATTCTAACAGCTACATGGACAGAGTAGAGATTTAAAGCAATATCAGGATTAGGTGGGCTTCCCAGGTGGCGCAGTGGTAAAGAATCTGCCTGCCAATGCAGGAGATGCAAGAGACAGCAGATTTGATCTCTGGGTTGGGAAGATCCCCTAGAGTGGGAAATGGCAACCCACTGCAGTATTCTTGCTTGGAGAATCCTATGGACAGAGGAACCTGGTGGACTAAAGTCCATGGGGTTGCAGAGAGTCGGACATGACTGATAACGCATGTACCACACGGGTTTAGGCAGGCCAAAAGATCAACAACTATCAAATAACTAACTAGTAAATGTATATCAAGCACAAACTATGTGCAAAGAAATAGTGTATTTTGTGGCCTCGTTTTGCTAGCTCAAAGTCTAATTCTATACTTTCCAAAGCTTGGTAAAAGAAAGATGAGTCTTTCTATAATTATAGGTGAATTGGACACATTTTTCACAAACTAATTTTCACTGGGTTGTCAGACCAGGGCTCAGTTGTTTATCCTTACCTCTAGAAGGCCAGAGTAATGCCTTTTCTATAAAATGAGATAATTCAGGAAAATTTTGTCCTCTAGTGGACAAAGACTGTCACTTGACATTTCAGTAAGTGGTGAATTTTGTCCACATTGAGCCATCAACCGCTGAGGGAGTTCAGGATGGAGAAGAATAGAATGCTGGCCTTATGGAGTTAAGATGCACATTGAAGGAATGATTTCAATAAGCCTCAAACCCTGTATCTTCCCATATATAGAAAAGCCCTAAAAGTGTTTACTTGAGAAGTCTGATTTCAAGATTACCAGTAATCTTTTGATGTTCAGCTACATTTCTTTGTGTTGTTTTTTGCTTTATTTTTTCAGCAGAAACTCCTATGTATCCTGGTTCCCCCCTAACTCTTTGCATCAGCTCCTCAGAGCTTTCCGAGAGGATGTTTCCCAGGTTATTGTCCTCAGTAATGTCCCTGGTAAAACATGATTCTCAACTTTCAGGTTGTGCATTTTTTTCCCCAGTGGACAGCTTATTGTTTCTCAAATTAGTGTTGTCATATAAAATTTAAAGTCCTAGTTATTAGAAGTTACAGGAACATATAAAATTGACAAAGCTAGACTTTCAGTGAATCTCTATCAATAATTTTGGCATTTGCAGAAAAGGAAAAACCTCTTTTACCTTTTAAAGAAACTCACAGTTTAATAAATACCTACCTATTCTCAACTTTTCCTGTCCTTCTGAGATCTTACTCCACATATATAAATCACGAATGAGGCATATACACATACTCATACATATACACACACATATACACACTTATTTGTTCTTAGCAGTTGATGTGGAGATGAACAGAGCAGGGGAGATCATGATTTATTTGTAGACTTATCATGCAAGAGATCATTTGTTCTATCATTTTGTTGAGAAACCTGAAGTTTGAATTGCGTAAGAGCATTTAGTTATCTGGAGGCCAAACTAAAACCAGACCCAAATATCCTGACTCTCAGGTAAGTTTTAGTTTTCTCTGCCACTTCTCATTCAAACCCAATTCACACCAAAGATGAAAGTCAGATGCAAAAAAAAAAAAAAAAGCAAACATAATGGGTGTATACAAAAAGCTGAAAGCTGCCTCTTAATCTGTTTGTCCAGTTTTCACTCAAATATCCTTGACAGTTGTACTTTCACATGTTGGACTCAAATGCTTTCTCTGAAGTCTTTACTGTGTTGGAACTAAGGGGGTGTGAACTGGAGCTAAGGGTGGGCATTAACCTGGATGCCAAGTTTTAACTAAAATGGAAATGCGTTACTTGATCAAGCAGACATTTTAGGGTACTAAGTACTCTACTCTGCAATGAATATTTGTTTGCTCAGTCCCAACAAGTGACTTAATCACTTCTGATTGATGTTGGTTGAGATTGTTGAGTATATTTACTAAACTCCCTGAATGAACACATCATAACATACTATGCCAGAACTGCTAGCAAGAAGGGATTGGGAGATCAGCTTTAAGACATAATCATTATCCTTAGTAGTTTACAAGATGTAACCATGTAAGATTTATCTGGGAGACACCGTGAATGAAAAATATCCCTGGTATACAGAGAACTCCTAAATAGTAAATGTAAAAAATGGATTAAGACTCTGAGTTTCCACTGCAAATGATATGGGTTTGATTCCTGGTCAAGGAAGTTCCATATGCCTTGCTGTGTGGCTAAAAAAAGGGTAGAAACTATGAAAATCAATTCTCACAAGGAGAAATGCACATGGACAACGGGGAGACTTAACACCACTAGCAATGGAGTTAAACAACCAAACTGTGAGAAAACATCTTTTCTCTAGTCCTATTCTTAACCCTTGGTAGATATGAAAAAAGTTGATAATATCCAATGCTGTCAAGAGTGTAAGGGAACACTAAAATATATTAATGGTGGGGCGATGACTAAATATATTGAAAAAGTAGACTGGAAGTATCTTTAACAATTTAATTTTGCAAAATAACCTTTAATTCTGTGGTCCTACTCTGGGAATCTATAAAGAGATAAAAGCATATGTACATGATAATATAGATAAATTTATTTATTGTAATATTAGTTATCATGTTAGAATAAAGAGCAGCAGGGGATGACTGACTAAATGGTGGTACAACCACACAATAAAATTTTATGCAACTATTAGAAAGAATGAATTGAATCTGTATATGTGGTTGTGTAAAAAATGTTACAGAATGAAGTGTATAATAAATAGAAAAATACCCTCATATTTTAGAGTGTATGTTTATATGTTTTGTAGGAACATTGCAACAGGTGTGGATATGACATGATGGAGGAAGAAAGAATGACACTTGCTGTCAGTCTTTGCTAGAGGGCAAAAATGACTTGATATTGACTCAAGCAATGAGCAACTGCTGAAACTTTTAAAGTGAATAGGGCTGTGGGAGGCCCTGGGGAAAATATAGATATATGAGATGTAATTACTGACCTCCAAATACATTTGAATCTAGTTAGGATGAAAATGAACACATATAAAACAACATGAAAACAGAAGAGTACATAATTACATGCAAGGTTATATAGTATGGGCTCCAGGTGCAATGGTGAATCAGAAGAAAGGTTGATCCAGGAGAATGGAGGTGGGGGGAGTGGCAGAGGGGAGCTTATGGTGAAAAGGGAGTCAGGTTGCATGTAGAGACAGACCACTGCTTGCATTCTTTTTACTTCTCTTTTTTCCCCCTGCGTTTATTCATCTTTGTAAAGAACTTACCTGTCAATGCAGGAAACATAAGAAACACGGGTTTGATCCTTGGGTTAGGAAAATCCCCTGGAGGAGGGTGTGGCAAACCACTCCAGTATTCTTGCCTGGAGAATCTCCACAGAGGAGTCTGGCAGGCTACAGTCCATAGCATCACAAAGGGTCGGACACAACTGTCGTGACTTAGGATGCAAAATTATCATTATTCATCTTAGACTTTCACTGGTATCCATCTGAGCTCCTTACTTGCCCTTGACTTCATCATTGTTAATACTAGCTTAGGACTTTGAGCTCTGAGTAACTTGGATGCCAGGTAATTTTCAAGGGTACCTTTGAACATTTTGTCCAGTTCTCAGTCCCTTGGAATAAACATTAGATGGACTTTATTCAAACTACCCAAATTCAGCCAGTCTCCATCTTTACTGATATAGGTTAACACGACAAGTACAATAACGTTCAGTTATCATGGCTCATCTCCAATTGGAGATCCAGGTTAGGACCCCAAAGGCTTTAGGATTTAGGAATCCTAAATTCCTGCCTCCTACGCTGTTAAAATCAGGGAGGGTGAACCATACTGGTTGAGTTTTGCCATTCTACACTGAGTTCATTATGACTACACAGACCCAGCCTCAATTAAGTAATTTTTCTGCAGTGGGAGGGGGTCATTTTATGAGTGAATTTGAATGTCTGCATAGACCAGCATTATTGTTAATCACATCCGCACTTATATGTATTTATATGCATACTCACAAGTACAAAGATGCAGTTTCAAACTTAATTAAAAATAGAAAGCAACCTAAAGTGTGCAAGTATTTCCCCTGACTTCAGCATGATCTACCACTTTGACAAAATTTCATAAATCTCCCGCAATAGAAAATTCCACCGCACAGAACCATTTTATGCAGCAATATAGGTACTTAAAATATTCAACAACTTTCATCATGTTTTGCCTCTTGGTACATGGGATTTTTATGTATTTAATAGTTACATATGCTATATATTTTAAACAGTATTTTTTACTAATGTTCCCCCACAGTACATTTTTCTGAAACTCTAACATCTGTGTTTCCTTCTTGCCACACATGATGATAATCTTAAATCGAGCGAATCCAACCACAGAGGGTAGATTAGATGACGATTTTTTTTTTCTTTTTTTTTAAGGTGACTGGATCCAGTGAGGTCGGCGTCAAAAGTTATCCAGTCCTGGTGACAGAAATGCCTCCCCCGTCACTCTCTGCAGAGCAATTCTGATCTGGCATCTGAGCTGCTCCTGCGGCTGCCAGGCCTGTAGTAGGTACACAGAAATCCAGAAGAGAGGAACCATGGGGAATGTTCGTTTATTTATTTATAAACTCGCCGGGCCACATCATGTAAAATTAAGACCTTTAATGGGCTCCTGCCTCAGTTGCTTGAAGGACGGCCTTTCACCAGCCAAGACCACCCACCGGCTTCCAGGCAGCGAGGCTGCCCGCGGTTGCTTTGGGCTGCGAGCTTTGCAGAGTCTACCTGCTGAAGTCTTCCCTGTGCTCCGACGGTCAGCAAAGGTCTGTCCCACCAGAGAGAATGTTCTGGAAGAGGAGTCTTTGAGGCTTTTGTGGCTGAAGAGATGAGTGACTACTTTGGAGCGTAAATTCCTTTCTGTATGTGGTTAATGAAGAGATTTACTCCAACATTCATTTATTATAAATTGAGGGAGGGGGTGGCTTCTCCCACAAGCCAGCATCCAGAGGGTCCCTTTCCTGTAAGAGTTCATAAATAATCAACGGTGATGATGAAAAGATTTTGTAAGCATTATCTTTTCCTGTCACAAAAATTCCCTCATGCTTCTGAGGGAAGACCAATATAGTTTGCAGACAAAGATTCGGGAACCAAAATGGCCTTATGAATACAGAGTGGATGGAAGTGTTTGGGGACTTTGGAGAAAGAGCTCACCTGCCACCCACCTACCTAAACTGTTCCCACTTCAGCTACAATTTCAATCTAATTTTAAAGCATTATTCAAATGCAAATGATGTCTGGTGGGGGGCACACCTTAAGTCATTCAACGAACAGTACTGCACGTGGTAGGTACACAGTCTCCTAAGAGGTCATGGTCTAAAGGAAGAGGGAAGCAAGTGACAGAAAATGAAAAGCCAACCTAAAGTATTACAATAATTGAGGTGGGCGCTGAGTGTTAGGGAAGTTCAAAGGAAGGAGGAATTAATACTGCCTGAAGAAACTGGGAAAGCATTCATACAAGATGTGACATTTGAGCTTGAAGAATGGACAGGCATTTTCCAAGATGAGAAGAGAAAACAATTCCAGGTAACTTTTAAGGGAACAGCATGGACACAGGTATAATAGTGACTTGGATTTGAAGGCCTGCCGGATGCCTTTGCTGTGTGGAGTGCTTCGCACACCATGTGGTATGCGTTAGACATGCTGGCCAGCCCCCTTCCTCTAAGAGAGATGCATGATCACTGTTGTTTATGTGGGAAAACAGAGGAGGCCCTGAGAGGTTAAACAACTCTCAAGGTTAAAGAACTTGCCAAATTTGTGATTCAAACAGGTCTATCTGCTCCCAAGCCCATGCCCTTTCTCTGACCTTGCAGTGTTCTCCGCTGCCTTTTTGCACAGCTGCGAGGGAATATGATGTGGTTAGGGGGAAGAGTGAAATCCAAGATGACTGTGAGGTGAGAGGGAGGGGGCTAGGGAAGGTCAGGTTGTGGCTGGGTTGTGATGAGCCTTAATGCTGGAGGAAGTTTGAGCTTAATCCTATAGGCCGGCGAAAAGCCAGTCATTGAACGTGTGTGTGTGTGTGTGTGTGTGTGTGTGTGTGTGTGTGTGTGTGTGTGTGTGTGTGTGTGTGTGTGTGTTGACCATGTGGCCAGTGACCTGCAGAGGAAGGTGGTAGTGGTGGGTTGAGGGGGAAGGGAGACCAGTCCATCTAAGACATAGGCATGCTCAGTCGCTTCTTGTCTGATTCTTGGCAACCTATGAACTGTAGCCCACCAGGCTTCTCTGTCCATGGGATTTTCCAGGCAAGAATATTGGAGTGAGGTGCCATGCCTTTCTCCAGGGAACCTTCCCCACCCAGTGAGTGAACCTCTGTCTCCTGCATCTCCTGCATTGCAGATGGATTCCTTACCACTGAGCCACCAGGGAAGCCCATCTGTGACATATAACACAGGCCTAAATGTAGGCCTTCCATTAACAGCAGTGGAAAGAGTTGACTGGCTTAGTACATAAGCATATTTAGACTTTGCAGGTACAGAGACTTGCAGCTCATCAGCTACGAGGCCTTTTAGGCAAATTATTTGATTTCCTTTCATGTAGTCACAATGTGGGCTTCAGTCTCCTCATATAGAAAAAGGGGATAATAACATCTTCTGCATCAGAATGCTGTAAAGATGAAATAAGGTGATAATCCAGGTGATGCATTTGCCCAGTGCCTGGCTCACTGCACATTCCTAATTACAGATGAATGTTACTCTATGAACACACTGAAGAGCTACTTTATCAGACTATTTCGTGAGTTTCCTGTGAAAGCCCTGAATCAGTGGGGCTTCGAACACTCTGCTGTGTGCAGTGGGGTGGCAGGTAGAATGGAGAAGTCTAGAGTGCTTCACCAGAGTGAGAACTGGGCCTGGGATCTGTGCAGTGATGCCCAGAGTGGGATGGGAAAGAGGAAATCAAAGGAAACCTGAGGGCAAGTAGTCCTTGCCTCAGGGCACTTGAGATGAACTCAGTGCCCAGGTGAATATGTTGTAATACTGTTACATTTATTTTAATGGTAATAAAAAATCTGCCTTTTCCCCCTCCATTCACTATGATGGTGATGCCATGTATATATATAAATCCTGCAGCCACAAAATTAAAAGATGCCTGTTCCTTGGAAGAAAAGCTATGACCACCCTAAACAGAGTATTGAAAAGCAGAGACATCACTTTACTGACAAAGGTCCGTATAGTCAAAGGTGTGGTTTTTCCAGTAGTCATGTACACAGATGTGAGAGTCAAACCATAAAGAAGGCTGACTGCCAAATAATTGATGATTTTGAACTGTGGTGCTGGAAAAGACTCTTGAGAGTCCCTTGGACAGCAAGGATATGAAATCAGTCAATCCTAAAGGAAATCAACCCTGAATATTCATTAGAAGGACTGATGCTGAAGTTGGAGCTCCAGTACTTTGGCCGCCTGATGCAAAGAGTCAAGTCATTGGAAAAGACCCTGATGCTGCGGAAGATTGAATGCAAGAAGAGAAGGGAGAGACAGAGGATGAGGTGATTGGATGCCATTGCTGACTCAATGGACATGAGTTTGAGCAAACTCAGGGAGATAGTGAAGGATAGGGAAGGCTGGTGTGTTGCAGCTCACGGGGTCACAGAGTCGGACACAACTTACTGAGTGAACAACAACTATAAAGTGGATCTATTTAAATACTAGGTGAACAAGAATACAAGCGCTATGTGGACATAGCAGAAATTGTGGATGTGGACTGAAGTTGGGGACACGTGGCTGTAATGGACATGGCCTTCTCCAGGGCTGGGACCTGTTTGTTTCACCAAACCATATGCCCTGCTGGTGCGCTGGGAGCACTTATTGAGTTTTAGCATCAAGCCTGGTGTACTCTTGTCATCTCCAAGATCATCTCTTGCTCTTTGTACCCTGAAATAGGGGACTTTCTGCTAACAGTGTGAATTCTCAACTCTTGGAGTGCTTGGTATGTACCTGCTGGCTTTAAATTGAATTCATGAAGGAGGCAGGTGATGCTCTGAATGATATTCAGCAAGAAGCATGAGAAATGATTAGTAGCACAGGTTTCTTTTTTATTTTATCTTATTTTTATGTGTGTGTGTTCACCTAATTTTTTATTGGAATATAACTACAAAATTGTGTTTGTTTCAGCCATACAACAAAGTGAATCAGTTATATGTATACATATACATGTCCCCTCCATCTTCAGCCCCCCTCCCACTAATTCCCACCCTCTTGGTCATCACGGAGCACTGAGCTGAACTCCCTGTGATATATAGCAGCTTCCCACCAGCTATATATTGGCTAGTGTATACAAGCCAACCCTAATCTTCCAGTTCATCCCACCCTCCCCTTTCCCACTGGGGAGCACAGGTTTAGAGGCGCACCAACCTGAATTCAAGTCCTTGGCCCAGCTGTGAATAGTCCCCTAATCTAGGATGATTCACTTAACCACTCTGAGTCTCAGGTTCCTCCTGTGAAAAGTAGCGATCTGATAATAATAGTACTGATTTCATTGGGCTGTTGTAAACTATATAATGTAAATGATGCAAAGTACTTTGGAAAGGGCTTGTCAGAAATATTTAATAAATATTTATTAGCATATTAATATCATGCTAGTTATGATCCCTGGTAGGTAGTGGGTTTTGTAGATCCAGTGTAGAGTTTCATGTCTGTTTTGGAGAGAGGGCTTGGTTTATGTATGGCCCAGCACAATCTGGCACTTAATATTTGCTGAATAAATGGATGAATGAATAAGCCTTGGAAGAAGTGAAATGAGCTGAATTTGCACAATTTGAAGACATTTTGGCATATATGCTTTAAAAAGCTTTATAGTCAAGATGGGCTTCCCTTGTGACTCAGATGGTAAAGAATCTGCCTGCAATGCAGGAGACCCAGGTTCAGTACCTGGGTCAGGAAGATCCCTTGGAAGAGGAAATGGCAACCCACTCCAGTATTCTTGCCTGGGAAATCCCATGGACAGTGAGCCTGATTGGACACCACTGAACAGTTACCCTTTCATTTTCATGTTCAAGATAACTTGTGTTCACCAAGGCAAAAATCAATGGTTGCCCTCCTTTTAAAGGGTGATAGGTTGTCCACATACACATCAGCCAACATCACCTTTGCCTTTTACATCGCTGGAGATATCTCAGGTGAAACCAGGACAGGTGAGGATCCTCATAAGAAAAAAATCACTTGGGGCACTACAGGACTTGATAATTAAAGCTCACATGGCATTATAATTCCAGAGTCTGAGAGGCTGAGTTACTGGACTCGCTGAAGAAATGCAATAATGTCCTCTAAATATCTTGCCTTAAGAATCACATTGCTCTTAAAATTTGAAGTGCTTTTTGACCAAGACGGCCTGAGGTTCTGCTCAACTTGACTAACCTTTGGACAGGCTTCTTCTTGGCACTAGGTCCTGACCTCCCATTTCTTGTAGCATTTACTTTAGAAAACTTGTAAATTCTTTCCTTTTTCCTTGGAGACGTACATCTTCTACAACCCAGAAAAGCCTTTCTCAAGGACTTGAGATTTATCCCTTGGAAATGTAATCACTGAGGGAGATAGCACCCATGTCTCCAATCTCTGTGAGAAGGTGGATGCCTAACTTCAGTAAGGGCTAATTAGCAAACACAGATAGCTTAATCATTGACCAGCCTGCCCCCTAAAAGTCCTCCAGTACTTTTCTTTTAAATATTTCTGTGTTTATTTATTTGGCTGTGCTGGGTCTTGGTTGCAGCATGTGGAATCTAGCTCCCTGACCAGGGTTCAAGCCCAAGCACCCTGCATTGGGAGTGCAGTCTTATCCACTGGGCCACCAGGGAAGCCGTTCCTCCAGTACTTTTCTAGTAGTTCAGTTCAGGGTTCAAAAACTCCTCCCATATTTTATTTCAGTGGAGTTGAGTTCGATTTCTCTCCTATTGTAATAATCTTGAATAAAATCATCCTTGCCATTTGTAACAAGGGCTGGTATAATTTTTTATTATACTTTCATGAATTAAACAGGGGAGGTGAAGACTCACCCTGTGAATTTTCTGGCTGTCATACAAGTTGGCCTGATACTGACCACAATCAATCAGATAGGTCTAATAATGCCCAAAGTTTTCTAATGCTGAAGTTCATGGTATATTATGAATAGAGTGTGGATTGCTTGGTCTTAAGCCACACTGAATATAATGGTGACAGACTTTGGGCTGAAGCCCTGGCACTGGGAATGCAGCTGATACAGAATTAATGCTGCTCAACTTCTCCAGTGAGGGCTCAACTAATATGCTGATTTTTAAAAATCACGCTGCTCTAAAAGAGTTAAATTGAAACTTGGATTGTCTGACCCGAAACTAAAGGCAGGAAGTTTTGGGTGTCTTTGCCCAGTTGAGATCAGGGAATTCTGGAAAGCAGTTACATAATGAATTTTACTAATTTGTTTTATCATATTATTCAGCTTCAGCTGCCTGCTGAAATAAGTTTCTTACTGAGTTGTAGTTGACATAAAACATTATATTAGCTTGGGGATAATATCATATTATTCTGGATCCAGGCTGGAGGCAAGGAGGGGGAGGGATGGATTCTTTGTTGACCATAGGAACGGTGAGAGCACATAGAAAGTGTACTTAGAGGTCATAGCCTGGGACCAAGCAGTATGGTGTGTACCTGATAAAGAGAACCATTTCACCAGGACAGTGGGATCTACCTTCTGGCCTTGTTGTTTACTTCGCTGGTCTCTGAGCCAGTGTTGATCAGCACTCCCCACATGGGCAATGCCCACTGACCTGAATTCTGTTGGTAGAATGGAATTCAGCAGCTAGGCAGCCTCGTTCCTTTGCTCTTTTTGTTCCTTTCTTGTCATCCTCAGCAGTCCCACTTCTATAACACATACCTCTGTCTTCTTTTCCCTTAGGCTCTGGGGATCTTTAGTTGTCACACTGAAAATCAGCTGCTCTGTGCTTTATCAGTTGGCTATCCCCGCTGAGAAAGAACTCACCAATTTTAGGCTCCATGGCCAGTTCGCTCCTTTTACGGACAGGCAGGCTTGGTTGCAGTTCTGTAGGTCTAGTTGAAACGCTTCATGCCCTGGGCAAGGTGAGAAGGGGAATTCTTTGTGACAGCTTGAAAGCAGGGCTTGAACTGGCGCTTACAGAGTTTCAACATTTTGCGACACTTTCTCAGTTCAGGTCAAGTGATGGTTGTTAGGTGTCTTCAACTTGATGACTAGGTGGTTAAAAGAAAAAGGAATGAGTCAGCAGTTTTATAAAATAGAACTTCACTAGTGAATACTGATTTAAACGTATGATGGATACTCTTAGTTCAAAGTGCTATTTTGGAGCAAACTCTGCCTACACTGATGAAGCCGCACTTGAGGAATGCATAACTGTGCATGTTTCTATTAGGGGTAGATGGTAATTCCATGAATAGAGCTGTTGAGAATTAAAAGTTTGATGGGCTGTCAGCTGCCTCAGTCAGTGCCCGATGCTCAAGTGGAAAAAAGTTATAGTCTTAGGTTACGATGTGATCAGTGCCCACTGCTTCAGCCTTATCGGTCAGTGATCTCCTCCTTGAATCCACCTTCTTATCTGTTTAATCTAAGTGAGCACCATCTCCCCTGGGGTCCCTCCTATATAGTCCCAGAGGACCTTGTGAGTGAGTCTATGTTAGCACTGAGAACGCCATACTGCAATTACATATTTACTTCCCTGTATTTACGGTAAGATAAAGACTGGACTTTTAACTCTCTTGAGAGCAGGGATTTGTATCTAATTTATCTTTAAATCCTCAGAAACTAGCACCATCCTTGTTTCAAGGTTAGCCCTGAGTGAATCCATTTTTTAAGGATCAATGGATATTATTAGTTTTAGTTCAACAACAGATTTGCATAAAGACTTTAATAATATTTTGGACATCTAATGAACAAATATTCAAAATTAAAATATTTTTACCATAATTTTTTAAAAGCACAATATTTTTGTAAAATAGAGAAAAGAAAAATAATCACCCATGTTCCCAGGTTTCTTCTTTGAACATTATTTTAAATTCTTTACCAGAAGTATTTTAGGATAGTGTATCAAATTCGCTTTCTAGAAATCCCAGTGGGACTGGAAATGCTTTAAATATAGAGTCGATTTGGAAAGAAGTGTTATGTTTGCCATTCTTAGTCCTCCCATTAGACACATAATTGCTCCCACCAGTTATGTAAAGCCTTTATTTTTCTTCTAAGAAGTTTGGGAGTTTTCTTCACTGACATTACTCTAAGGTTATTATATTATTTTTCAGAGTTTTGAGTTCTGATTAAAAATATCATAGCAATGGCAAGAATATGAGGAAAAGGAAACCCTTGTACACTGCTGGTAGGAATGTAAAATGGTGCAGCCACTATGGAAAGCAGTACAGAGGCTCCTCAAAGAATTAAAAGTGAACCGCCATATAATCCAGAAATCCTACTTCTGGGTATTTACTCAAAAGAATTGAAATCTGGGTCTTGAAGAGACATCTGCACTCCCATGTTCATCACAGCATTAGTCATTAACAGACAAGCTGTGGAAGCAACTTAAATATCCACTGACAGAAGAATGAATAAAGAAAATATGACAGACACCTGTAACAGAATGTTATTCAACCTCGAAAAAGAATGAAATCCTGCCATATACAAAAACATGGGTGAGCTGAAAGGACATTGTGCTAAGTGAAATAAGTCAGTCACAGGAGGACAAATACTGTGTGATTCTGCTTATATGCAGACTCTAAGATGGTCAAACCCATAGAAACAGAGAGTGGAATAGTGGTTGCCAGGGGTTGAGGGAGAAGGAAATAGGGAGCAGCAGTTCGAGGGGTATGCAGCTTCAGTTATGAAAAATGAAAGAGTTCTAGGGGTCTATTATACAACAGTTGTGCCTATAGTTAACAACAGAATTTTGTAAACTTATTAATTTGTAGAGAGGACAGATCTCATAGTAGCTGTTCTTATCACAAAACAAATCAGAAAGCCAAGTTCAGGAGGGTTCCTAGAATATATTCATTACTTGTCTTATCCTGAATAGCTCTACATAGCTTCCTAACATACAAGTGAGGCAATGACACAGTAGAATTTCTAAGTTCAGTGTCCTTATCTGTAAAACAAGCACACAAATAAGCAAGCAAATAAACAAGAAGGATACTAGGACAATACTAAAAAAAAGAAAAAAGAAACAAAACCATGGCCTTAAATGTTCAGCACCTTGGTCCTGCCAATCTAGCTATTCAAGTACAAAGACTTTCACCATTCCCTCATTTCCTCTGTCTCCAATCGCCTTATGGAAGTGACAGGACTCCAGAGGAGAGTGGGAAAGCTGTGAGAATTTACATAGTTGGGCTCTTGTTCTTTCATCCCTGGAGAAGGAAATGCAACCCACTCAAGTATTCTTGCCTGGACAACCTCACAGACAGAGGCTGGCAGGCTACAGTCCTTGGGGTCGCAAAGAGTTGGACACAACTGAGCAATTAACTCTTTCATTACCACTCTGTTCAATATAGGTTGGAGACCAGTATCAGTGCATGAGACTCTTATTCTTCTCCTGGCTTGTCCTGAAGAGTAGGAGAAGGGTCGACAAGTAGGAGAGTCTCATGGGAGAAGGAAGAACTGACCTCTCTTATTTACATTACTGGAAAACAATAACGGATGAAGAAGGAGCAGAAAATTTGTGTCTCCATTTTGACAGTTACTCTAATATTTTTCCTTTAAAACTTTCTACTGTGTATAGATCTGATTTTTTTTTAAAAGGAAGGATTCACTCCACTAAACAGATCCCATTTCTCAGGCAAGTGCAAGCATTTATGTTAAATCTTAATTTTCTTAAAAGATCTTAAGGAGTTATAATATAATTTGGGCATGTTTTTCTGATGAAACTGCTTAAGCTAGCCTAAATGTCCAATCTCAGAACCATGAGCAAATAAATAGCTATTGTTTTAAGTCACTTGAATTTGTTGTAGTTTCTTATCCAGCAATAGCTAACCGATACACTGTATTTTCAGTAAATTCCATAATCTATGAAAAGAAGGAAAAGACAGTATATGGAAACTAGTAGTCATTTAATAAATGTTTGTTGAATAAATAATTTCCTGAGTGAACAAATGACTGAATAAATGCAAGAACCAGAGTTATTTTTTTTCTTAGTCAATTTCAGTTTTTAACAAAGCTCATTTTGGTACCTGGAATGTTGATTTTCTTCTCCACTGCTGTGTCACCCAATACACATCTCTCTAATAGCAGCAGTTACACTGAGTTGTAGACATTCATGTGTGTTTTTCTTTAGATTATGTGTAATTTGAGACCCTGGACAGTTTGCTCATTAATTCACATAAGCTCAATGCACCCAAAATGTTGATTCTTTGGGATTTTAAAATTGTATATGAAGTTTTGACTTCTGAAAACTTCATGACAGCCCTGTCAGTATCAGTGGTTCTAAATCATGGCTGAAAATTAAAATAATTGGAAAGGTTTAAAAAAAGAATCCAGCTGTAGGCCAACTCAGCTTCTTTAGGAGGTAGGACTAGGCAAGCTGATGTGCATGCAGCCCATGTGAGAACCTGAGTTCAAATGTCCTCAAATCTTATCAGTATTAGCACTGGGAAGTGATCCTCTCCAACAATGAGAATCTATTAAAAAACAATTTGAAATCACTAAATATTCTAATTTTCAAAGTTAAAATATGAGTGATAACTGAAGTGCTACATCTTATGTTATGACGTGAATGCATGAATTTGTGTAAAGGATACAGGGCAACTCATAAAATCTTATTGGTTATTTGGCATGGAATTGTCTATCTTTTAATTTTTCCTTAATTTTTTAAAATTAAAACTATAAAATACTTCTTGCAATTTAAAAATTTTCAGACAAACACCAATTTACGTTTTCCATTTTATTTTCAGTCAAGTGTTTTAAGCTATTTTAATGTTTACTCCTTAGTGTTGATTTTGAACATTTAAAATTGGCTCGTTTTTAAAAGTTTTCATTCAACAATAGCTCATTTAGAACAAATCCCTCAAGATTGCCTCTCACATGAATATTTATACTCTAAGATCTCAATTTGACAACATTAAGCTTTGTATTCTTATTTCTTAAACAACCAAAACATACTTATAGATTGATTTTAACGCCCTTTCTTTTCTCCATTTGAATACACTATGATTAAAAGTTCACAGCCTTGGTTACATTACATAATTTGAGAAATAATCAACAATGTCCCTGGTGATTAAATATTCAAGTTTGCAATTATTTTGTAACTTTTGTTCTGCTCTTCGCTCACTCTAAAAATTATCATAAAATTTTGAAAGATGTCCTCAGTGTAGAATATGTCCATAAAATATTAAATATTCAATTTTCCTCTATCATGGCTTGAAAAATTCATAATTACATGATGATCCACATAATAACTCATTCTGAAAAGTCATATATGGCACTCCCTCTGTGACTAAGTTAATAATTTACTGCTGTGTGGGATTTTCACTCTGCACTGTTAGTCTTGGGAACATTTATTAAGCAAATGTTCATTTGCAAAGATCAGGATGTGAATGAAGAGGGTAAGAATTTAATGAGGAGTGACAGACAGGTGAACTGATTCCATATAGAACTTTAGTACAAGGAAAAGCAAAGAGCTTTATCTTTCATTGCCTCGATAGACACCTGAAATGAAATATAGGAGACAGAGGGCAGGAGAAAAAAAATGATGCTCTCCTGCAGGGGCCAACAGGGGGATAAATCAAGGGAAGCGAGGAATACAATTCAGGCCATTTGAAAAGATGCCATGGGATGTGATGTTCTGAGCTTATATAGAAAAGGGGATGCTGACTTTTTATTCTAAAAGCACCAAATGCTGCCAAAGAGAATATTTTACATCTTCTCTTTTTTCTTTTGGTATTCCAAATTTTTATTGACAATAGCTTGAGTGACCAAAGTATGCAACTGAATGATAAGTAGAAAGAAAGAATCTTCCCCTAGACTGGTTATTTTAGGGCTTAGGATTGCTTACAGAGACTTTTTGGGAAAACCATGTTATTTAGATAAAGGTCTAAAATTTTTATATAACACCTAGGAATACACCTTAGAAATGAATAATCCATATTTTTTATGTGGGCCAGTTCTGTAGAGGTATAAGCAATGTGAATAATTTGATTCATTAAATAATTATATCTCTTGGAACTGTGACTTCACCTTTCCATGTTGTCTCGGGCAGATTTTGGGTTATTCACAACAGTGATGCATTACCAGGAGGAGTCATCAGATGGAACCAAGAAGAAAAATGGCCCGGCTACCTTATTATTACATTAATTTCTGATGATACACACCATGGCTTGACAGAAGGGGTGAAGAATGCATACAGGGGTAAATTTTCTGCCATCTTAAATTCTATTTTGGGCTTCCCTTGTGGTTCAGCTGGTAAAGAATCCACCTGCAACACAGGAGACCTGGGTTTGATCCCTGGGTTGGGAAGACCCCCTGGAGAAGGGAAAGGCTATCCACTCTAGTATTCTGGCCTAGAGAATTCCATGGACTGTATAGGTCTGTTTGGGATATGGTGAGGGCTACGTAAATACATAAATGAAAAAGCTAAAATAAACTGACAACAAAAAATAAGAACACACATGGATTTGAAATTTATTGAAGATTTATCTGCAGTCACCATTTCTAGTATTGTCATGCTTAAGTTTTTTCATCTATAATGATAAGTTAGGAAAACCAGAGGCAAACACTGAGGAGGATGTAAAGAGAGAATAAAGTTTTGTTGATTGGAGGAGATAGATTTAATTTGGTTTGTCTCCCCTTCAAAGTAGAGATTACATTTGCCATCTTTGACAGTGTTGAACTTTGCCTCAGTCCTGTGTTCCTGAAAAATAATGGAGGTGAAGATATATACCGGTATATAAAGACCCTGGTTCAAATCCTGGCTTGCCTTTGGTTGACTATGTGGCCTTAGACATCCCACAACAACTCTGATGGTTTCCTCACATGGGAAAATGTGTATGGTAGATTAGAGAATCTTTTCAGAGCTCCTACCACTCTAAAATACCATGGAGAGAGAATGATGCTAGTGTTTCCTTATAGATTGATAGAGACAATTCTAAAATCCTTTTCCTTTTTTTTTTTCCATCTCATTTATTTTGGGGGGAACGTGTATTGATAGCCCTTTAGGTTTAATGCTTTGCCTTAAATTTTTTATCCAGATGAAGAGTCTATGAATTCTTGAATTTCAGCATTTATTCTGAGAGCAAGCCAGAAATACTTGTGCTGAAAAGTATTCTTTGAACTTCAGGTTTATTACCTGGAGATATTTGGCACTTTGACCAATAATAAATATCAGAGAATTCCTTCATGTGCAGTTCCCCAGGGCTGTATTAAAAGAAAATTATTTTCCATTGAAGAATAGCTGATTAACAATGTTGTGGTAATTTCAGGTGGATAGCAAAGGGACTCGGCCATATGTACACATGTATCCACTCTCCCCTAAACTCTCCTCCCATCTAGGCTGCCACATAGCATTGAGCAGAGTTCCCTGTGTTATACAATAAGACCTTGCTGATTACCTATTTGAAATATAGCCGTGTTAGGGAGTTTGGGATTGACATGTAGGTGTAGGGCTTTAGATTTAGATAAGGGCCTGGGTGACATGCCAAGATGTCTTGCTTTCAAATTTCCAGCCACTTGGAAGAAATGTGTCTTCAGCATTCTCCTCTTCATGGAGATGCAAGTAGAAGATGTTCTTAACCCGTGTTCAGTGAGGAATCACTAGAATATTTTTTTAAGATATAAAGAAATACATGGGTTCTAGTTTTAACTTAGGCCCAGCTATTAAAACCAGGTTCTTCCCATTTTATAAATACAGAATAAGAATTTTTGCAGTAGCATATTTTACAGGTATTTTGAATGAGACAGAGAGTCTGGGTTCCTTTTTCCATGCCCTAGTAGAATGACATATATGATTGCTACAGTCTATGTATACTTCTGTAAAAGAAAAATATTTAATAACATTTATTTAAGAATCAAAATGCATCTAGTCTTTTCTCTCGAATCTCCTGGATTTATCCTCATTTCTGTTCTCAGCCCTCACTTTCAAAATGTAAATTCTACCTTGTCCTTGCTGAAATTTAGTGTCCACGCAGCTTGTCCATGCTGCATTTAGTGGTCAATTTACTCTTGTTTGCTACAACAAAGCCACCATCCCAAGAAAGGCTCAATTTTCATGTCAAATAGAGACCAGAAAAGGATTTATAACCAAGTTCTTTAAATCCTAATAAGTCAATTTCCTCATCAAAAATATTAGTTACCAAGGTCTAAATGAGGTCACTTTCAAATGCCAGGCAGAAATACAGTACTCAATGATCTACTGTAACTAATTCCTCTAACTGTAAATTTTAAGATCACGCAATGCAGAATTTTAATCAGAGCACTGAAGAACCTCAAGCTGATTGTATCTCTACTTAGCAATAATGGTTAAAACATTAACAACAAAAACAGTGAGTGTTGGAGAAAATTCTTTCTAGACATCAAATGCAATGAGTTCCTGACTAATATGCATTCTTGTAACACCCAAAGCATGCATATGTGAATACAGACATCCCTACATTTATATCATTAAAAGTTGCCAACAAAGTATAAGATTTTTGTAACTGCAATGAAAATATTTTGTAGGATATGTAAACTGGAGGCTCCACTGAGTTGCTCTAAAATTATTTGGTTAAAGGGTAAATACACCTTGTACATCATAATGAAAGTCTTATAGGTAGGGGTAGAGATTAACACTTCGGGCTGTCTACAGAATATTAATAAAATTCAATATATTTTCTAAAAGGTATAATTTATATTTTGTGGAAATGAGACCCTTTTCTAATAAAATTCTTCTGTCCTTCATTCTGTTCATATAATTCTGCTATAAATCATCCTGTAGGAATATTTTCCCCCTAAATATTCATCTCAGGGAGAACCTATTTAAATAAGCCCTCTTAGCAAGATCTTTCAGAATTAAAATTACACCACGAGCGATACTTCATCCAATATGCTTCCTCCTATAAAATTTTCTTATGCCTAAAATAATATTTTTGTTGAATTACATTATGTTCACATGGTCAATTTGAGGTGACTTTGATAGGAAAGAAACACTGTGGTAAAAGAGCAACAAATTATTATTATTATTTTTTTTAACAAATTATTTTTGCCTTTTTAATTGCACTTTCTCTGAGTCCGAGGCATGGCAGCTCCTTTCTGCTCCCCCATCTACATATATAGTGAGAAAAACCTAAGGGCACTATTCTCAGCTTCACCACAAAGAAAGAATAAGAAGGAAGAAAAATTGCTGCTGGATATACTAGGTTTCCTTGGCTTCTGGTAAACTAGAACATTATGCACTTTCATAGTCATCCAAAGCTAATTTTACCCCTACTGTCTGCTAGTCATTAGGATAAAATCTTTTATTTAGTTCTGATAGGAATATAGTAAGTAATTGGATTTCTTAGGATGTGAGGTAAAATATGGAGAGGAGATAGACGTGTCAGGCATACACACACACACACACACACACACACACACACACACACAATACATTAATGTCAGAACCTATGCAAGCTCTCATACTGGGGGTTGCCCCTTGAAAATATTACAGGAAGTTTCTGTGAATCAGACAGACTGACTCTTCTGGGCTTAGAGGAGCTTTTGATGAGGGTAATTAGCAAATCTCTTGCTTTTGTACATCATTAAATGCTTGACATATGAATATTCACATGCTTTGTTTCATCTATTTTCCATATGGAAACTGAGGTTTAGTCAGGTTAAGTGACTCCCTAAGATTACACAGGTCTTGGAGATGTTTTCTTTTTCATTTGTGTGCTTATTTATTTAACTATCGTTGATTTGCAAAAAAATACCCAACGCTTCATGAATTTCATGTCATCCTTGAGCAGGGGCCATGGTAATCTCTGTATTGTTTCGATTTTAGTATACAGGCTGCTGAAGCAAGCACCTTAGTGTTGCTTTCTGATGCAGAGGCCAGGACTCCACCAGTGTGTTGCTATCAACTCACCTGCTCACCCTCCTGGGCCTTCTGGGAGCCCTCGGCACCCAGAGAGAGATGGATCGGGGCTCAGATTAAATGTGTACCTTTGTTGTGAGATCTACGCGAGAAGCAGTGGCGCACACAGGCTCCACAGTCCTTGCAAACACTGGAGACTTGATAAACCCTGTGTGTGTGACATGCAGCATCACAGCCTGGAGAATAATTGTGTCTGGGGGCAGAAACCACTACCCGTATCCTCTGTGACTTCCAAAACCATTTGGTTTCCTAGAGGAGAGCAGACTAGAGAGCAGCTGCTGGTCTTTAGGACAGTTCACATACATTTACAACATGCCCATGTTAATTATAAAATACAGTATTTGTGTGTGTGTGTTAGTTGCTCAGTCATGTCCAACTCTGTGCAACCCCATGGATGGTAGCCCACCAGCCTCCTCTGTCCATGGGATTCTCCAGGCAAGAATACTGGAGTGGGTTACCATTCCCTTCTCCAGGGGATCTTCACGACCCAAGGATCAAACCCGTGTCTCCTGCATCTCCTGCATTGGCAGGCAGATTCTTTACCACTGTGCCGCCTGGAAGTCTCTGTTACTATTCGTAATAGTCATTACAGCTATTATTATCTTCCCCACTTAGTAGGTAAGCAGATTTAAGCACCCGAGAGGTTAATTACTTGCTCAAAGTCACATAACCAGGATCCAGTAGAACCAAAATCTGAACCCAATCAGAACTTAGGCTAGGCTCTGATGCCCCTTTGGATATTAGGAGCTGTACTAAGTGATAAAGAGATCAAAATCAACAAGGGTCCTTCCTTAATAAACCCAGAGTCTGTATGGGAGATCAGGCTTCCCTGGTGGTTCAGATGGTAAAGAATCTGCCTGCAATGAAGGAGACTCAGCTTCCATCCCTGGGTTGGGAAGATCCCCTGGAGAAGAGCATGGCAACCCACTTCGGTATTTTGCCTGGAGAATCTCATGAACAGAGGAACCTGATGGGCTACAGTCCATAGGGTCACAGTCAGACACGACTGAGCCCAGCACAGCACAGGCAGGGTGAGCTGGTCCAATCATAGTTTCAGGTAAAGGAGATATAGACTAGGAAAGGATGCAGTGGAAGACAGTCTTTGTGACCTCAGGAGACAGTGGGAAGAAGGAGAGAGAAGGTGGATGAGACGGGAGATGTCCACCTTCCTGGGGTTGGTTTGGGTGGCAGTGGTGTGCAGTGAGGAGGTGGCGGGCACTGGGGTCACCCCCCTGTCAGTGACAGGGGAGGCAGTCGGGGGGAGGCCCACGCTCCACTCCCCTGTTTGGAATTCCGATTGCAGTCTGCTCCACCCAGAGCCTCGTGAGGAGAGGGGAGGTGAGGTGTGATCGGACAGAGCAAGGTCTTCCCGGTGCTCTTGAGGTTTTCTCAGCTCCACACTGTAGAAGCTGAGTTGATGCACAGTCAGCCAGTCTTGGGGACAGGACTGCAGGTGACACTTCATGAGCCAGGGCTCTGGATACTGGACATGATGGAGACTCAGGAATTTCCCAGGAGCCAGAAGAATAAAGCACATGTGCAGGATGCCCAACTGCCGGATGGAGTCAGCACACAGCAGAAATATGAAGCGCCAGCCAGGGCACACCCAGAACTCACATGTCTGCTAATATCAGCCTCTGACCCCCACACCCATGAAGCTGAAGGCACAGATCCCTTCCTCTTTATAGAGGAGAGAAGCTGGGTAAGCGCGAGCGCATCTGAGAGTCTGAACTGACCAAGACACAGTGTGAGTTAACATCACCACCCTCCCACATCATCTGCAGCATGGAGACAGCTCTGGGCAGTCAGGGTCTTCTTAAACATGCTTTCTTCTTCTCTGAGGTCTTGCTTCCTCTAGCATGACATGTGAGATAAAAGCACATTTACAACAATCTGCTAGCAAAAGAAGGAGAAAAATGTTTAACAAACCTGTATCATGCATACTCTTTTTAGTAAGAATATTTTGCTTATTCCTATTTGTAAGAAAAGAAGACTTACTACTAATGCAGCATTTTAACTTAGCAAAAAGAAGTGATTGGGCCAAGGAAGTGCTTACTAGGAAGTATTTTCTGAGATAAGGTCTAATTCTTTAATTGCCATTAATTTGTACCCAATTAAAAGGAGGCACTAAAAACTATAGTGAGTATAAATGAAGGAAATCAAGTTGGTGAAGAATCTGGAAACCCTGGGGAGTTTCCCCTACTGAAGATAAGGCAGTGGTGAAAAAACTACTGGCTGCAAATATGTAAAGGGTTCTGTTGATAAAATCAGGTAGTCAACATAAATTTGCTTTATAGGCTCTATAATGCTTTGGAGATGTTAGCTTTTTCTACCTTATTTTATTTGCTGTAGTTCCAGATGACAGAAGCAGACCCGATGGGTCAGATGGATAAAGAAGCAGATTGTACCTCTGTATATAAAATCGTGAGGCATCTGAGAGTGGAATGTGCTGCCTTAAACATGGAAACACAGTGTTTGGGGACAGGATGAATTTGTCTTTAAGGTCACATTCAGGCTCTAAGTCTCTGCTGTTCTAGGAAATGATTTCTTAACTTTCTTAGTTCATCTATGGATCTTTCTTCCTTAAAATTAAAGAGGAGAAATAACTTTCTCCAGGGCAAGTGTCTGGAGCTCTACTAAGTCGGTTCAGTCATGTCCAGCTCTTTGTGATCCCATGGACTGTAGCCTACCAGGCTCCTCTGTGCATGGGATTCTCCAGGGAAGAATACTGGAGTGGGTTGCCATTTCTTTCTCCAAAGGACCTTACCAACCCAGGAATGGAACTGGGTCTCCTGCAGACAGATTCTTTACCTTCTGAGCCATGGGGGGAAGCCCCAGGTGTCTGGTAAGTGGTGGATTTTTGCACCTATGAGGATAAGTGAACACATAGCTTGTTGTTCAGAACGCGGGCCTTGGGTCAGCAGCTGTAGCACTGTCTCGGAGCAGGTTAGAGGGGAAGAACTCTGGCCCACCCCAGAAAGTCTGAGGCTGAGTCTGCAGGAAGGTGGGAGGAGCTCGGAGTTAGATAATGGGGGACCCCCTGGAAGCAAACTCCCAGAGTGTGGGAGCGCTCAGACCTGGGAGACTCCAGAGCTCTGGGAACCAGAGCAGCTTCAGCTCAGGCTCCTGCCTGCCCTTCCATCAGGGCAAGTAACCCAAACCTCAGAGCGAACCCAGGGGGCTTATTTTGGGTTAAAATCAGTAGTGTCCACTGTCAGGGCAAATACAAATCAAATATAAGAGGCTTAATTCCTCCTGATGAAAATAAGGAAAGAGATTTCCCTCCCCTCCTTTTTCTCAGAGCATTTACTTTGCCCTCCCAGTCTGCTGCTGGCCACTATTGCTGCTCAGCCACTAAGTCATGTCTGACTCTATGCGACCGCATGGACTATAGCCCCCCGGGTTCTTCTCTCTGTGAGATTTTCTCGGCAAGAATACTGGAGTGGATTGCCATTTCCTTCTCCAGCATTTATTTTAGAAAACATGTAATTACAAGTACTTCCTCATCTCTTTGAAATATATAAGAATCTTTTAGAAAACTAGAAAGTTCTTTTTTCAGCTTTCTGACCTGGGAATGTCTTTCTCAAGGACCTGGGAGGTATCTCTTTAAACATCAAGGGAGACAGGGCCCCCATCTATCAGTCTCTGTGAGTGGACAAGAACCTGATTTTGGTGGGTGTCCTTTTCCAAACTGCAAAGCTACTTCCTGTCACAAAGAGATGAGTAGTGTTTTCACTCTGGAAAAAGCAAAATTAGCCAACACGAATGGTCACCCCAACTACCAGGTGAAATCAGGATGAACCGCTTATGACAGATGGAGCTGTCAAGCGCTCTGACTTGAGGACTAGTTCCTGTTCAAGAATATGTATGCAGTGACTTGCGTCTTCTGAAGATTCTTTTCTGTCTTTACATCTCTTAGTGGATTGCCTCTGATTCGCTTTGCTTTCTGGTTCAATGCTTATTCAATGATAAACGTGTTTTCTTTCTCTACTATTTTCGTGGAGAGGTTTTCTGTATCAGAAGATTTTGTTTTTAAAATATATTTCTCCAACACCATATTGTTATACTGATAGATTAAGTATCTTACCTATCCATCCTATCCTTCCACAGGGCCCTCCCTTCCCTTCTCCCTCTCTCCCTCCCTCACTCCTCAGCTGTCATTTGTCTTTTCTTTATCTTTCTATTTTTTTTTTTTTCCAAATTGATATGGAAACCCATTCTCCAGTGAAATTATTCTGTGTAGATGGGCTGGAATGTTTATGAAAGGACATATGTCATAGAAGTTCTGAAAAAAGATGACACCATGGAACCAATGATTAAAACACTGATTTAATCCAGAGTGTTTTCTTTGCAGTGAGGACGTTTAGAACTGGGCCCTCTGGTGTTGAGAATTTGGAACAAAGGAAGTTTCCTTCTCAAAAATGTTTATTTTAGGATACAGGTAAATGTTTAAAAATATGAACTTCTCATTCTGAGAGGTATAAGGTTGGAAATTATAAAATGCCTGTAGTATAGTATAGTATAGTATAGTGTGTGTGTGTGTGTGTGTGTGTGTGTCAGTTACTCAGTTGTGTCCGACTCTTTGCGAACCTATGAACTCTTTTGTTCTTGGGATTTTCCAGGCAAGAATAGTGGAGTGGGTTGCCATTCCCTTCTCCAATAGTATAGTATAGTATGGTGTTATATTTAATACATTGCAATCAGTTCATCTATATTTGTGTGTATCTATATCTGTCTGTCTATCTATCTACCTATCATCAGAAGCCATTTCATTTGTTCTTTTGGGATGAGAAAAACATTTATTTGAATATGGTGATGAATTCCATGTACTAGCAGACAGGGGAGATGCAAATTATTACCATTGTTCATTTCCAAGGCATCATTCTTTGGTTATAAAAGCTACCCAAAGAGCATATTAGCGAAACAGTTTATTTAAAAGTACTCATTAAACAAAAATATAGAACCTCTGAAATGATTTAAGCAAGTGATATGATCCTGTTTCTATTGATACAATACAGGAGTTGATGAGCTCCCTAACTCTTCAGTGGGGTGCAAGTTCCTGGGAGGCCCCACCCAGCTTGAATAGGGATACATCGTCGTGTCCCTGACCTTCCTAACAAACTACAGTAGCAGCGTTCCTGGTGAATAGTCTCCTTTGTCAGTATCAGTAAATACTTAACCTTTGAAGCCAAAATGCACATCTGAGGTAAACATTAAAATATCTCTTAATTCTCTCAGAAAGCTTAGACTCTGAAATTGTTTGCACAAGACTGTGACTTAATTTCTGAACCTTACCTTTTTCTCCCTAGAGGTTTTGACCTTGTCCTTGCCAGAGAACCACAAAGCAATGTCTGGCATACAAATAAATACAAATAAAATCTCACATTTTGCATAACCTCAACTATTATTCCACACACCACAGGACTATCTTAGGTCTACTGAAGAAGTCTATTTTTACCACAAATTCAAAGCTATCTAGTGTTACTTTTCTTAATTAAGCTGGGCTGATCTCACAATTCAAAAGGCTTCATTTTTTTTTCCTGCGTAAATTAAACTCCCTGTGCAATGCAGTGACCAAAACAAATAATCTATGACCTACAAACAAGACACTTGCATTCCCTGAAGAATTACGCTCTTGTTTCCTCTAGGTTATACATCTTTGAGCCTCTCTTTGGTGTAACGACCTTCTGGTGCTCATTAGCAAGCTGATTACCATTAACACAGCTATAATGCAGCAATTTTCTTGGTGTATGTCTAGGAGAAATGCTCATCTGAATGCAGTCAGGGGACAAAATTAACTGCATAAATCTACAGCACAAACTGGATCTCGTCCAACTTTACACGCGTCGTCTTTCCTCTCCTAGTTGTGACATCATGGTCCAGATTCCCACTGACGGCTTAATAAGTATCTCAGGGTTTCATATTTAATTTCCTTTCATCTCTGTATATTACATTTCCAAGCTTAATTTCAAGAGTGCCTGACCACCTTATTACCATGTCTGGTAATATATATTTACCTTTAATCTTTTAGCTATGTCCCCTAATGGCTGTTTTATGAGATTCTTATCTACTTTATTTTTATCTTTTCTTTCACATTTATATCTTTTTTAAAATGTTGGATGATAGAGTAGGATTTCAGGACACACACCCACTGACACATCTATGGAGCTAGGAACAAGACTGAGATACATCAGCCATTAGTATTTTAGGAGAGAGGCATAAATATTACTGTCTTGCAAGATAGAATTATATGAATAGTCATGAGAGGAAGTGAAGTTTTAATGAAGAGAATAAGGGATGTGTGAGACCTGGATTTGCTTTCATGCCTCCATTGCAGCTATCCTGTGCTTCCTTGACAACGCTGGTCTCCAAGCATGCACTGGTGAAGAGGAAAAGTTAAAATTTTACATAACCTCCTGCTCTTCTGCCTCTGTAACTGTGTAACTTTGCTCCTTGCAAAGTCTGGATCACGTAGGTCATGTAGTCTCAGAAAGTGGGAACTTACAATACTAGGAACTGGAGCTTATTTCAATCACCCTTGTATTGCTCTTTGCAATTGCCCAGCCCCTGCAAACCTGCTTAATCATGCCTGTCCGCATAAAGATCAGGCATTCCCCTCACCATCTTGACCATTGTTCCCTTGCATGCAAAACCCCTTAGTTTAAACCAGCCTGTTAGCAGCTAGTGTTGCCCGCTATAGTAGGTCTATAAAAACTCTATAACTCCTTTGTTCGGGGCTCAGAGCTTAGGTGTTAACTCCTCTGGGCCTGCCAGCGTAATAAACCTGAGTTCTCCAAGTCTCCAAGTGTGGTGCTTGGTCCTCGATTACTGGTTTCTGCAGTGCTAATAATTGCTAACTCTCAGCATGTAGGTTATGAGCTGAGAGGAAAGCTCCTGGGACTCTCTGAAATTCTTATTCTGGATTGTTCTTTGAGGGTGGTATTTAAATATTATGGCCAATGAAAAATGACGTTGGGGAGATTATGAAGTTTGGTTTTCATAATGCTTACATACCAGAATGATAAGAAATGTGTTGGCATCAAAATCACTATCAGGATAAAACAAGATTTGATGTGATTACAGAGTGAACCACAGTATGAATAATCACTCTAAAAGCAGAAGAAAAAGTTATGCATTTTATCATCAAGAATGGGCTAAAATTCAAATTTATATTCTTTAAAAACAAGCAGTGTCCAGTTTTATTTTCAAAGCATGAAATAAATTCTCTGTGCTTTCTCAGTTTAAGAAAGCAGACCAAGATTCAATAATTTCAAAAGGCTAATATAGTTTCCCAGATTTCCTGACTGATTCCCAAGAAGAAGCTTATCTCCTTAAGCAAAACAGCTCAGCAAATGCCAGTGGTAGTCTTTACACTGCCCAGAACACACTGGCATTTTCTCTGCAACCAAGAGAGTGGTACATATTTGCTCCGTGACAATCAGAAATGGTTTGCCCTGAACAAAAATATTTGTAAACTGGTGTGTGTCTAGACTGTGAAAGTTCAGCTGTAAATGCTTATCTTTTTATCTATAATCATTTGATTATTCATTCATTCATTCCACATGCAACATCCATCTGTGAAATTTTACTTTGCTATATCCCAGAACCTCCCCGGTGGCTCAGATGGCAAAGTGTCTGCCTACAATGCGGGAGACCCGGGTTCAATCCCTGAGTTGGGAAGATCTCCTGGAGAAGGAAATGGCAACCCACTTCAGTATTCTTGCCTGGAAAATCCCATGGATGGAGAAGCCTGGTAGGCTACAGTCCATGGGGTCGCAAAGAGTCAGACACGACTGAGCGACTTCACTTCATATTCCAGTCACTCTGTAAAATACTGACTTTCCTGGTGGCTCAGTTGGTAAAGAATCTGCCTGCAATGCAGGAGATGCAAGTGATGCAGATTCGATCCCTGGGTTGGGGAGATTCCCTGGAGGAGGGCATGGCAACCCACTCCAGTATTTTTGCCTGGAAAATTCCCATGGACAGAGGAGCCTGGTGGGCTGTAGTCCACGGGGTTGCAAAGAGTCAGACAAGACTGAACGACTAAGCATAGCATAGATGCTAAATACTGGAGTTATAATGGCATATAACAGTCCACGTTGAGAGGCAGCACAGACTTCCCTGGTGGCTCAGATGGTAAAGAATCTGCCTGCAGTGCAGGAGACCCAGGTTTGTTCCTTGGGTCAGGAAGATCCCCTGGAGAAGGGGATGACTATCCACTTCAGTTTTCTTTCCTGGAGAATTCCATGGACAGGGGAACCTAGTGGTCTATAGTCCATGGGTCGCAAAGAGTCAGACACAACTGAGTGGCTAACACACTGTCATAATATCATAGAGAAAAAAATAAGGCAGGATTTAAATGCTGGCTCTAGTATTCAACATCAGCCTTAGTCTGCTTGGACTGCCGTGACAAAATACTATGGATTGGGTGGCTTAAACAGAATTGTATTTTCTCACAGCTTTGGAGGCTAGAAGTCTGAGTTCAGAGATTAGAGCCCCAGCATGGCCAGGTTCTGGTGAGGACCCTCTTACTGGTTTGCAGACAGACACCGTCTTACTGTGCCCACAAAGAGGAGAGAGAAAGTACTCTTTCTGGTGTCTCTCCTTCCAAGGGCACTAATTCCATCATGAGGACCCCACTCACATGACCTCATCTAAAACTAATTATCTCCCAAAGTCTGCATCTTCAAATACTATATCACACAGTGTGGAGGTTGGGGTAAGGCTTCAACATATGACTTTGGGTGGGGAAGACACAATTCAGCCACAGCAGCAGCTGTGCTGGTTTGAGAGTCTACTTCCTCCATTGTGAAGTGTATACTACGTGCCTTTTGGAGGATTTGATAATACCATTAGGTAGCATAAGTAAAAACGCCTATTGCAAATGGTTACTGATGAAAAATAGGGACTGAATAAATCATAGTATATGTCTCTTTTTCTCACTGCTCCTTTCCTGGTCAAAATTCCCAGTATGGGAATAGATGAGTGAGTGGGGCAAGGAGAAATAAAATGGCAAGCTACTGTCAGATCACTTTCTGACTCATTTTATAACAGCAGTGTGAAAAAAGTGCTGTAGCCACTCAGAAAGGAGGCATTAACTCTGTTTCTGCCCTCTGGAAATAGTGAGGGACACAGCAGGGGGACATGTAGTAAGTAGAGTCTAAAAGAGAGATTGTTTGGATTAGGTTTTCTAGATGGAGTAAAATATTCTAGGCTAAGAAGTTAGAAAAGACCTTTCAGACTGAACAAAGATGATGGGTCCATGACCAGGCATGGCTTTGGGGGGGAATCTGGTGTGACGTGACAATGAACACACACCTCAGGAGCTGAACACACATTAACGTAGCTTTCTTTTTCCTTTGAAAGGTCTTCTATCCTTTCATCCTCTCATCTTAACAGTATATCATCTATGGGTAAGCAAAATTTATGCCTTAGTTCACAGAGCACAAATTGGGAAGATTTCAGAACTCTGGGGTTTGAAGTTTCAGATATAAACGGCTTCACAGGGACTTCCAAATATAAGGAGACACATGGAGGAGGTCTCAGCCTCCTGTGGGGTCTGATGAACCCTCTGAGTAGCTGCTAGTTTATGTTCTTGAAAGGATGTCTGTTAAGGAGAATCATTTTGTACACAGTCCCAAATGCTGAAGGTTTCCTTTTCCAGATTGAAAAAAAAAAAAAAAACAAAACACTTTTATATCACAGATAGGGATCAAAGTAAGAGAGCCACTCACATTTACACTTAGAGTATCAGATTTTTCTTCTTAAAACAAAAAAGAAACTCTTTTTATTATAATGGTAGTACATGTTCACTTTAAAAACTATAAGCTACAGACAAACAAAGAGACCAAATTAAGCCCTCTGTATTCTTATTACCTGAAGATAATGTTTAAATTCTCAGAGATTGTACATTCTTTTATATTTGTTGTATGCAGATAATATTTTACCTTTCTATACAATTTATAATTTGCTTTTTCAAGTCAAGTTTTATTAGAAATAAGATGCTTCTCCAATATAATGATTACTTAGCATTTTGGTGTAAGGTTGTGTTGTAATTTATGGTAATCAATTTCATATTTTTATTTACTTAGCTTATTTTTGGAGCTTCTGATATGCTGTTATAGTTGCAAATTTTGCAAAAGTTAATATTTGTTAAGATAAAGTTCTAGAAATGTTTCAAGTTCATGGTATATACACTTTCAAGGCAGTTGATAAGTGTTATAAGTTGCTGGCCACAAAGAATGTACAGATGTCAAATTTTATCAAATTTTTATGAAACTTTGTCCTCTATGTTTTTGTTAACGCTTGACACTACCGTTTCTTAATTGCCTATTTGATATCCTTTTTAAGAGTGAGCTTTAATAGCGTGGAACTATGTGAGCTTTAGAAGAGGGAGAAGTGGGGAGAATGGAATCCAGATAGAAAGGCCTGCTTGAGAGTCCATGGATGTACCTCGTCTGGATTATGTTTTGCCCTGGGCTAGCCCTGAGTTGCAAGGTGTGTATTCTGCACTTTTTTCCAAGAGGTCATGACATCACACTTATTAGAGTTCTCTCTCTCTCTCTCTCTCTCTCTCTCACACACACACACACACACACACACACACACACACAAACAAACTTTGAAAACTTTTTCTGTTTTTCTACAAATATGCCCTTTCTGTCTCACTGGAGTTGCCTCCTCCATTGCAACAATTATGGGCAAGTCCCAGACGTCAGGCTTCGACATCTTTACAGGGGTGTCTGTATCCTCTCCAAGACCCCCATAACGTGGAGTCACAGAGATACCGCCTTTGCAAGCACAATTTTCTTTCGGATTTTAGAGATATTAGGTTACTATTTATATGATGACACACAGATATTGAAATTTTCACAAGATAAATTATTGAAGTGATCATGGAAATAAAACCAGCAAAAGGGCTATTTTTTAAAAAGTAATGTTTTCAGGGAATGTCACTTATTCACTTATAATTCACAAAATTGTAAACCTGAAGCTGAAAATAAAGGGCTCCTGCCTTGAGGATGCCTTAAGTTGTAAACAACAGATGTGTGTGGTTACGAGGAATGTATGTGGGGAAAGGATGGTTTACAATGTAGTGTAAGGTAGTCAGAGGGCTGGTTGTGAGCCAGAGTTGTTTTCGTTGTTTAGTCACTAAGTCCTGTCTGACTCTTTTGCGACCCCATGGACTGTAGCCCACCAGGCTCCTCTGTCCTTGGAATTTCCCAGGCAAGAGTACTGGAGTGGGCTGCCATTTCCTTCTTCAGGGGATCTTCCTAACCAGAGACTGAACCCAAATCTCCTGCATTGGCAGATGGATTCTTTACCACTGAGCCACCTGGGAAGCCCTGTGAGTCAGACAGCTGAGCTCAATTCTACTTCTATTACCTCCTAGCTGGGTAACTTTGGCAACAGACTTCTTATAGCTCTCAACTTCCTATAAGATACAGATAGCAAAAGTCTCCTCAATGGGTGTGTGATTAAATAACATATCTGTGAAGTACTTAACAAAATGTCTAGCTCACAATAAGTGGTCAAAAATAGTAGATATAATTGTAAGCTACACTCTATTAACTATGCCTTTATAGTTTTAGTTTAACATTTATAAAATGTTCACAAAGGATACAAACAAGATACAGAGTAGATACACAAAACTGCTACATTCTTACACAGAAGAAAAGATGTAAGTAGCAGTGAAAGATGACAATGTAGTTGGTCATTGTCCTGCTACTTTACTTGGTTAGGGCAGAATGCAACAGAGAACAGATTTTTTTTTTTTTTTTTTTTTTTTAGGAATAAGTCTTAGTTTCTGTAAGAGTTTTTGGGCTGAAATAAAAGATAGCTGATTTCCTCCCCGCGCCCCCCCCCCCCCCCGCCCCAGTGAGTAGGTAATTCAGTGATATCAAGTAAACAGTAAATTTACAAATAGGTTCTTGATACCAAGATCCATTGGTATCTTGGGAAAGTGAGAATTCTGGCCAAATGACAAATCAGATCTTAGAAAATAAATCTAGATACAAAGATTATTTAATAACAGACTGGAAACAATTGATGAACACTTCAGTGATATCTATCTCTGGGTTAAAGAGTTAAGGTTACTGAAGATGGTATAGTGAAAGGAGGATGCAAAAGTGTCTTCATATACACAGGCACTCAAGAGATATCATTTCTAATTAATATAAATACATTAGATTTCATTTTATTACTATGTCTTTAATACATAATTCTAAAACTTCGGTATAAAAAGGGTAGAGTATTATGTATGTACCAATGAACTTTGGGCTTCCCTGGTGGTTCAGATGGTAAAGAATCAGCCTGCGATGTGGAAGACCCAAGTTCGATCCCTGGGTTGGGAAGATCCCCTTGAGAAGGAAATGGAAACCCACTCCAGTATTCTTGCCTGGAGAATTCCATGGACAGAGGAGCCTGGCAGACTACAGTCTAGGGGGTCAAAAAGAGTTGGACATGACTGAGCGACTAACACACACACACACACCAATTAGTTTAGTGTTTAATTTTAGAAATGGTCAGCTGTTTTCACCAAGAATCCATCCTCCAAAGATGGTAGGCTAACATTTTATCAGATGAGCCACACTCCATAAATGGCTACCCCAGACTGTGTAGAAAACTATCCATACACCCACTGACATTTTTGGGTGATGTTAATTGACTTAGACAATGTCAAAAATAGGCTGCTGCTGGTTAAATTCATGGCTTGTTCTAGACTGTGTTAATGCACTCTCAGCATGAAGTTAAGTATGCAAAACATTCACAGGATATCCCTTCCACACTTTGCTCCTCTTTCATGAATGTGGATTAAGAAACCAGTTTGGGATTGCTGTGTACACTCTGCAGTATTTAAAAGGGATAACCATCAAAGACCTACTGTACAGCGCAAGTTGTACAAAGACCTCTTCTCAATGTTAGGTAGCAGCTTGAGTGAGAAGGGAGCTGCTGGGAGAATGGATACAGGTATATGAGTGGCTGAGTCCTGTTGCTGTCCTCCTGAAACTATCACAACTTTGTCAATCAGCTATACTCCAATACAAAATAAATGGTTTTTAATGATAGTAATAATAAAAGAATCCAACAATGTCTATAGCCAGGACTGTTAGGCACAGAACATGGAACCCCAAATTGCCCCAAGCTCAGCCGCTGATTCACGAGGACGACTGCTCACCTAATACCAACTGTAAGAATAATAGAAATTCGCTTCTAGAATTCCATCATATCTCCTAATTGCCCAAAGGTACACTGAGCTCACAGGACAGATTATATGAAGTACATTGGGGCTTACTTGCTAACAAGTACTTAGTAAAAGTCTGACTGGGTGGCAGAATTGGGCTCGGAATGGTTTTCATTGACAAAGTTGTACTTGCAGGAGTGACAGTGGAATCCTCTCACTTGGGTTTTCTTCAGGGGCAGCTGACTACCAGAAAGTGTCTGAGAGCTAGGCATGACCCAACTGGCTTGAGTGAAATTCACAATGCTCTTGTTTTTTTTCTATACTATGGCTTGTTTATTATTAATATTACTACTAGTGACGTTTGGAGGAAACCCTTTTTGTTCAAGGGCTTTCCTGGTGACTCAGATGGTAAAGAGTCTGCCTGTATTTCGGGGGACCCAGGTTCAATCCCTGGACTGTGAAGATCCCCTGGAGGAGGAGATGGCAGCCCACTCCAGAATTCTTGCCTGGAAAATCCCTTGGAGAGAGGAGCCTGACAGGCTACAGTCTATGGGGTTGCAAAGAATTGAACACAACTGATTGACAACACTTCACTTCACTTCATTCCTTGCTCAGGAATGTTGGGAGCAGATAATGCAGATCATTCTATGATTCCCAATTGTTGTTTTTTAATTGCTAAGTCGTGTCCAACTCCTTTGTGACCCCATGGACTGTAGTCCACCAGGTTTTTCCGTCCATGGGATTTCCCAAGTAAGAGTACTGGAGTGGGCTGCCATTTCCTTCTCCCTGGCATCTTCCTGACCCAGGAATTGAACCCCCATCTCCTGTATTGGCAGGAGGGTTCTCTACTACTGAGCCACCTGGGAAGCAGTGCCATTATATTTATATATGTTTTTGAATTTAGATATTGCATTTGCTGTCTTTGCTCTGAATGTACTAGACTGTGATGTTTGGTTATAGAGTCTGGCATGTGTGCTCAGTCATGTCCAACTCTTTGCAACACTATGAACTGTAGCCTGACAGCCTCCTCTGTCCTTGGATTTTCCCAGAAAAAAATACCAGAGTGGGTTGCTATTTCCTCCTCCAGGGGTTCTTACCCACCCCAAATCCATGTCTCCCACATCTCTGCTTTGGAAGGCAGATTCTTTACCCCTGAGCACCTGGCAAGTCCTTTTTGGTTATGATGGAGGTGGAATAACTTGCCTTCCATTTTCCCTAAAGGAAGTATCAGTGGAGAAGGAGAAATGGCTTGCCCTTCTATGCCCAAAGGACAGAGAAGCAAGCAGGGTGTTGGCCACAGTGAGAATTTGAAGGAAACAAGAGTAAAACTTTTCTCGATTAACAGTAATTTTATGGCAACTGTTTACTGAGGGCTTAACACGTGTAAAGCAATGTGAAAAACTTTTAGCACAGATTCTGAAATGGTTATTTTAAATCTCTATGAGATGGTTATTATTTTCCTCAGTTTACAGAAGAGAAAACTGACACTCAGAGATGTGAAACAATCTGGTCATTAGTGGTGGTGACAGAAATCAAACCTAGGTCTCTCAGATTTTAGAACCTGTAGCCCTGCTAATCAGAAACAGTCCTTCAAGGTCTCGAGACATTCTTTTTTTTTTTTTAATCTATTCAAGAACAGTGGTTTTGACTTACTTTAGAGGGAATTCTATACTTTCACACATACATTATTATTTATTTTATATTCTTTCAGTTATTTCATTACTTCTTGTGCTGATACTCATAAAGATTCTCTGCCTGGGAAAGGAAGGGAAGCAAACGTCTTATCTTTCCTGTGACCCTCACTGTCACACATCACCAAAATTTTGAGTGTTTTGAATGAGCTCCTACTTGCAGAAATATTGAAGGCAGATTATTTACTGATAGATCATTGTACCAGCTCAGAAGCAGGTGAAAATATTTCCTCTTCTTCCATTTTTTAAAAAAGGAAAATAGAAAATCAAGCTTATGAGGGGAATATTAGAAAACAACAAGCAAAAGAAAAAGAATCAATAATAAAAATATCACCACTGTTAAAGGTTGTTAGAGGACACCACTGTTAAATTTTGGGGATGTATCTCTTTCAGATTTTTTCCCCCCCAGTGCATATACAGTAGCAAAATTGAATTGCATTATGGATACAATTTTATAACCTGTCTCTTATTGACAGCATATTATAAACATCTTTCTGTGACTAAATGGAAACATGTGAAACATACAGTCTTTATTTATTTATTTTTTTACTTTGCTGAACTTTGTTTAAAGTAAAAAAAAAGCAATGAGCAAGTTGCACAAGTGCCGACTGATTGTAACATCATGGACTCTGGCACATATACAGATGAACAAGGATTGGGTTCAGATCTAAGGCAGGTTGTTCATTATTTAATTTTATTGGCATATAGTTAATTTACAGTGCTGTGTGGGTTTCATGTTTATACCAAAGTGATTCACTTATACATTGAAATGTATCATTTTAATGTAAGAATCATAATTGATTTCAGCATTATATTTGCCCCCTTCCCCCAGAAACTCTTAAAATCTTTTTGCTATAACTGTGTTGGGGGGAATATGTGTGACATTGTCACTAGAGAGAGAAAAAAATTTGCTTATCAAATGTTTCTTACTATTCTCTCCCAGCACTGTTTTGACAGGAACTATAGTGTTTTCAACAAAAGTATTGACAAACTTGAAAATCAACTTCTCCTTGATCATCACAGATGGCATCGATGAGGCCATTTGATACTGCTGTTGTGTAAATTTTGTTACATTTTGTTCTGGGAATGGGGTCAATATAGTCATAGATCGAAACCTGGGCACTTCGGCAGCAGTGAGATCAATGCTGCTCTGCATTTCTTTTATCAATATGCTCTGGAGAGCCACACTCAGACCCCACTCTGCATTCGTATTTTGGTAGACATTTCTCCAAAAAGTGGGTATTAACTCTTTCCTATCTGATAGAAATAACCAGCAGCACATTCCTACTTCAAGAATCAGAGATGTATAAACTACCAACAAAAGTTTTTCAGGATTTAATTCGCTAGATCTCTAGGATATTCTATCCCTTGCCCTCTCTTGGTGCACCTGTGTGGTTACAATTGTTAATCTTAAGAAATTGATATACAAACATAGGTATCTCTACTTTATGCTGCTGCTACTGCTAAGTCGCTTCAGTCATGTCCAACTCTGTGCGACCGCATAGACGGCAGCCCAGCAGGCTCCTCTGTCACTGGGATTCTCCAGGCAAGAACACTGGAGTGAGTTGCCATTTCCTTCTTCAGAGGATCTTCCTGACCCAGGAATCGAACCCAGGTCTGCTGCATTGTGGGCAGATTCTTTACCATCTGAGTTATCAGGGAATGCCAGTGGTTGTCATAGCAATGCCAAACTGCTATAAAAACTTCATACACTTACTCTCAATTTCTGTACCAGTAACAATTAGAGGAGTGAACTAAAGGTCTAGTGAACTAAAAGTGGAGGTACTAATCTCTATTCGGATGCCCAAAATTTCAAATGACCCAGTGAGATCACCTAACTTTTTTAGGACTCTGTTTTTTCAAGTTTTAAGTTTTTCAGGATTGTTTTAGGATCATATGAGATATTAGATTCTAAACAGCTTTAAGTAAAAAATGCCTTAAACTCTGTGCATAACCTGATGCGAGAATTTGCTACAGCTCCTTTGATGACCAAGAGCAACTTCAGTGTATCTGCTCTCAATATTTTCTATGGAAATTTACTTCTTGACTGAGTTGCTGGGGAGAACATTTAATAACACAAAACTAAGGATACACACACACCACACACACACACACTTGCATGCACAAGTAGTACATCCGTCATAGATGTGTGTGACCCTTGGAGACAGTTGTGTAGGGAACCTGAATGGATCTAAATTATATGAGATTGTTTCTTCTTTTATATTCTTATAGTTTTTTTTAATTTATTTTTAGTGTAAGTGAAAGTGTTAGTCTGTCAGTCATGTCTGACTCTTGCAACACCATGGACTGTAGATGTCCAGGCTCCTCTGTCCATGGAATTCTCCAGGCAAGGATACTGGAGTGGGTAGCCATTCCCTTCTCTAGGGGATCTTCTCAACCCAGGGATCAAACTTGGGTCTCCCGCATTGCAGGCAGATTCTTTACTGTCTGAGACACCAGTTGGAGGATAATTGCTTTACAATGCTGTGTTGCTTTTTGCCTTATAACAACATGGGTTGGCCATAAGTATACATATGTCCCCTACCTCTTGAAACTCCCTGCCCCCCACCCTCCATCTTGTAAGCTTTTTAAGGGAAGGTTAATTTCTTACAGAGGAAGTGTCTTGAGGGATCCCAATTATGCTTACTTTAGGTAGGTATCTATTTTTTTCTACTTACTCTGAGTTAAGGACCATTGAAAAGGAGAGGTATGGCTTAGATGAAATGGGTTTATTACAGTTTACAGGGAGAAACATTTTATCAAAGCTGGAAGAAGCTCTAAAGCATCTGAAAACTTTTTGAACCCATCTCCAAGATAGGATTATAAATGCCTGAAATGTTTATAGATATGTTGCTCCTGGGATGTTCAACGCCTGCATGCCATCCCATTTCCTCTTCCCAACTTTCATGGCACTCCATAAACAGGCAGGAAGTTTGCCTAAGCTGAGTCAGAAGAAAATAGGTGAGCAGAACCCATCCAAAGGCATCAGCAGCCAAACAGATGTGGTAAGAATGATGTTTCTGATGTTACAAGGCACCTGGCTACTGCCTCCCAGATTCAGCAAAATGGTACCCAGAGAGTTCCTCTGGAAATGAGTCAAATGATCCATGATGGGAGAAGCTGATTTACTCCTCTAAATTTAGGCAGGAAGCATTGAAACTCCCCCCACTCATCAAGGTTTATGCAAGGCCATTATAATATTTCTACATTATCTCTCCCTTTATTAATTCATCCAAGCAGTCTATTTGCTTTTTGGCCCAGTGTAGCCCACTGAGCAGACATCTTAATTGAGCTGTTCATAACGATGCCTAGATCTTTCTCGTGAAAAGTGCCAGCTCATTCAGAGCCCATCAGACCCATTAGTGTGCGGGAACTTTGAATGGCCTTTTCCAATATGCATTACTTTGCAGTGAACTACTTGGGAGTGGGTGGGCCATGCATAACCCGATCAATTTCTCTTTTTAGTTTCTCCGGGAATACCACAGAATCATCCAGGGTTTCAATGGCCCATAAAAGTAATGCTATGATATTGTTAAACTGACTGGCCAAATTTAGTTTTTTCTTTCTTTCAAGACTCACATTTCAAAGTTCCTTCAACTATGAAATCCCTAAGGCTTTTTATTTCAAGTCAAAGTCTTTTTACTTTCAAAAATATTTACTTGAAAAAAGTCTCAGAAGACTTCTATCAAGTCCTCAAAATGAGACAAATTAAAACATATGAAATACCTTGTAGAGGAAATATATTTTAATATTCAACCAAGATAATGGATTCTACGTGGAAATCACATATAATAATTTTCCATGTATTTGAATCTAGCAACGTCCTGATTTTGTTTATAGTCTGTGACTTGAAAATTATTGGATGAGTTGTTTAAAGAATTCGAGCTTAATGCTCTCTCAATAATGAGAACTGAAGACTGGAGGCAACCTTTAGTGTCCATTCTGCCAAGAGATAGACTTAATTTAAGTTTTTCTAAGGAGATGGACATCTAACATTGAAGAAGGAGAATTATATTCTGTGTTGACTCTTTTTACTTTACCTGTACCTTTACAAATACAAAGTAAAAATCAATCATAATATTTGGTTCTCTGGAGTATGGAAGGTTTAGATTAGGTATAAGGCTAACTTACTAATTAAATCTGTTACTGTTTCAGCTTTGACTTGAGGTTATTTCAAAGCTACCTTGAAAATAATTCAGAAGTCTTCAGAATCACAGTGTGGTAATCACAGAGAAAAATGCTTGCTCCGTGTGGAGACATGAGATTTGGCTGCAGCCCTCTGGACTATTACTTCCATGACTCACCCATCCTATATCCCAATGCTATCAATACTTGGGCTCCTGTGCTTTGCCTCATTTTCATCAAGTTATATTTAATAAAGAAACGAAATACTGATCATGTGATGCCATTGATTTATTAATTATGACTGACTTAGGACCTCAGTATAGTGTTAATAGTGGTAGTAGTAATAATATTCATCATTATCCCTAATGATATAAAACAACAAATATATTTACAGTTTGAGAGTAACATTTTTCCTGGTGATAGATCAGAGTCAATGGACATTGTCTGATTTTTCATCTCTGGAGTCTTAAAAGTAATTTAGACTTGAAAGTGCCAAAAGAAAACAATCGATATTGCATGTGCCAATGACATATATCTGCCAGGAGTCCAAATGTACTTCACCAAATTCAGATAGCCCATTGTAATCACTGGAGGATTGTGATTGCCAAGGATGATCCAGTGAGAAGCTGTTTATTGGCAGCAGTTTCTCTTGGAAGATAGAAGCTGAACATCATGCTCAATTGGTTGTTTAATAAATGATTTTGATGATACTTATGTCCGTTTTACATGCGGCATGTCATCATTTTCAAAGTCTACTTTCTTACACGATTTGCCTACTCACATCCTTCTGATGTTATCAATTAGTTCCAAAACCCTAGATCTTCTCAAACTCCCTGGAGAAAGATTGGCACTCACTGGTGACCACATTGTTCCGAAAGAACTAGCAACAAAGATTTGCAGTGACCTTTTAATGATTCGATTATTTAAATAAACATCTGTACTATGATTTACATAATACTGATGCACTGAGAACTCTAACTTGAACAATTATATGTGAAAAGGAAATGTGATATTTTCCAATGATGACATTTTGTTATACTCTTTCTCACCTTAAAATCATGGAATCGAAAAATAGAGTAGGACCTCAGAATCCATCATTTCAATTATGAATGCAAATAGATATGCAACACTTCTTCTATGACAAACCAGAAATACAGACCCTTTTTACATTTCATGTTCTTAGCAGTCAAGTTATTTGAGAACAAAAATGATTGTTTAATGTAGTTTGCTGGTGACGCTTGTAAAATGCAGGTTATTCATATATTTTTTTATCGGAAAAAAGGCCTCAACACAGAGAAACAGCCATTGTATTAGAAAACTAAACTTCTGATGCCTGTGAAAGAGACATTGTTGTCTAATTCCTTTCTTTTTCACTCCAAGGATCTTAAATACTATGTTTAGAATACCTGAGTAGCCTCTGGAGTGTGCCATCATTCGTCTAGCTCAGTATAGATGTCTATGAAACAAACCACAGCAACTTGTATTTTATACTCAGAGTAGAAATAAAGTAGCGAGTATACACCAATAAAATCAGAATTGTGAAAAGGAAAAATGGGGAATAAAGAGAGTATATTTGATGTAGTTCTAAAATAAAAAGAAATTAGCAATCAAGAGAATGTCATAAGGAAAAGAATCAGGTTGGAGAAGTCATATTTTAATGCTACAATATAGTTAGGATTTGTTTATTAAGAAAGAAGACAAAACTGATCAGATAAATGTAAAAGGGTAATATTTAAATACCTTCCTCTGTGTGTGTGTTCACATTTATCTGAATATTTTCTTTTTTTTTTAAACAGATTTTACTGATTTTTTTTTAAATTTTTTGCTGCACCCTGAGGTATGTGGAATCTTAGTTCCCTGACTGAGGATTGAACCTGTACCCCTGTGTTGGAAGGTGGAATCTTAACCTTTCAGATAGGAGAAGTCCCTATCTGAATATTTTCAATCAACTTGATTGAGGTATAATTTACCTGTAAGAAAATAAACACATGTTACACACAAAATTGAAATTCTGAAATTTCATGTTCTGAAATTTCAAGTTCTGAAAATTCATGTCCCTAAATCAGCTCCACACAATTCAGATACAAGACATTTACTTTTACCTTAGGGCCCTTTCTGTGGTTTGAGAAAAGGAGCAGTGAACGATAAACTCTTCAAAGCAAGTTTTGTAAGTTTTTATCAGGGCTCCTAGTTGAGGAAGGAACATTAGGCTCAAGTGTTTGGGCGTTGGAGTTTGAGGCCAAAGTTTCCATTTTCCAAACAAAAGACTTGGTGCTTGATGACCTTTTTGTAGGACTCTTCTCCTTTTCTTTGTCTTGCTAAGAATTTCCTTGGACTGTGGAGACTGAGACGAGTTGGAAAACAAAGATTGAGCCTGGGTGTTCCCCTATCATGGAGTACTAGGGCACTAGAAATAACCAGGGGTGTTTTTCAGCACATGGGGCCAGTTCCTCAAATCTCCAGCAGCCCACTACCGCCCCCCGCCCATGCCAGCTTCTCATGTCCAGGAGAAGGAGTGCCAGAGAGTGGACCTGAGGGCCTGGGAGGGTGGACACGGTGCACCGATCATGAACTGAAGGCTGATAGGAACTCAAGCATCAGAAACAAGGGTGACATCAGCCTAAATTGGAGAGCTCTCCCCTACCTTTTCTCTTTGCAGCCTAGAGGTGAGATAAGATCCCCTACTACTCAAGGGAACCCTGGGGAGAATGGAGAAGGGGAAATCATGAAAAGTCCAGAAACACCAATATGACTAAAAGTCTGACAGAAATTGAGCTCTCTGTCACCTGGTGGAGTAGCGTTCAAAGCAGAGATTAGAATGAGGTGTTGAAATAGAAAGCTACGTTCTCTTTTTGTGCCTTTGTAAATGTTGACAATTTTGTAGCTATTATATAAGCTGAATAAATAAGTGCAATATCATATTAGGAAGTAAAATAAGTAATGAGTGGATATTCCTCAGTGACATTGAATAATGGTATTCATATGGTGCTTGAGAGCTGACAAGTGGTTTTCTATGCTTAATCTCATTTTATCCACTCAATAGTCTGCAAGGTAAGCCAGCCAAAGATCCTTCCTCCACCTGAAAATATAGCCGGTTATGAAACACCATCTGTGAGTAGTCATTGATTATATTCATTGAAGAAATCAGTGGAACACAGCTACTTGTCCTATCTGACATCCCATTTTTCCCTGGAGTACATTTTCCAGAGGCTGTGGGATATGGGGCAGGGACATGAAAGGATCATCAAGGGTAGGAATGACCCTTGGCATGACCAAGGATTGGCCACGCCCATACATAGAAGTAGGCATGGAAGGTGAAAGGATGAAAGGGTAAGTTCTTGAAAAATCTATGTTAGCATTGCATAAAGGAAGGAGAGCTTGTTAGCAACTTCCTAACACTGAGGCGGGTAATTTAGTTGGTGGGGAGAAGGCGCAAAGCTCCACAGGTGGAATAGCCTTAGTGATCCACTCAGGGGCTTACAGAGGTTACCGGTTGCCCAGGCTGGTGGTGACAAGGGCTTGGAGACATGAAACGGTTTAGAGACTGATCTTTGCAAAGGATCAGTGTGAGGCATCCTTGAGCCTGGTCCATAGCTGGGTAAGCCCAGACATGTAGACCTGGACAAGGCACCTGTCCTCCCAGGAGCTTGTGCTTGCATAGCCTGCCTGGTGGCTGCTGAGACCACCCATAGCATATGCTCAGCCCTGGGCTGGGATGTGCAGATTCATTCTAGCAGTTTGGGGGGGAGAATAGAACTTCAGCTCTACTGAGATGGGAGGCCTGGAGGGAAATCAAGGCAGAAATGCAGTCTGTGCTCCAGGCCCCAGGAGATGGGGGGTGGGGTGGGGAGAGGTAACAGAGACGAGGTTTAGTGGCTTCCCTGCCACTGTGGGCTGAGGTTGACCTTCTGACCGCATCAGGATGGCTGTGGAACTCACAGGACCCTAGATCACAGTCAGAGGCCGTTGGCAGTGCTAGTGAAAGAGTCTAGAGAAGATAAGGATTGAACATGATGACACCCACACAGCTAGGATTTGAGCTAGACTATCAAGGAAACCCAGTCTATGGAGTATGCTAGACATCCATTTGACACACTGCTGACATATGAGACCTGATTAGAAAATAATGCCTTGATCAGTAAGTTATTCATCAAAAAAAAAAAAAAAAAAAAGCTGAAATAATTTTAACCAGACAGCTAAACGATTTGTTTTATTGAAGTACAGTTGATTTTCAATACTGACAGCTAAAGGATTTTGATAGTAATTTGTAATTTTAATGTGGTTTAGGCAAAGGAAACTTTTTCTAGATAAACAGAAGGAAATGCCAAAGCTAGACTCAAGAATTTCATGAGTACAAATATTATTTCTGATTACTTTTATCATGTATAGAAGAGCACGGTCTGTTTGACTATTCATCTGACCAGCCTGGTCTCTAGAGAACTAGCCAGACTAGTTTCACGATTTTGGTATCTCCTCTAAGTCCTTAGATCCCGCAGCCAATTTTAACGGGACCCTAACAGGAGCATTCAGGAGCAACTGTTTTTCCTTTTGTTTTCTTTTTATTTGGGGAGCTTTCATTCTCTATGTGCTTGGGACAAAAGAGTATTAAATTTGAAAGAACAGGCACAAGCTCCTATCACATGTAACACCTGCAGCCTCTGGTAATGCTGCTATACGATTTTAGTAGCACCCAACATGCCAGATGATGGATCTTTCATTTTATTTATTCCACTTTTTAGAGCATTTTGAACCAACGTTTCTTTACAAGTGCCTTGTTTTTTCCCATGTAGAAGAAATAATAAAGTTAATAAGAATGAGCATGTCTGGGATGTGTACTGTAAGCTAGAGACCCTTTGAGGTGCTTTGCACAGATTATCTTATTTTGTCTTCACAGCAAGCCTAGGGGCAGGTACTGTTATTATCCCCATTTTCCTGGAACCAAGAGAAGCATGTATCCATGGAATCTTAGATCTGAAAGACAAACATGTTAATAAACATGGAGCCCTGTTTTCCAATAGCTCTCGTGGAACACCAGTGTCTCACAGGTGTAAGAAAGAATAGGACACCCGTGTCTTATGTGAATAGACACTGAAGCCCAGATCAGTTAAGGCAGTTACCCGACGACATGTTCTGTTATATGACAGACCTGGAACAAATGTAGGTCATTTCACATTCATTTATCTTTTTGCTCTACCATACCATCTCTTAATTATAATTAAGAAAGAAAAGTAGTACTCCTTAGAGATACAAATATAAAAAATAAATGAGGTCTAGTACAACCACCAGGATTTACTAAATGAAATTCCATAGGAGCTGCAATATATGTGCATGTACATATATATGTGTTTGTGTGTATCTATATATATGCATATATTTGCACATATATGTACATATATATTTTTCACATATGCTGCCTTTAACAAAACATAAGCAACAGAAGTAATAAGTACATTGAGATCTCAAATCCTTGGAAGCTTGCCAGACTTTCTGATGACCAAGTGTGTGTCAATGGTTTGCAGCCACTTTGATCTTAGCTCCTACACAGGATCCGAAGAAGGTACCTATTAAAATTTCATAGGTCATAATTAATGATCCTGCTCATAAAATTGCTTCTAATATCTCTGGCTCAAGATAGACAGCTTACCTGCAGGGAGAATTTTCTTTGCAGCAACACATGGAAGATCATAAATTGGCCTGGTTCAGTAATTTAGTGAGTCTTGGAGAGTGAAAACCTCCCTCTTTCTAAATCGGTGATTTCACAATAAGTTTATAGCGCAAGAAATTGAGAGCTTGTTATATACCTGTTTTCTACATCTGCTACCATAGCTGGAGGTTTTGAAAATTCTAGGAAACATGCTTTCCACCTTCTGTGGCTGTCTTCCAATGTACCCATCTTCTTATGCATATCTCCTGCTTCCATAGCTCTAGAGTGGGAGGTGGTAAATCCGAGGAAAATCTGCTTCTTCAGTGCTTCCACTGCATGTTCCTCCAGGGTGAGCAACCAAGACCAACTGCATATTTGTTGCACCATTCAGGCCCTTCCTTTCATCTACTATGTCCTCTTCCTCCTCTATTTCTCCCTCTCTTTCCCTTCCCCTACATCTATTTTTTTTTCTATTTTAAATTTATTTATTTTTAATTGGAGGATAATTGCTTGACAATATTGTGTTGGCTTCTGCCATACATCAACATGAATCAGCGATAGGTATACATGTCCCCTCCCTCTTGAAGCTTCCTTTCACCTCCCACCCCATCCCACACCCCTCTAGATTGTCACAGAAGAATGGTTTGAGCTCCCTGAGTCATAGAGCAAATTCCCACTGGCTCTCTATTTTACATATGGTAGTGTATATGTTTCCAGGCTACTCTCTCAATTTGTCCCACCCTCTCCTTCCCCCGCTGTGTCCACAAGTCTGTTCTATATGTCTGCATCTCCACTGCTGCTCTGAAAATAGCTTCATCAGTACTGCCTTTCTAGAGTTCATATATGTCTATTAATATATGACTTTTATTTTTCTCTTTCTGACTTCACTCAGTGGAATAGGCTCTAGGTGCACCCATCTTATTAGAACTGGCTCACATGTGTTCCTTTTTATGGCTGAGTAATATTCCATTGTATACATGTACCACAGCTTCTCTACCCATTCCTCTGTCGATGGACATCTGGGTTGCTTCCATGTCCTAGATATCGTGATTAGTGCTGCAATGAACATTGGGGTACATGTGTCTTTTTCAATTGTGGTTTTCTCAGGGCATATGCCTAGTAATGGGATTGCTGAATTCTATGGTAGTTTTATTCCTAGTTTTTTAAAGAATCGCCATACTGTTCTCCATAGTGGCTGTACCAGTTTATGTTCCCACCAACAGGGCAAGAGGGTTCCCATTTCTCCACACCCCCTTCAGCCTTTATTATTTGTAGATTTTTCTGATAATGGTCATTCTGACCAGTGTGAGGTGATGCTTCATGGTAGTTTTGATTTGCATTTCTCTAATAATGAGCCATGATGACTATCTTTTCATGTGTTTACTAGCCATCTGAATGTCTTCCTTGGAGAAATGTCTGTTTAGGTCTTCTTCCCACTTTTTGATTGGGTTGCTTGTATTTCTAGTGTTGAGCTGCATGAGCAGCTTTTGGAGATTAATCCTTTGTCGGTTGTTTCATTTGCTATTATTTTCTCCCATTCTGAGGGTTGTCTTTCCACCTTGTTTACCATCTATTATTCCACCTCAAAAAACCCCTACCATCTTCCAATAATAGTTTCTTATTGTTGGTGTACAATTGAGCCAGGAAAAGCATTTCATCCACACTCTGACTTCCTTCAACCTCTCAAAGTGTTCCTTTTGGTCTCCGTGCCACTGCCACAGGAAATGACATACATGGATGATGCATCGGTTTGACTACACTTCTTAAATGCCTGTCAACTTAATCTCTGCTCTTGGAATGTGTAAAGGTAATTCTATTAGAGGTATTAAAGAGACAGACATGACTGAGTGACTAAGCATAGTACAGTCACATCTTAAATTAAAAAATAATATCCATAAGCCCATTCAACATTTCTGATTATTTGCACTGATTCTCTTCCATTAGGGATTGTTAATTGAACCTAGCATTTTATCTGAAATAGTTTTACATCCACCATAGACTTTTTGACGGTGAAGCAGTGAGTCATTAGTTGGTGGAAAAGGGACTCATTTAATTTACTATAAAAATAGACCCAAGGGGCACACCATACCAAAAATGTTGACTTAGTTTCCCAGATCTTGTGGAAATAGGCTAAGGGGGAGAGATGGAAATGTGTTAAATGCAAGGGTGAAGATATAATTTGCTCTTGGTTATTAACCAATGTTGTCAATAGCATATTTTTCCTTTGCCCTGGGCCAGCTAGAAATGGTAAACTTATCTCCAATCCAATCAACGTGGCACCTGTCATTCATGGTGTGAATAATATGGTGCTTAAAACTTGATAGAACAACCCATCTTGTATAGGCCTGAACCATCACCACTTGGAAATTACACCTCAAGAAACCAGAATCAAATATGACACATCGACCTAAAGTAGAGAAGGGTCAATAGCCCATTAACGGTTCCCCAGAGGATTTGTGTTATAAGTGACCTTCCTTTGCTGCTGCCGTTCTTCCCCAACTACATCAAGGCTGCGTGGGGAAGAGGCAAACTAATCACTTGCATATACTAAATTTGCTGCAGGCCATTGTGTGATAAATTGCCCAATTTCACTAAGCAAGGTAGCTTGGAAAAAGAAAGAAAATTCAGTCTCACTGAATATAGTCTTTGTGTGATTGAATCTTCAGCTGTAACACAGGACTAAAAATATCTATGTTTTCTAGCAACCTCTCCAACTTGCTGGTGCATGGAAGATGTGACTGTTCTGATTTCTTCATATTATTTAGGAAACAGCAGCCAGATGACTCTCCCTGGTTAGGAGGACTTGATTTTTTTAAAAAATTGATATGGCATCTCATTGATTTGGAGTGGCATTTTAATAAATTTTTTCTTTAAAGAAACTGAAGCATAGATTATGGACCCTAAGTCTAAAGTCAATTTGGAGTCTTATGACCATGTACTATGACTTGGTCAACTGGTCAACCTGACAACCTCTGGAACATATTTTGTTGGCTTTAAAAATATGAGCAATAATCTGGGTTACTGTAGTTTCGGTATTGGAAGTTATGATATAATAAATTTTACTTCTTGATCTAAGGGTTAAGGGTACTACTTGATCTAAGGGTGGTCAAGGCAAATTCTAGTAGTATTTTGGCTTATAAACCAAAAACATACTAATGCTGAACTTCGCTTGCTCATTTTGCCCCACAATTTCTAGGCAGTAGTGTTAGGGATTTCAATCTTTCTGTTAGCCAGTTTGGAATATGGGATGTTAGATTGGGTTAGAATATGGGATAAACATATATCTTGTCTCCACTGTTTGATCTTGGCCATTGTTTGCTACATTGTGTGTGTATGTGTACGTGTGTGTGCAGACAGTCAGTTGTATTGAACTCTTTGCAACCCCTGGACTGTGGCCTGCCAAGCTCCTATATCCATGGGATTTTTCAGGCAAGAAAGTGCTTGCACGCTAAGTCACTTCAGTTGTGTCCAACCTGGGGCCCTATGGACTGTAATCTGCTGGGCTCCTCTGTCCACAGGTTTCTCCAGGCCAAAACACTGGAGTGAATTGCCATTCCCTTCTATGGAGTGGATTGCCATGTCCTACTCCAGGGAATCTTCCTAACCTAGGGATCAACCTGCCTCTCTTGGTCTACTGCATTGGCAAGTGGATTCTTTACTAATATGCCATCTGGGAAGCCTGTTTGTTGTATATACATATTCCATCTCATATATTAATTCCTTTAATTTCTGGAGCACCTTGGCCAACCTTCATTAAATATTATGCCTCCCCAAACTATTACACAGCATGCAAGTAAGGTCTACTACAGAAAGGAGTCTGAAGTGACTGAGAAACTCTGGATTAAATACAGTGAAATGGGTACTTTCATAAAGTATTTCTTAGAGCTTCAGTTTACTAATGTGCATTGTGGCTAACCAGGAGTGGTAGATAGTGTGCAGCATTTACCAGATTATTTGTCCAAATATTTCATTTCATAGATGGAGATTTTACAGAAGTGTTATTTTGTTGGGGGCATACTTGGCCAAACAGTTATTTTGTTCAATTCCAAATGAATGGAATCCTTTAAAATGATCTGCAGTGCCTCACCTATTGAACCTGCTCTTCAAATACAAATATAATTGGGATGGCAGTAATATGCAAAACAGAAACTTCAATGTGAACTGCCATCAAGGAAGATTTGTTTAAAAATCCCAGACAGGTGCACAGAATGATGTGTAATTAAGAGTTATCCCACAGCTGTCAAACTGGGAGAATCATGAAAGTCTTGGAATTTCATTTTTTTGGTAACAAAGCAGCTCCTGGGAATTGTGAGTGGAAATGGAGGGGAAACTCACCTGGTAAGAAACACAATCATGGAGGCATCCTTTGAGATGGCACTTGACCCTGCAGGAGAGCATATGTAACCCACAAAGACCCCTTCTTCCTTCACATGCTCAACAAGACTACCCTTTCCTCCAGGACCAGATATATCCATGACCAATCAGAATTCTCATTAATATGGTTTATTTGGGGGTAGGAAAAATGCATGTGTGTGTTAGTATTAGTCACTCAGTTGTGTCTGACTCTGCAACTCCTTGGACTGTAGCCTACCAGGCTGCTCTGTCCATGGAAATTCCCAGGCAAGAATACTGAAATGGGTAACCATTCCCTTCTCTAGGGGATCTTCTCAACCCAGGATTTGAACCTGGGTCTCCCTCATTAAAAGCAAATTCTTTACTGTCTGGGCCACCAGGGAAGCCTCAGGAAAATTGCATAAAAACTGTGGCTCCTTATCATTTTTAGGTTAACATGAATAATTTGCAAAGCAGCATAGTTAAAATTCTCAATTGAGAAACAGAACCTCTTTCGTCATTTATTTATTATTTTACTTTTGAATCTCTTTTAACAATTGCAAGCTATCTTATATTTTTGTCTTATATACTTTTCTTTTCTCTTCTGTATTTTCTGTTTTTCACCTTCCCTTGATCTCCCCATCTCTGTTTCCAACCCCCCAATTTGAGAATTGATGGATTTTCAATGTCTTCACATTAACAGGAACACAAATAAATCCTCAACCAGAAAAAAAAAGTATAAAATTTTGAAATGCAAGCTGACTCAAAGAAGAAGAGACAAATTTATTGAGGCATTTTCTGCTTCTTCAGGGAATAAAGACCCTATATTCTAGGACTCACATGCATTTACTTGAAGAAAAAGTCTCAATGATCAGTTATCTGAAAATCAAACTGATACATATTTGCAACTGAAAATGTAGATAAAACAATGTCTGCAAATTTTTTTTGTTTCTCAAGAAGAAATTTCATTTCTTTCTCAAATTAAGTAAAATTCCATTAAAAACATTATCATATCAAGAAGTAAGTCACACTTCAAATTTGTGTTTACTTGCATTTAAGCAGATCTGTCTATATTTCTGAATTTTATAACTAAATCAAATTGTGTTGTTTTATTGTTGCTTATATAGTTGAATATAAACATGTCTTCTCCAAACTTTTTTGTTTGCTATTTAACACAATGATGGATAAGTCCTTAAGTAGCAATTAGTCTTTTGAGAATGACTACTATTTTCTCTGTTTTACAGGTCAAGGAATAGAACTTTTAGACCTTCTTTGCTCAAAATTCAGGATTATATCTATCAATATATACAGCCACTTCAAAATATCTAATGCTTTTAAAGCCAGAAGCCTTTTGTGTATTCATCATTTCTCACCAAATATAAGAACTGCCATAGAAATGCCTAGCTTTTAAAATTCCATAGCAGAATTAAATAAGCTCAAGACTAAGCAGAAAATAAGAATACTGAAGGTAGAAAAAGAAAAATGAATATAGCTTAGCTGGTTTCTGCTGACAAGCCAATTTGTAGCCTTCTCTTTAGGCTGGAGTGAGCCTACAAAGCTCTGTGTTTGCGGCCAGTGCGCTGGAATCTCTAGCTTTGATCACTGGGCTGTTCTAGGGCTGACCACGTCCACTCAGTCTCTCCTTTCCTCTGAAATTCTCAGGGGGCTCACGGGCTGTCATGACAAATGCACTATAAGCCAGAGCTTCTTCACCACCTTGTCATTCCAGGGCAGAGGGGAATAAAGCCAAGTTGTGAGGACACTTGCTCAAGGTTACAGAAATGGAATTAGCCTCCAGGTTCTTGACATCTAGACTTACCATCTTGTTCTGGGCTCTCCCATGCTATTGCCTCTTAAAACTCTGCAAAATTCAACAATTCTTGCTGTCTCTATTCAAAATAATCTATCAAACATTCATTTTCTTTCTTTCTTTTTTTTTTTTTAGTTCTATCAGTTTATTGCTACCAACCCATCTCCCTCCACTCTTGTGCACACATGCTCAGTCATGTAACCCCATGGACTGCAGTCCGCCAGGCTCCTCTGCCCATGGACTTTTCCAGGTAAGAATACTGGAGTGGGTTGCCATTTCCTTCTCCTCATTTTCTTTTAATTAACATTTTTAAAATTAAGTTTTACTGGAGTATAGTTGCTTCACAATGTTGTGTTAGTTTCTGCTGAGCAGCAAAAATGAATCAGCCATAGACATGCATTGGAGGAGGAAATGGCAACCCACTCCAGTATTCTTGCCTGGAGGATTCCATGGACAGAGGAGCCTGGGAGGCTACTGTCCATGGGGTGGCAAAGAGTCAGATATGACTGAGCAACTAACACAATACATATACATATTCCCGCTCCCCCCACCCCAGTTTTGGACTTCCTCCACATTTAGGTCACCACAGAGCATTAACTAGAGTTCCCTGTGCTATATGGTATGTTTTCATAGGCTACCTATTTCACACAGCATCCAGAGAAAACTATAATTCAGAAAGATACCTGCACCTTAATGTTCACTGCAGCCTTATTCAAAATAGCCAGGACACAGAAGCAACCTAAGTGTCCAACAGAGGAATGGATAAAGAAGAGGTGGTACATATATACTGTGGAATATTACTCGGCCCTAAAATGGAACAGAACTGGGTCATTTGCAGAGACGTGAATGGACTTAGAGACTGTCACACAGAGTGAAGTAAGTCACCCAATATTCTTAAGTGTGTTTTGGAGGAGTCAGACTCCAGAGGATGAGGGTGCTTAGGATTTTGGGATGGTGAGATGGAAGCATGGAGAAAGTTTTGCCTCTTGTCATAGAACCCCTTGGGGGGCTCTAGGATGGGAACAGAGCCCAAACCATAATAGAAAGACCTCCACAGAGGGGAAATCATGACAAATAGAAGAGTTGCTGAGGTTTGCAAAGCTCTTAAGAAAGATAGACCTGTGTCTCAGGAACAATAGTTGATTCCAAAAGAAATGTCCTTAAACAGTTAGTAAAGATTCTGACATCCCATTCTTTCTGGGGAAACTACCTTAGATTTCCGTAATTACCCAGCAAATTCTAGATGCCTGGATTAAGCTTGAGAAATAATATTTTAAAAAAGAAGCTAGTCAAGAATGAAAAACTCTTACTGAAAGAAAGAACCTTTTAGGTAAATTTGGAATATTCATTAATAAGCTGGCAATTTTATTAGATGTCTTTTTTGATGTCACCCTGCTAATTCTCTGTGTCTAGAGCTCCTTGGAAAAGAAACAGGCAAGATTTTTTAGTTAGGGTATAGTTACTTTACAGTGTTGAACATGGAAGTGAATCAGCTACATATACATATATGTCCTCCCTCTTGGATCTCCCACCCACCCCCATCCTGTCCCTCTAGGTCATCACAGAGCAGGGAGCTAAGCTCCCTGAGCTACACAGCAGGTTCCTGCTAGCTATCTGTCATACTCATGGTAATGCACATACTAATCACCACCTCCCAACTCTTCCCACCCCCCACCACTGTGGGCACACGTCCATTCTCTACATCTGCATCTCTATTCCTAAAAATAGGTTCATCTGTACTATTTTTCTAGATTCCACATATATGTGTTACTATACAATATTTGTTCTTCTCTTTCTGACTTACTTTGTTCTGTATGACAGACTCTAGGGTCATCCATGTCTCTACAAATGACCCAATTAGATCCACTATCTGAGTAGTTTCTACTGTCTTGGCACTTAGACAGTTTTGTTATTATTGTTATTATCACTGTTATTAAGGGACGGCAATTTATTTTAACACAATTGCTTCTTATCATTCAGTGAAGAAACTTCTAGAGCCATGATACTTTTGAGCTGACAAGGAAGGTGAGGCCTGATGAGCTCAAGTGATTTATCCTCAGAATCAAAACTGAGTCCTCAACGGGGCTGGGATGAGCCCTAGGTCCTTACTCACATGAAGTATTTATACTTTTTAAAGATTTTAGATAAATTTTTTTTTATTCTCTCCACAATATTCATTAGTTCTAATCATATTATGGTCCCAATGTAGCTATTTTAAAGTGAAATTAAAAGGCAGCCTAGCTTTGGAGGGTAAGAGTTATTGAAAGAGGTGTCTAGAGAGCCATTTAAAATTTTCAAGAAAAAAAAAAAAAAGTGAGAGTGTGTGTGAGAAAGAGCTGTTTTCCTTTTAAAAATTAAGAAATCAAATATAGAAATAGTCTAATCTGCATTAATGATCTGCAATCTATGAAACAATTTTTAACCATTTTAAAGTGAAAGGCTGGTGATTATGTGGGAGAATAGATGGCGATAATAACCATAAATCTTTAAAAACTGTAGATGTTCAAGTTATCGGTATGTAAAAATGAGATTGGCTAGGTTTCTGGCCTGAGTACTGTAATAGGAGAACCTAAACCATCTTTCTGAGCTCTTGAGAGAATGAACATTACTATTTCCATTTGTCCTTACACTTGAAGGGCTGGCCTTTGCCTTTCTGATATCCCAATGCCTCATGCCCGTTGTGTAGGATGTAGTTAGATCCCCAGAGATGAGCACTGGTCCTTCTCAACCTCCCTCCCAGGTTGAGTAGGGCCAAGGATGGCTCAGGAAATGGGAAAGCTGGATGTGCACAGTGAAATGTCTGCTGAACCGCCACCCTGCTAGGTGAGTCCCAAAGGAGAATCCATCCTTTGTGGTACAAAGGACTGGGAGTTCTTTTCTCCTAGGCTGTACACAAAAGTACAGTGGGTATTGGCTGCTGACCTTTCATTCAGCTGCCTTGCTATGCCCAGCCTCTCGTACAGAAACAATATTGCTCCTGGCGTAGGAGGGACTGAAATGGAGGGTGGAAGGATGGAAGAGGGAGATGGGAAGGTGAGATATGTCTAAACACTCCCGTGAGTAGAACAAATCCCAGATCATATACACAGGGAAGCTGGTGTCCATCAAACGGCGCTGCTGAAAAGACAGAGAAACAGATAGATGTGCAAATTGCCCTGGAAAAAAAATGCCTAAAATTAGAGACCTGGTTGGAAATAGAATCTACATGCTCTCTTTCCCAGTTCTAGATTCCATGTCATCATTGGGGAATAAACACCTTGTAGCAATTCACATCTAAAGCCCAGTCAGAAACCAGTTGATTTAAACATGCTCAGTGCTACTTTCAAATAAGCCACGAACAAGGAGTTCCTGTCCTTTTGCTGGAATGAGAACACATAAGTGCAGTGGAAAGTATGTTCAATTGTGCTATGATAAATACTGTGTTTCTTAATCATTTTGATATCTCAACTGTAATCCCAAGTCTCTTAAGATAAATAGTTAATGGCCATTATGTGTGAATGTCATACTTTAAGGGAGCCCTGAGGCATGGGTTTGGCTTAATCTGACAGGTCAATACTATGGAAAAAATTTCAACTTTCAACCTTATTTTTAAAGATAAAAATGGATTTTTTGGAAAGTCTGCAGAGAATTGGTTCTAGCAATGCCATTATGTGTTATACATATTAGAGAAGGGGGTATGGCGTGCACTCAGAGAGTTTTAGAGGAAATCAGAATGCTACAAATGATGCCTTTTCTTGAATCCTGAAAAATTCCACTTTGATTTAGCACCAGTGGAACTGTTAATAGAAACTTCTTTGCGCGTTGTGTATAAACAGCACAGCCCAGCCTGTATCAACTTTATACTCCAATAAACAAGACAATAATGACAAATTATCAAAGCAGGCCTCAGATGTGACCCTCAATTGGGAGAGCAGCAATTTAATGAAGACAAAAGCTAGGTGAAAGCTGCTAATATCATTTACTGATAAACAGATTTTCTCGAGAGGCTCCTAGCTGAATCCCCTAAGGTCCCATAAACCTGCATAATTCCATTTAAAATATTGCGCAATTCACTAAATTAGTCTTTGAACATCCTTACTATCCAATTACGAAGCCCCAGCATGGACAGAATAATGAAATTTTTCAAACTGTGGAATGCATGTGGTCTTAACAAACTTATGACAAACACCAAAATTAGCTTTCAATTTTGAGGCCAATGTAGCTCCCTTTAATACCTCAAGTCAGAGTGGCAACAATAAAATACTATTGCAGGGCTAAGCAGAACAGAAGAAAAATAAATCTTGACTTACTCAGAATTCTGAACACGGTCTACCTTCAGGAAAAAAAAAAAAAACATAAGAATTTGAATGATGTTTTGCATTTGCAAGCTATTTGGTCGCTTAAAATCTAGTAAAAGCTTTACTGAATAAAGGGTACAAAATACCTCCTGGACAGTTGTATCTTCCAGGCAGGCAGAAAAAAAGTGAGAGTTTGAGGAAGTGAAATTTATTTCTGTTCAAGCATTGCAAGCTGCATTATTAAAGTCATTTGTCATGGTTTGAATATTTCTGCCTGATTCACCATTAAATTGGCCTTCTAATTACCAACTTTGTCATGAAAAGTGGTCTGGCTGTTTCATTCACCAGAAAACTTCAATTCTTTAATCATCACTTGCTTTCATAGGAGAAGAAAGGAAAGAAAAAGGAAAACAACAAACCATATATTTTTATCCCCAGATCTTAAAATACATCTCAACATAGCAATGCTTAAATGATCTCAAAGCCCTACGTTTTTAAGATGCTGATAAGTACTTAGAAAAGGAGTTATCATTTCATCTTTATAAAGAAACTTACCAACATTCACCTATTATTTGGTTACATAACAGTCTTGCAGTGGACCACACAACCTCAGGTCATAGTCTTCTAATCAACAAGCACTAACCAAAATCAAAACATGCCAAGAGAGTTATTTCTCTTTCCCATATATTCTAGCTTCTTGGCTGGTGTATGTAGCTCTACAGAAAAAGATGTGGCATCCATAGCTTCTCCGAGCAGCCTAGTGAAGACATTGCCAAATTGTCTACAACTTGCTTGCTCATACTTTCAGATGGACAAGGATGGGCAGTTGTGGCTAAAAATGACATAGGTTCAGTAACTTTCCTTCTATATTCATTTCTGTTGGATGATGGAAAAGCAGGCACTCATTTTTTTTTTTTTTTTGGTCACACTGTGAGGCATGTGGTATCTTAGCTCCCCAATCAGGGATTGAACCCACCCCCCCCACCCCCCACTCCTCCGCATTGGGAGTGCAGAGTCTTAACCACTGGACCTCCAGGGAAGTCCAAGCACTCATATCTTAAACTACAGAGTATAGCTATCTCAGTGTTTGGGAGAAACAAGACCAACCTACTGACTTTGTCATGAGAAAACCAACACAGGCTTAGTAAAACAACCATATTTGGGAAACTTCCATATAACAAAATAGAGACTGGCAAACATGTTTTGATCCAAAGCACACCAAACTGTGGGTTGTTTTACCTTTTACAGATGAGGAAACTAAAGCATAGAGGGGTTTTGTCAGTTTCCAGAAGGTTACACAGCCAAGAAAAGCCAGTCAGACCTTCTGGAGCCCATGAGTGTAACCATCTCTCTGAGTGAGTTGAAAACAGCACAATGCCTAATACGGGTGTGTGCATCAAAATCATCTTTAAAATGTGTACACACTTTTTCAAATGACGTTAATCCTTTAAGCTCCAAATAAAGAATTCCATGTTTTAATGGCTGCAAAGACAATTGACACTAAATCTAAAGAACTTGAAATTACATCTTTGGGGGTTCATATTATGAGATTCGTGATTTCATGATTAATAGATGTCTTCTTTTATGAAAGCAATCTTTGGGCACACATTTTATTTTATCATTTTATTTTTTAAATATACATTTTCTTTAATGGCAGAAATTAGCCTGCTTTGAGACATTTATACAAAAAAAAAAAGAGAGAGAGAGAGAGAGAGATAACATACTCCTATCAGAAGTAAAGTTTCCTTCAGTTCAGTTCAGTTTAGTCTGTTAGTTGTGTCTGACTAAGAGACCCCATGGACTGTAGCATGCCAGGCTTCCCTGTCCATCACCAACTCCCAGAGCTTGCTCAAACTTATGTCTATCGAGTCAGTGATGCCATCCAACCATCTCATCCTCTGTTGTCCCCTTCTCCCAATTCAATCTTTTCCAGCATCAGGGTCTTTTCAAATGAGTCAGTTCTTCACATCAGGTGGCCAAAGTATTGGAGTTTCAGCTTCAGCATCAGTCCTTCCAATGAATATTCAGGTCTGATTTCCATTAGGATTGACTGCTTTGATCTCCTTGCAGTCCAAGGGACTCTCAAGAGCCTTCTCCAACACCACAGTTGAAAAGCATGAATTCCTTGGTGCTTGGCTTTCTTTATAGTCCAACACTCACATCCATACTTGACTACTGGAAAAATCATAGCCTTGACTAGATAGACCTTTGTCTGTAAAGTAATGTCTCTGCTTCTTAATATGCTGTCTAGGTTAGTCATAGCTTTTCTTCTAAGGAACAAGCATCTTTCAATTTCATGGCTGCAGTCACCATCTGTAGTGATTTTGGAGCCCAAGGAAAGAAAGTCTCTTACTGTCTCTATTGTTTCCCCATCTATTTGCCATGAAGTGATGGGACCAGATGCCATGAACTTAGGTTTTTGAATGTTGAGTTTTAAGCCAGTTTTATCATGCTCCTCTTTCACTTTCATCAAGAGGTTCTTCAATTTCTCTTCACTCTCTGCCATAAGGGTGGTATCATCTGCGTATCTGAGGTTATTGATATTTCTCCCGGCAATTTTGATCCCTCATTTCTCAAGGAGGCTGCAAAGGTACCTCTGAAGAGTGAGAATATAGGCACACATTTTATAATGACTTCCATGAGTAGCAGAAACAAGCAAAACATCTGAATGACATTTGTTGAGTGTTAAACACTTATTTTAATTTCTTTTCTTTTCTTTTTAACTAAAAAACCTGCATCTGCTAATATGAGGTTTCCTTATAGAAAATTATTTCATAGCCTCAAGATAATCATGTATACTTTCTGATTCACTTCTCAGATTGCGTATAAATAAATTCACTAATTTTATCATGTTTTTTGATGTTGAATGAAAGTGCAGAAATCTGATTAAGAATGAAAGTAAAAAAAAAAAAGAATTTTGAATGTCAAAACTAGAATGGGACTTCCCTTTTGGTCCAGTTGTTAAGAATTCGCCTGCCAATGCAGGGGTCATGGGTTGGATCCCTGGTCCAGGAAGATTCCACATTCCTCAGGGGAGCTAAGCTGGTGCGCCACTGTAGTCTTAACTACTGAGCCCATGTGCTGCAACTACTGAAGCCTGCGCACCCGAGGGTCATGTTCTGAAACAAAGAGAGCCCGCACACCTCAACTGGAGAGCTCAGCTCAGCTCAGTTCAGTTGCTCAGTCATGTCCCACTCTTTGCGACCCCATGAACCGCAACACGTGAGGCCTCCCTGTCCATCACCAGCTCCCAGAGTCTACCCAAACCCATGACCATTGAGTCAGTGATGCCATCCAACCATCTCATCCTCTGTCATCCCCTTTTCCTCCTGCTCCCAATCCCTCCCAGCATCAGGGTCTTTTCCAATGTGTCAGCTCTTTGCATCAGGTGGCCAAAGTACTGGAGTTTCAGCTTCAACATCAATCCCTCCAATGAACACTCAGGACTGATCTCCTTTAGGATGGACTGGTTGGATCTCCTTGCAGTCCAAGGGACTCTCAAGAGTCATCTCCAACACCACAGTTCAAAAGTATCGATTCTTCAGTGCTCAGTTTTCTTTATAGCCCAACTCTGACATCCATACATGACCACTGGAAAAACCATAGCCTTGACTAGATGGACCTTTGTTGGCAAAGTAATGTCTCTGCTTTTTAATACGCTGTCTAGGTTGGTCATAACTTTCCTTCCAAGGAGTAAGCATCTTTTAATTTCATGGCTGCAATCACCATCTGCAGTGATTTTGGAGCCCCCCCAAATAAAGTCAGCTACTATTTCCTCTGTTTCCCCATTTATTTGCCAGGAGGTGATGGGACCAGATGCCATGATCTTAGTTTTCTGAATGTTGAGTTTTAAGCCAGCTTTTTCACTCTCCTCTTTGCTCCCGCTCGTTGCAACTAGAGAAAAACCTGAGAGCAGTAACGAGGACTCAGCGCAGCCAAAAAATAAGTTAACTAAAAAATAACTAGAACATCTTTGAGAGTGAAAGGAGTGTTACTAATAATTATTAACAATAATAGCTAAAACAGTAGGTTCCTAAAAAATAGGTGATGGTAGGTAACATTTTTAGAATCCTGTTATGTCTAGATATGTATTTATTCTACCCTCAGACCCAATTGAGAGTAGTGACAATATAAAATTTTTGGCTTAAAGTCATTTCACCTTCAGATTTTGAAAGAAGTTTTCCACTTCTAGTTCCCTATGTTGTTTTTGAGAAAATCTGTTGCCACTGTGATTCTGCTCTTTATATATGTGATCTGTTGCTTGTCTTTTGACTTTTTCTAAATTTCTTTCCCTGTTTTATTTCCTTTCTTTCTTTTTTGAAATATTAAAGATTTTGTGTTATCCTTGGTACTGTAAAAAGTCATCATGATGTGTCTTGGTTTGGTCTTTTTATTTTTTTCATTTACAGGTATTGGACTGAATACTTACAGTATCCTTATAACCAGCAGACAAATGCCTTCAGTTCTGAATGTTTTTCGTATATTACCTTATGGATCTTTTTCCCCCCCCTCCTTTCTTCCTGTTCTCTCTAGACTTTTTATTAAGAAAGCATTTTATCTTCTCAACTTTTTTATTCATCTACTTTCTATTTCTTTATTTTTTTGATATATTGCTGGGAAATTTTCTTGTCTTTATCTGTCACTTCTACTAAATTGTCACTTTGGCAATCTTACTCTTACTTTATACTAGCTCTTTCTTGTTTCTGGTTTTTCTTTTTCACAGCATTCTGCTCCTGTTTTATGAACACAGCTTCTTTTCTTGACTCTCTAAGGATATAATTATCTTTATTATTGTTATTTAAGTAAATCCTTGTTGTTTATCTACTTTATATATAATGGTTTGTATCTGTTAATCCCATACTCCTAATTTATCCCTCCTCCCCTATCCCTTTGGTAATCATCATTTTGCTTTCTATGTCTGTGAGTCTACCTCTGCTTCATAAATAGGTTCATTTGTATTTTTTTCAGATTACAAATATAAGAGATATAGTACTTGTTTTTCTGTAGTGATATTTGTATTTTTAAAGGTTTCTTCTGTATTCTGCCTTGTGTGCCTGCTCTGAATTTGTGTGATTATTTTTCCATTCTTTTTCTGATTGCTGGCTTCTTCAAATGCCTGGTGATCCCTTGTTGCTGTTAATGCTTGTGAATGAGGCTCTAAAAAGAAAATCAGAGGCTCCTTATGTATAGATGGAACTTTTCCACTGAGGGACTTTATTGCGGGCTCATCAGAAAGCAAGGTGACCTTTTCATTAGAAGCTCTCTAAAAGTTGGTTCAGTGTCCCCAGAAAAGTTGCTTTCAAATTTCCTGCTTTCTAATTGGTGGTGAGGTCTCTTCAGGAACCTGCTTTCTTTTTTTTTTTTTTCCCATTTATTTTTATTAGTTGGAGGCTAATTACTTTACAATATTGTAGTGGTTTTTGCCATACATTGACATGAATCAGCCATGAATTTACATGTATTCCCCGTCCTGATCCCCCCTCCCACCTCCCTCTCCACCTGCTTTCTTTTAATCAAATCAGTGTTATCCACTCCAGGTCATGACCCTGACTACTTTTATGCTGGTTGCACCTGAATCTGGGAAGTTTTTGCTCAGTTTGTTCCATAAAATAAAACTCTTGTCTTCCTGGGAGCTTCAGTGACTGTCATTTTAGCTTTGCACTGTTAGATATGTGATGTCTCAAAGTGCAGAAAGTCTCAGGTTTTATGGGACAAACCAGCTCACCTGTGTTTCTCCTCCCTCTCTGCTAGCATTTATGTTCTAACTTCCTGTATGTTTAAATCCACTACCATTCCATTTGCTTTCTATATTGCAAAAATGTTATGAAAACTCTCCACATTTTTACAACTTCAGTTTCTGTGGAACCCTAAAAATCAGCTCTAAAAATAGCTCTAAAAATCAGCTCCTGGTCTGATTACTAAAGTCAAGTGATAATGAGATGGATGGATATCTGCCGATGTCCAAATTTAGCAATTGTTTCAGCTACTGAAAATCTAGAGATCAGGCAAAAAAAATCCAGATCAGAGATCTGAAGCCAAAGAATATTCTAACTTCACAAGATTCCCTGCTGAAGTATCAAAGCAGGCAGCCTCCAGCCAATAAGGGGTGAATCAGAAAAGGAATTGGAAAAGAAGTGGTGAGTTTGCAGAGAAAAAAAATTCTTTAAGTAAAACAGACCTGCAGTGTTAGCAGTTGACATTAAAAAAAAATTTAAATGATGAGCCTGTGGCTTTAATATTACTGCCCTATCCAGCCCTCTGAATCTTTTTATCATACCTAAAGAATTGTTCATTCATCTTTCAGGAATACATTAGAGCAAGAGAGTTTTCCCATAGGCAAAAGCATTATACATATTTGCAAATGTCTTACATAATGATGCGAACGCTCTGCATAGGGATGTTTTGAAGAAAGGTGGAAACAATGCAGCAATTTCCATTCTGTTTCATTAGCTCTCATACTCTCAAGTAAAGGGACTTTTCCTTGTTGTTTATGCTGTTTTCAAATGTTAAAAGGCTAGCATTTTGAATTCACGGTACTGCCTGTGAATAGGAACGCTGGTTTTTATGTGATGGAAAAGCTTTATTGCTTCATACAGATGTTTCATCTTACATTTCCAGTCATTATTTCTAATAATATATTTAAATGGCTCCTTAATCAGGAAATAAGACCAATTTTTTATTGGGATCCAAAAGTATTTTCAATGTATCACTGAGGGGGAAGAAAACTGTACATCTCAGTTGTAGGTACAAAATAAATTGTCTTTTAATTTAGCTTGTTGTGGTCAACTCAGGTTGAAAATTTTATTTTTGTAGTAGAGCCTTCATGACTTATATTAGGACTCAGTTATCAATGTAAAAAATAAAAATAGAAGTCCCAACAGTTTAGTGCCTGCTTTACATCCACATAAGAATTTCCCTTTCATTATACCCCAGATTCTGGCAGCTTATTAAGGCCATTGTTAAATTTGCGCTCTGCTTTTACAAATGACACTTGTACGGGTCTCTTGGGCCTGCTGAGAGAAGCCAGGCCCCTCTCTTTTCCTTGTGTCAATTCTTTTGTGAACCTTTGTAATTAGCCACTTAACAAATTGAGGGAAATGAACCTTCAGCTGCAAAGTATATCCTGGAGTTAAGTCAACCATATGACAGGCAAAACCGATACATGAAAATCTCCTTAACTCAATTGTTGAGTTGCCTCAAGGGTTAAGAGGCATTCTACCAGCAACAGCCTAAAAGAAAAGCCTTAGAAGTGATGTTTTTGATGGTTCATTATCCAAATGCCTGTTAGCTTTTCCAAGAAACATCTCGCATTAGAAAAAGCACACATTTCGTTATGGGTACTTATTTTTACAAATCTTTTGTTTTGCAGAAGAAAATGTCAAAAATTGACAATTTTTGGACAGAAACAAGATACTCAGGCTTCAGACTTACACATTAAATGTTTAAGAAAGAAAAAATAAAGAAAGAAAGAGAGGATGGAAGGGGAAAGGAAGGAAGATGAAAGAGAAAGGAAAAAGCTTTGGGGCTTCAGTATTTAGGTACAGAAAAATGACATCATATAAATTAAGATATTCATGAATTTGTTTTCAGAATCTATAATAGGGACCCTAAGAGCAGGGTGCTATCATTACAAACTCTTCCGTTTTTATTACTAATTAGACTTCTAAATGTGAGGGTAAATGTACCTCAGAGAGTATGTATTAAAAAGTTGCATATGCATAAGCGATCATTTCAAATTCATCTTCCAACAAAAACTTCAACTTTGATATTTTCTCATGTTCCCACTTACACCACATTAACATAGTCTTTTATATTCAATTTCTAAATTCCATTGTGATCTTTCTATCAAGGTATTTACTTTGGGGAACTGTCTAATATCTTAATCCCCGGTTCAATAGCCAACAGTCAAATATTATCAATTTAATGTATCCTATTAACCTCAGCAATTCTTTTTCAAGTTTAATGTATATTGCCTCTCATGTATACCATGAAATTGATCTAGTTTAGTGACATATCCAAATAAAAAATGTAGATGATACCTTTTACACAGAACTGGGGAGATATAAATGAAGTTTATATTCTATGAGAGTGTAGAGTATTTTAATATTAGAAGATAAAAAATTTTAAGATGCTGTAACATAGTAAGATACCAAAATCCTTTATGTCTTGAAGGTAATAAAATGAAGCACAGTAGCATCTCTATAGTTGTCAGTGAGATAAAATGAGACAGATTTCACTTCATACAAGCTTAAAGTTTTATTGTAATTAAAAATTTTACTTTTATTATGATACAGATCCCAAATATCTCAAAGGCTTACAGCAGCAACCCATTGGTTTCATTGACTATTAAATCTGGTGCATACTCTATTAAACTGGATGAGTGGCATTGCTTAGTTAAGGCTGCATCTCTGCAAGGTCTGTGAATTCATCCATACTTACCTACCTTTTTTTTTTAGCTTCTATTGGGGTTTGGGGCTTCTCTTTGGACTTCCCTGATGGTTCAGCTGGTAGAGAATCTGCCTGCAATGCGGGAAACCTGGGGTTGATCTCTGGGTTGGGAAGATCCCCTGGAGAAGGGAATGGCAACCCACTCCAGTATTCTGGCCTGGAGAATCCCATGGAAGAGTTGGACACGACTGAGTGATTTTCACTTTCACTTTTCAACATACAACATAACAACAATATTCCCATATATATGCATAATATATATACACATATAAATATATATATATATATATACACACTACGTTTTTTCATCTGTTGATGACATTTAGGTGTTTATTGTAAATGATGTGGCAGTGAACATGCAAATTAGTAGCAAAAAATCAAATAACTTGATTTATAAAAAGGAGACAGGACCTGAAGAGGCACCTCTCAAAAGAAGACATCAATGTCTAAAAGGCATGGAAAAAGTGCTCAATATCACAAATCAAAGAAATGCAAAAAACAGTCACAATGAAATATCAATTAGCATCTGCTAACATGCTTGTTATGAAGATGAGATAACAAATATTGGTGAGAGTGTGAAGAAAAGGGACCCCTTGTGGACTGTTGGTCAGAATGTAAATTGGTACAGCTTTGCAGCAAACAGTATAGAGATTCCTCCAACAGTTAAAAATGGAACCACCATATTTTATTATCCAGCGATCCCACTTCTGGGCATGTACCTGAAGAAAATGAAATTGGGATCTCAAAGAGATTGCTGACCCCGATGCAAATCCTTATTGTATGACTGACAGGGTGCCAGGCACTGTTCTAGGCAGTTCACATAAATGAATTGGAACTTGCCTGGTGGCCCAGTGGTTAAGTGGACAGTCACATGGACTTCTCTGGTGGCTCAGTGGCCATGGGATTGAGAAGCCCACTCACTGTCCCAGAGAGAGCAGACCCTGCTTGTCGCACTGGGGAAAGCCCACAGGCTGCAACAAAGAACTAACACAGCCTCAACCCACAAAAAATGCTTAATATAATCATCATTGCACCCCTATGGGGGAGGTACTCCTACCATCTTCACTCTACAGATGAGAAAACTGAGACCAGTGTGGATAAGTTCACATGGGCAGAAAGTGGGCAAAACCCGGCTGTGACCCTGGCTGCCTAGCCTGTCTGTGAGTTTGCTCCCCAACCATGGTGCTTTGTTCCCCTGGCCTAGTTGTCAAGCTCTGTTGCCCAAACTGACGTGTTTTCAGTACCACATAACTAGTTCAAGAAATCTCTCCAGCAGTTCTCCTTGGTTGTTGTTATTCAGTCACTAAATCACGTCTGACTCTACAGTCCCATGGACTATAGAACACCAGGTTCCCCTGTCCGTTATTATATCATGGAGTTTGCTCAAACGCATGTGCATTGAGTCAATGATACCACGGAACCATCTCACCCTCTGCCACTCCCTCCTCCTCCTTCCCTCAATCTTTTCCAGCATCAGTGTCTTTTCCAATAAGTTGGCTCTTCGTATCAGGTAGCCAGAGTAATGGAGCTTCAGATTTAGCATCTGTCCTTCCAACGAATATTTACGGTTGACTTCCATTAGGATTGACTGGTTTGATCTCCTTGTAGTCCAAGGGACTCTCAAGAGTCTTCTCCAACACCACAATTTGAAAGCATCAATTCTTTGGCACTCAGCCATCTTCATGGGCCAACTCTCTCATCCATACATGACTAATGGAAAAACCATAGTTTTGACCATACGCACCTTTGTTGGCAAAGTAATGTTTGCTTTCTAATACACTGTCTAGACTAAAGATATGTTAACTTGTAAGTAGCCTTCTTTCCTAAATCGTTGCTTAATTTAGAGGCCTGTTAACTAAAAGCTGGTCAGGTAGCATTAAAAGGACCATATAATTTATTGTATTGTGTGGGACACTTTAAAGAAAGGAACTAGGTGCTATTAGCAATCACACACTCGACAACGGGCAAAACTGGGACTGTGTCAAGCAAATCTGGGCATTTAGTCATCCTAGTAAAATATCTCAAAGCCTGGAAGTTCACATTTTTATGGTGCAGAAAGAAGAACAGCTGAAAATTTGTGCCAATTCTCCCAATGCCCTTGCAAAATGGCAGCCAATAATATATACAGATGGAGACACTCTAGTTACCCTTGAGAATAGTCTTAGCTTTTACCCAGATTGCTGATTGATTGATTGAATGAATGAATGAATGAATAGGTGATAATGGGGGAAAACTGAACACACTGGAGCACACGGCACTGCTGTGGGATCACAGATCGTGTCTTCCCAGCTCTTTGTGATTTACAGAATAGGCTGTAAAATGTTGTAACTGAAAGTCAAGTTGCCTATAAAATATAGAAAATCTACAATCTTTATTCCTGTTTGGCCTATTAGGGTAGATTAATTCTGGTGGTATGGCTGCTAAGACACCTATAATTTGATGATAATGTTCCTCATTTTCAAAATGTTGTTTCAACTTTGATGGCTGGAGTTAGGAAAAGTGCAATTCCATAAACATATATGTCTGCCTATGTACAGAGGTGTTTCCACTTTGGAAATTTTTTGTTGGTTCTTTCCTGCTTCAGATGCCCTTGGCCCTGTTCCATCCATCTAAGACCTGCCTTTTCTTGGCAGTCAGACTCAAGGTTAGCTTCTTTTGTGATGGCTTTCTCCACTACCACCCTCCAGGGTGACCTCTCACCCACAAAAGCCTATAACACATTCTGTGTCTTTGATCGTAAAAGATAAAGTAAGTGCTCCTCAAACTGGTGGACACACATTTATTCACATAATAAATTAAATAAGAAAGTTTTTTATAGAGAAGATGATTTTTTGTGTCCCTGTTACTGAAAAAAATATATATGTGATGACATGTGTATGTGTTACAGAATTAATTCTCAGGCTTGCTTTTATTGTAACATGCTTTCCTGGTGTCTCAGATGGTAAAGGATCCATGTGCAATGTAGGAGACTCAGGTTTAATCCCTGAGCTGTGAAGATTCCCCTGGAGAAGAGCATGGCAACCCACTCCAGTATTCTTGCCTGGAAAATCCCATGGACAGAGAAGCCTGGTGGACTATAGTCCACAGGATCGCAAAGAGCTGGATATGACTAAGCAACTAAGCACCATTAAGTAGCAAAATTTAGGGGGGGGGGAAATTTTAGTTTCCATATATTTCTAACTATTAAAAGCTATGTGTATCTACTCAAAAGAACCTAGTACATGTGAATGCCCAAATAGACTTAGATCAATAACAAGACTTATAATAAAAAGTGTAGGACTTAAGTGTTATAATTTTCTTATTAATATAACATGCAATTGCTTGGTTTATATATAAGTACTGGATTTATAGGGTTTATTTCAAAGAGTGACTGGATATGTGGATACATAATACATATTTACAACATTTATTTTATAAATAAATAATTATAATTGTGCACAGCATTCAAGGTAGCTAATCAAAATGAGGGACAATAGGTGATATAGGGGTTCAGGTAAATGATCACTATGAATTTTGAACTTCTTTCTAAATATTAAATCAACTCCTAATGACAAAACTTTTTCTAAATACCCACTTTAATGTTACCAGGATGTTATTTTATATAGAGTATAGTGCACTAAGGGGATTCCCAGATGGTGCTAGTGGTAAAGAACCTGCCTGCCAATGCAGAAGAGGTTTGTTCAATGGATTGGGAAGATCTCCTGGAGGAGAACATGGCAACCCACTCCAGTATTTTTGCCTGGATAATCCCATGGACAGAGAAGCCTGGCGACTTAGCACGCATGCATAGTTCTCTAAATACAGTCCTAGTGCTCTAAAAGTTACAGCATCCCTTGTGAGTACAATGTGCACCAGAACTCAAGTGGAGGTGGCCTGTTGGGTTTCTTCAGTTTTCAAGCTCTACCAAGGAAGAAAGAATAAAGAGTAAACTCAGGCACAAGAAAGCTTGTTATTCTCACAAAGGCCACTCAGGGAGGTTTCATGAGTCCCTGCTCTGTTTTCTTCTTCAGTATGTACATGATGAATTTATATTTTTTAATGGGGGTGAAGTACACCAACCTAGTTGTGACCAACTTAGACAGCATATTAAAAAGCAGAGACATTACTTTGCCAACAAGGTCCGTCTAGTTAAAGCTATGATTTTTCCAGTAGTCATGTATGGATGTGAGAGTTGGACTATAAAGAAAGCTGAGCACCGAAGAATTGATGCTTTTGAACTGTGGTGTTGGAGAAGACTCCTGAGAGTTCCCTGGACTGCAAGGAGATCCAACAAGTCCATCCTAAAGGAAATCAGTCCTGAGTGTTTATGGAAGGACTGATGTTGAAGCTGAAACTCCAATACTTTGGCCACCTGATGTGAAGAACTTACTCATTGGAAGAGACCCTGATGCTGGGAATGATTGAAGGCGGGAGGAGAAAGGGATGACAGAAAATGAGATGGTTGGATGGCATCACTGACTTGATAGATATGAGTTTGAGCAAGCTCTGGGAGTTGGTGATGGACAGGGAAGCCTGGCCTGTTGCAGTCCATGGGGTCACAAAAGAGTCGGACATGACTGAGCAACTGAACTGAACTGAAGTACACCAAGGACACTAAAAGAAGAATGAAAGTGAAAGTGAAAGTTGCTCAGTTGTGTCCAGCTCTTTGTGACCCTGTGGATTATACAGTCCATGGGAATTCTCCAGGCCAGAATACTGGAGTGGGTAGCCGTTCCCTTTTGCAGGGGATCTCCCCAACCCAGGGATCAAACCCAGTTCTCCTGCATTGCAGGCAGATTCTTTACCAGCTGAGCTACCAGGGAAGCAAAAGAATGAGCCTCCATGTTTTTCCTTCTTCTTGTTGCCATGTCTGGTAACTGTACCTGATTAGCAAAAGCAGAACTTAAAACAGTATGATGATGGTGGATGTTATTACAGTCCTTCTGGTTTCTTCTCCACACTTTTCAAATAGTTCAGTTCAGTTCGGTCACTCAGTCTTATCCAACTCTTTGCGACCCCATGGACTACATCATGCCAGGCCTCCCTGTCCATCACCAACTCCCAGAGTTTACTCAAACTTATGCCCATTGAGTTGGTGATGTCTTCCATCCAACCATCTCATCCTCTGTCATCCCCTTCTCCTCCCACCTTCAATCTTTCCCAGCATCAGGGTCTTTTCAAATGAGTTAGCTCTTCTCATCAGGTGGCCAAAGTGTTGGAGTTTCAGCTTCAGCATCAATCCTTCCAATGAATATTCAGGACTGATTTCCTTTAGGATGGACTGGTTGGCTCTCCTTGCTATCCAGGGGACTCTCAAGAGTCTTCTCCAACACCACAGTTCAAAACTATCAATTCTTCGGTGCTTAGCTTTCTTTATAGTCCAACTCTGACAACCATACATGACCACTTGAAAAACCATAGCCTTGACTAAATGGACCTTTGTTGGCAAACTAACATGTATGCTTTTTAATATGCCATCTAGTTTGGTCATAACTTATATTCATGTGTGCTGTTAACAGAGAATTCATACTCAGAATAAAGGTGATTTGGTAGAGCAAGAGTGAAAAGAATTCTCTAATTTTTCTGAATAATGCTGCAAGGAGCAGTGAGAAATTTTGTGGCATCTGGACCCAGAGAAATGTTTCCTTTATTGAGTTGGTTAATATAGAATGTGTGTGTATAGGAAAATGGAGTTAATGCAAATGAGCAGTATATCCAAAATGTCACAGGTTCATGGGAAAACAGGATGCAGGGATGTATTATATATTTTAAAAACATGATGCCCTTATAGTAATTTTATCAATTCTTTTGTCAATTTCACATATCTTGCTTCCCAGTGACAACTTAAAATTTTAAGCATATTGTTCTTAACTACCTGATTATGATGAAGAGGAACAAATTAGACATATGACGCTATGTAGCAGGTGATATTGACCTATTCCAAAATGCACTATCGGACCAATTTTAAAACAGAAGAATCAAAGTAATTGATTGGTTGCTGTGGGAATGCTGCTTCCATCAATATTTAAGTATATTTTGAACTCTGTATGCAGTTAAGTGAACCTAGTTGAAGTTCAGATAAGCATGATTTTTGATGCAGCTAAAACAAAGAAAATTTCCAAAGGGCAAATTTTTAAGCTACATCACTCCAATACTGCATTCAAATAAAGAATGGTAGCATAAAATACCATTTCTTCATCATTTGTAAAGTAGGTTATTCTCACTTTGAGGAAAATGTATTTTAGAAAACTCTCCAACATGAGTTTTGAGGAATAATAAAATATCTAAGATTAATTGCCAAAATGCTAAGAACGTAAAATTTTGAGTTATAATTTGGCAGTCTCTACTAGAATAACTCTTTCATTGTAGGTTTTATCTAAAATATGCTGAATAGATGCATTGTTTCTGTTGCTTTTTCCATTACCATGTTCCTGACATATTGTTTGCTTAGTCACTAAATTGTGTCTGACTCTTTTTCAACCTCATGGACTGTAGCCCCCCAGGCTCCTTCGTCCATGGGATTTCCCACGCAAGAATATTGGAGTGGGTTGCCATTTCCTTCTCCAGACATTTTATGGTATCTATAACTTAATTTCTTTATGACCCTTAAATTACCTTTGCTTAAAGATGATTAAGCAAATTTCTCTTGAATTTGTTTCATTATTTCATTCGGGAAAGTCAAGACACATCTACTTGCATGTGTCTAGCTTTTCATCTACTCAGACACAAAGGAGTCATGAGGTAGGTGGACAAATGAAATCAAGTTTCAAACGAGTTGCATTTAACATGTAAGAAAGTTCTCCTCTTAATGGAAATTCACCGATTACTGTCGTGGGGGCCTCGCTTCTCAGTTGCCCCCTATCTTGTTTTCATGGTTGAGAGAAGCTCATCTTTCTTAAGCAGATTTGGGAGCCCACCGAGCACACAGCCATACAATTGACACATGAGTCGATCTGCTGATATCTTGAAGCTCAGCCCATACTAGTAGAAGGCATTCAAACAATCCTTCTCCACCCTTCGCTTAACAAGCATAATAATAAATGAGTGTTTAAAGTATCAGCAAATATATTAACTGGAAATGAATAGGTTTCATTTGTTAATTAACAAGAAGGAGCTTTGGTGTTGAGACCAGCCTTCCTGATGCTGCCTGGGCAGGTGCCATTTAGAGCCAGTGAGCTCCGCAGGGTAATTACCAGGTACCAGGGTGCTCCTTGGTTGCTTAAAAAAGCGCTGCCTGCCATTTGCCTGAACCTATAAACCATCATCTGTGATCCACAGCAGCCATTAAGTGAGAAACATCTCCTCATCAGAGACTTGGGCAAACAAAAGAGACCTCATGGTATTTAAGGAGCCAGATGGATATATCTGAATGTCAACTTTAAAGATCACTTTTTCAATAATGGAGCATTAGACAGAAACATTTGGTACTAAGTGAAAGAGGAAACACTGAGGTATTTAAATAAAAATGAAACTAAGCATATGTAATAGTTGAAGCAGCATATCCTTCAACAACTTTTGGTTCTAAAACCTTTGCATGGTTAGCAGACTTAATAGAATATAGAAACTTAACTTGTCCCCTTGGACACAATTGAGTCACCTTTGTCTCATTAATTCTAACCATCCATACACATCAGGGAAGGGGGGATGAAGAAGATAGTGGAAATTCCCTCACAGTGGGAGGGTGAAATTCTAGCAAATAGGCAACATTTTCTTCTGGGCATGAGTTACTAATTAGTTCTAAAAAAAAAAAAAAAAATAGCTAATTACTGAAAATGATATACCAGCACACACAAAAAAGTAATCTTAGACCTAGAGATAACCTTCTATCGCAGACTAATTGATCTAGAAGTTTTAAAAATGTACCACTTAAAATGCCTCTGTAAGCATAGTAATAGTTCCAGGAGCAATAAACCTTCTAAAGGCACCACTGAGTTAGTTCAATTAATTGTCTGATTGGAAGAATCTCCAAAACTTTGAGGAAGCTCTTGTTTTTATAGTTAAGGATCTTCTGGGCATTTAGTTGCCTACATTCAACAATGTTGTCTAACTGCTTTGCATAATTGGTAGAGCTAAAAGGCTATTCTACTACATTAAAAAACACAATTATAAATGTATGAGTTTCCCCCAGTGAGAAGACACTGATTTTTTTTCCTGATGCCAAAATAACAGCATTTACAAATGTTTTCATGAACTGTGAGAAGCTAGTGCTGACTGTGTTCTAATGTGGGATTAGGTCAACAACTCTCTTGAAAGAACAAAAACCAACCCAGGGCCAAACAGGCGGACAGGCCTAATTAAGCACCCCAGAGGAAAGATGCTCTCAGAGAACTTCGAGGGACTTGACCCCTGCTTTGTACTTCACCAGGTTTCTCTACACCTTTGCCACTTTCCTCTGGATTTATTATTTTTTTTATGAATTATTTAAACATGGCCATTTCACATCTACAATTAGTTTTCAAAGAAAAGGCAACAGGAGAAAATAATCACAAGTTACCCAGCTTGAGAACACCTCCAGTTTTGGCAGGACGTGAAAGGCCTGGCCTTGTATCAGAGCCCGCCCTTGGCGGTGGCTTCCCAAACCCCCTTTTGTTTTAAGTCCCTTAGATTCAGTCTACATGTCAGTCTAAACCCCTATTTCCAACAAGGAGGACATGCAAATATCAGAGAGTCGATTTTCTAGGTTATCTGCCTGTGTTCTTTTTATGCACACAGATGGGAATTAATGATCATAATTTTAATTGGAAAAAATAACCTATGAAAAGTGGGGTATTATTCATTATCATTAAGGAGTAAGGATCTATTGAAAAATGGATCTACTAGTACCACGGTGCTGTGCTAAGTCACTTCAGCTGTGTCCAACTTTTTTCAATCCTATGGACCATAACCTGCCAGACTCCTCTGTCCATGGGATTCTCCAGGCAAGGATACTGGAGTGGCTTGCCATCCCCTCCTCCAGGGGATCTTCCTGACTCAGGGATCAGACCTGCATCTCTAATGTTTCCAGCTTTGGGGTTCTTTACCACTAACCCCGCCTGGAAAGCCCACTAACCACTTGCAAAAAGTGATGTGCCTAATTGTTTTATCCTAATCACGCTTCCCCCTTCAGCACACAGACCCCCTTTAGTAGGGCAAGCCCTCCAAAAATCTCAGTATCCTGACTCCTTATTTCTTATCACAGAACTATTCAGCTGGAACAGGCATCAAGAGATCACCAGATTCATCATTCTGCCCTCAGGTAGGACTACACTCTGCTAGAACTCATCATGTGTTCTGTGCTGAATTTGTTCAGTTGTGTCTGACTCTTTGCGACTCTATGGACCGTAGCCTGCCAGGTTCCTCTGTCCATGGGATTCTCCAGGCAAGAATACTGGAGCGGGTTGCCATGTCCTCCTCCAGGGGATCTTCCCGACCCAGGGATGAGCATGAGTCTCTTTTGTCTCCTGCGTTGTCAGGCAGGTTCTTTACCGCTAGCAACACCCGGGAAGCCTGTGAACTCACTATACTGTAATATAGTACATGGAAAGTGTTCCATCCACCACACTGAAAACTTTTCCAGGGTACAAGTGGAAGCCCAACCATTAATTTTTGTCAGAGCTTGGCATGTAACCAATCTCTAAAAATATTATATGTGAAATAACTAAAACCCCAACCATGCAAAATACATCTTTGTTTAAAGAAATATTTGTGGGAGAAGGACTTTAAAATTCACTCACCAGTCCTTTCTGCCTGGTTTGATATTTCACATGAGTCCCTCTGGAATATTCTTTCCAGTGAATCAAACAGCAATTTTTACTTCATTGTTTTCTGCCCAGTGGAAGAAATATCTTGAAAATTTTATAAAATGCATGTGGACTCAATAGTTCCACTTATTTTTAAAATTGGAAAAAATTCATTAATCTCTTATATGGGTTAAGACATGACTAGAAAGAGTTGTATTTGTAGAATGTTGGAACTATAAAAAATTATAAATTGGCATTTATTAAAGAATTCCCCTGGTAGCTTAGCTGGTTAAGAAGCCATCTGCAATGCAGAAGACCCCAGTTCTATTCCTGGGTCGGGAAGATCCCCTGGAGGAGGGCATGGCAATCCACCCCAGTATTCTCGCCTGGAGAATCCCCATGGACAGAGGAGCCTGGTGGGCTGCAGTCCTTAGGGTCCCAAAGTCGGACATGACTGAGCGTCTAAGCTCGCACACACCAAGAGCTACCAGTTGCCAGGTACTCAATAAAAGACTGTTACTGTTATTGTCAGACTGTTACTCTGACAATATTACAAAATAAGTGTTGCCAGCTCCAACAGACAGACAAGGAGATTGAAACCCAGGGAGGCTAGATGACTTTCCCAAGGTCACACAAGGAGGGGGAGGAGCAGAGGAGCCAGGTACAGAGGCCGCGCCAGATGCTGGTTAGGTGACTGTGCCTCGGCCGCCGCTTGCAGCCAGTTTCTTCTCTGTGATTAAATAAGGTCTGACTTAAGGTTAGACTTTTCCTTTCTAATTTAGAGGCTAGAATCTACAAGTGGTTATGACCACAGCCACTTTAACTACAGTGAGAAGGGGGCTGGCAGGCCCAAATCAACTGTCTCTCTTTCATCCATAATTTAGTTGTTGTTCAGTTGCTAAGTCATGTCTGACTCTTTTCGACCTCATGGGCTGTAGCACGCCAGGTTTTCTTGTTTTTCACCGTCTCCCATAATCCAGTGGCGGCCCCATAATGCTATACTTGGGCCACATAAGCATAGAATTGAGATGATCGAAATGCCACGGTATTTTGAGTTCTTCATAAGGAGGATGAAACAGGACTCTTGCCTTGGTGCCTCCGGAGTGAACCTGTGACCCTTGGCAAGAGAGAGGATCCTACCACCAGCATCTGCCACCCAAAAGCCAGTGTATGAGGCCCTGTCACTCCTGCCCAACTTTTTCCTGGTGATGAGAAGTCTCTAGTCACTTCTCTGCTCGTTAGTCCTTATTCATGAGTATTTGTGACAGAAAAAGGAGAAAAATCCAGTAGGCTCAGTTTAATTTTTCCCTATTTGCTAGTGAAGCAAAATGAAAATGGTGTTTCTAAACCTGGACTTGAAAACCAATGGTTTATCTGACAAGTTTATGGAATAGTAATAGTCACATAACCATTACTGTTACTTAAGCCTTTGACAATATGAGGTTGAAATCTAATGTGTTCACAGAAGCTCTCTGAAAGCTGTTGCTAGAATACCTGAATATTTTTAAGTGAAATTTTAGGAAGACCAGGGGTTTCTGGTTAGTGTACATGGACTACAGAGAAAGGAGCAGTCCATGAACTGGGAGAGTAGCAAGAAGTCAGGCTGCAGCGGGGTCAGTGGGCTCCTGTCTCAGCAGCCTGTTGCTCAGTGGCCTCTGAAGCAGCCTGTTGGAGGATGAACTGCTCTTCCCTACTCTGGGGTCCATGACTGCACAAGCTTCTAGTAGTTGAGGGCTTCCCAGGTGGTGCTAGTGGTAATCCTGCCAATGCAGGAGGTGAAAGAGACTCGGGCTTGATCCCTGGCTCGGGAAGATTCCCCTGGAGGAGGGCATGGCAGTCCACTCCAGTATTCTTGCCTGGAGAATCCCATGGACAGAGGAGCCTGGAGGGCTACAGTCCATAGGGTCGCAAAGAATCAGACACAACTGAAGCGACTTAGCACACTTGCATAGGAGTTGGACTCTGTCAGACCCAAATCTCTTAAGTCACCATCTTTATGGATACAAAGTGAAAAAGAAATTAGAATAAAATATGATAAGGGCAGGACTGGATGGCACTCCAAATCCTCCAGTGGCTTCAGATTCATCTCAGAGGGAAAGTCAAGGTTTTCCGCAATCTGCCTTCCCTGCCCACGTTCCTCTCTAAGCCCGGACCCTGCTCCTCCCTCCGGTCATGCGCTCTTGCAGAGGCTTGGCCCCATTGCTGTGCCCAAAACGTGCCCCATACATTCACATCTTAGGGTTTAACACTGGTTGTTTTTGCTGCTGGGATGTTTCCTCCATTAATATCTGAATGACCCAGTCCCCTCTCCTTCCAGTCTTTGTTCAACTTTGCTTCACACCTAGTAGGCACTGAATTAACATTTATTGAATAAGCAAATGAATAAATGCTTGGATTGATAAATATCATTTATTCATTGAATGAAGGTTAGTATAAAGCTATTATGCTAAACACATTAAAAATACAAAGTTGATTTAGACCTGCAGGGAGCACTTATATAATAGTGACTTCAACCTGAATAAGCATACCATTTTGCAGAAGTGACAGCCTCCCAAGAGAGGTGCAGCATGATGGGATTTTTATAGGATCTTATTAAAGAACAGATTCTTCAAAATGAAGTTATGAGAGTTAAAAGGGTTAAGATTATGTACAGTGATGGGAAATTAGCAAAGACCTCAGGGAGCACGTGGTATTTGAGTTGAGGCATGGGGAAGACTGGATTTGTCCATGTTGAGTTGAAGTCAGTGTGAAAGTGAGAGAGATTTTACCAGGTGGAGAAAGTAGCAAGGATGAAATCATCCAAGGATCTAACGACTAGTGAGCAAGCTATTTGTTTTTGCTGAAGCATAAGGAATATAAAGGGTGAATTGATTTACAGTTGGAGAAAGCTTTAAATGGTAAAGGCAGGCATAGTCTTAAGCTGAATAGTCTGAACTGTCATGCATACGGTGGTCCTGAGTCTGGGAGGCCAGACACAAATGAGGAAGCTTTTGCCAGTGGTTCAGAGAGAAAGGCAGGTAGTGGGGCTGAAATGTAGTAGCCATGGAAATGCAAAGAATCAGTGAACAAAGATTATGGAAATCAATCTTAAAAGGAAACTAATTATGGAATGTATGGGAGGTAAGATAAGAAAAGAGAAGAGAGTAACTCACATGCTCTACTTATTAACTCCCCCCATCATAATTTAGGAAATAACCTGGTGGCTCAGCGGTAAAGAATCTGCTTACAATGCAGGAGACACAGGAGACATTGTGAGTTCTATCCCTGCGTCAGGAAGATCCCTTGGAGAAGGGAATGGCAACCCACTCCAGTGTTCTAACCTGGAGAATCCAAAGGACAAAGGAGCCTGATGGGCTACAGTCCGTAGGATCGCAGAGTCTGACACGATTTTCTGAAATGACTGAGCATGCACACATGTAGGGGTATTTATAGATGTTGAAATGAACTAAATAAATTAAATTATAATGGCATGTGTGCTAAGTCGTGTCTGACTCTTTATGACCCTATGGACTGTAGCCCACCAGGCTCCTCTGTCCATGGGATTTTTTAGGCAAGAATACTGAAGTGGCTTGCTATGCTCTCCTCCAAGGGATCTCCCCAACCTAGGGATCGAACCCACAACTCCTGCATTGCAGGAGTTTACTGCTGAGTCACCAGGGAAGCCCAAATACCATCACACTTCAAAGCAAGTCACTTGTTCATTCTTCCACTCCTTAAAGCAAATAAGTGAGACATGAACAACTGTGGGATGAATTTGGCTTAATTCTGAGCTGTGATTTCAAGGGACAGCAATCTGAGCAGGAGATAAGAGGGGCCAGGAGGAGGTGTCTCCATTTAGACTGATTCATGTATGGAGGGAGACCCCATAAGGAGGGGCGACTGTGACAGCCTAAGAGTGAACAGAAGAAGGTAAAGTGGCCCTGATGTGGCATTTTTAAATCTGCATTTTACACACTAAGCAATTGAGCCTTAACATCCTTAAGTTGCATGAACTTGTGTGGCTGGAAAGTAGCTGCTTAAGGATCTAATTCAAATTTTGATTCCAAATCTTATGGGTGTATCTACTAGAGAAATCTGTCATTTTTCTAATTCAGTTCAGTTCAATTCAGTCGCCCAGTCATGTCAGACTCTTTGCGCCCCCATGGACTGCAGCACAGCAGGTTTCCTTGTCCATCATCAACTCCCAGAGCTTGCTCAAATTCATGTCCACCGAGTCAGTGATGCCATCCAACCATCTCATCCTCTGTCGTCCCCTTCTCCTCTTGCCTCCAGTCTTTCCTAGCATCAGGGAAAGTCTAATTACTAGCTGAACTTTTCCAAAGGAGTATTTAGTTTCACCTCTCCCTGTCCAACTCTCCTTCCTCAGTGTCCTAGGAGAGTTCCTTATCAAATATATATATAATAAGTGCGTTGGTAAAAGGACATACTATGTTCTTTGGGAAAATCTAAACAACCATGATTTATTTTTTTATTTCATTTAATTATTTATTTTTTTACTGTGCCACACAACTCATTGGATCTTAATTCCCCAACTAGGGACCAAACCCATGCCTCCTTCAGTGAAAGTACAGAGTCTTAACCACTGGACCACCAGGGAAGTCAAGTATTTCCCCCTTGCTGACCTTTACAGTAAAAATATACTTTAAAAAAGCATGGTAATATGTGAATTTATATGGTGAAAATTATATTCTGTATGAGATAGCTTTCAAACACCATGAAATAAAATACTACATTACTTAGAACTAGAAGCTATTAACCTAATAAGTGTACTAAGTGTGAAATATAAATGATTATACTATATGGGAAAAAAAATTGAAAATAATGGCTAGCTACATTTCAGAATTATACAAATGATACAATTTTTTTATCTTATAAATGTTAAGATGACAGGAATATTGTTTAATAAATGGATTAAAATGATGAGTTTTAGGGAATCCTATCATTTTAATATTACCTTGCTAGAACTGGGCGTAAAGCTTTGAGTATAGTTTAAGTCAGCTACTTTGGAGCTGGCTGTGGAGAGATGAAGTTTGCCTGACATTGCTCTGTGGTTTATTTCAAGTATTTTCTCCATCTGCTAACTTAGCATAGACAACAGGCTCAGGAATTCCAGGGAGAGTTTAAGAGGGGTGCGAATAAATATAAAGCAGACCAACCATGGCTTACAGTTGTCTTTAGTGAAAAAAAGTGAATATGTTAGTCGTTCAGTCGTGTCCGACTCTTTGTGACCCCATGGACTATATATAGTCCATCAGGCTCCTCAGTCCATGAAATTCTCCAGGCAAGAATACTGAAGTGGATAGCCATTCCCTTCTCCAGGGGAGCTTCCCGACCCAGGGATCGAACTCATGAATAAGTCTTATGAGTAGGTCTCCTGTATTGCAGGCGGATTCTTTATTGTCTGAACCACTAGTGAAGAAATGAGGCTCAAATTCAAGTATCAATAACAAAAAGAAAAAAGCCATGGAGCCCACAAAATGAGAGCAGTAACCCTTCATTTTTGGGGAGTCATGTGCAACTGACCTGAGGCAGTCATTGAATGAGGAAATGGTCACTAAACAAAGGAATAAATTACAGAGGGGATTCTTCTAAGAGACAAATCTAAACATGACCCTAGTGATCCCCCACCACCAAGTGGTAGAATTCAAACCCTATAGCAGAGTAGTGGGGTCCACCCCAGCCCGGCACTGTGTGCAGTTGCATCAGTTCAAATCATTTCAGTCGCTCAGTCGTGTCCACTCTTTGCGACCCCACGAACCACAGCAGGCCAGGCCTCCCTGTCCATCACCAACTCCCGGAGTCCACCCAAACCCATGTCCATTGAGTCAGTGATGCCATCCAACCATCTCATCCTCTATCGTTCCCTTCTCCTCCTGCCCTCAATCTTTCCCACATCAGGGTCTTTTCCAATGAGTCAGCTCTCCGCATCAGGTGGCCAAAGGATTGGCATTTCAGCATCAATATCAGTCCTTTCAATGAACACTCAGGACTGATCTCCTTTGGGATGGACTTGTTGGATCTCCTTGCAGTCCAAGGGACTCTCAAGAGTCTTCTCCAACACCACAGTTCAAAAGCGTCAATTCTTCGGTGCTCAGCTTCCTTCGCAGTCCAACTCTCACATCCATACATGACCACTGGAAAAACCATGGCCTTGACTAGACGGAACTTTGTTGGAAAAGTAATGTCTCTGCTTTTTAATATGCTGTCTAGGTTGGTCATAACTTTCCTTCCAAGGAGTAAGCGTCTTTTAATTTCATGGCTGCAATCACCATCTGCAGTGATTTTGGAGCCCCCGAAAATAAAGTCAGCCATTGTTTCCACTGTTTCCCCATCTATTTGCCATGAAGTGATGGGACCTGATGCCATGATCTTCGTTTTCTGAATGTTGAGCTTTCAGCCAACCTTTTCACTCTCCTCTTTCACCTTCATGAAGAGGTTCTTCCTCATTTTCTGCCATAAGGGTGGTGTCATCTGCATGTCTGAGGTTATTGATATGTCTTCCAAAAATCTTGATTTCAACTCGTGCTTCCTCCAGCCCAGCATTTCTCATGATGTACTCTGCATATAAGTTAAATAAGCAGGGTGACAATATACAGCCTTGACGTACTCCTTTTCCTATTTGGAACCAGTCTGTTGTTCCATGTCCAGTTCTAACTGTTGCTTCTTGAACTACATACGGGTTTCTCAAAAGGCAGGTCAGGAGGTCTGGTATTCCCATCTCCTTCAGAATTTTCCACAGTTTATTGTGATCCACAATAAAGGCTTTGGCATAGTCATAAAGTCAGTCATCTCCTTCAGAATTTTCCACAGTTTATTGTGATCCACAGTCAAAGGCTTTGGCATAGTCATAAAGCAGAAATATATGTTTTTCTGGAACTCTTGCTTTTTCAGTGATCCAGCAGATGTTGGAAATTTGATCTCTGGTTCCTCTGCCTTTTCTAAAACCAGGTTGAACATCTGGAAGTTCACAGTTTATGTATTACTGAAGCCTGGCTTGGAGAATTTTGAGCATTACTTTACTAGTGTGTGAGATGAATGCAATTGTGTGGTAGTTCGAGCATTCTTTGACGTTGCCTTTCTTTGGGATTGAAATGAAAACTGACCTTTTCCAGTCCTGTGGCCACTGTTGAGTTTTCCAGATTTGCTGGCATATTGAGTGCAGCACTTTCACAGCATCTTCTTTCAGGATTTGAAATAGCTCAACTGGAATTCCATCACCTCCCCTAGCTTTGTTCATAGTGATGCTTCCTAAGGCCCACTTGACTTCACATTCCAGGATGTCCAGGATGTCCCATTCCAGGTGCAGTTGCTTGCTTCACCATTAACCCTGTGTCCCATGGTACCAGGTCCTTGGGAGACCCCTTACCTGCACCTGCTTTCCCTCAAGGTCTTCAGTTCCTCATCAAGACCCCTTCTTGAAATCCTCCATGTTTTTTCCTTGTTCCCCCTGCTACTATTGCTATACTTATGAATAGACTCAACTAGAAGCCTCTGTGTATCTTAGACTGGGAGCTGAGTCTAACTCTGAATACCCATCACTCACATGGTCTGGCTGCGAATGAGGCCCTGTAAAAGTTCTTTGAATGAAAGAAAGAATGTGGGGGAGAAGGGATAGATGTATATGTATGGCTGCGTCCCTTTGCTATTCACCTGAAACTATCACAACATTGTTAATTGGCTATACTCCAATAAAATAAAGTCTAAAAAAAAGAAAAAAGGAACAAGGAACAAAGTAAGGAAAGAAGTGAAGAGAAACTGTGAAGCTCAACTAGAAAAGGGAACTGTTCTGCAGCTGAGTGTGCAAAGTAGCTACTCTGGAAAGACAGGGCTCCTAAAGTCCCTCTTCAACATCTGGAACTGAGAACTGAGTTTACATGAGACTAAAACATATTTGGCACTATGGAGCTGAAAGAAATGACCATTTTATTAATTTTGTACTAATTTGTAATTTTTCTTTTGAAAATGTCCAGCTTGTACAAAGGTTGCAGAAATAGTACAACAAATTCACATTCACACAATCCTCTAAATATTAGCATTTACCACTTTTTTTCTGAGTAATTTAAAAGCAAACTACAGGGATTAAGCCTACTTTATCTCTAAATACTTTGTTGTGTTTCCTAAAAACAAGAAATTATTTTATGTAACTTTCTTCATGGGCTTCCCTGGTAGCTCAATGGTAAAGAATCTGCTTCTTATGCAGGAGACGCAGGTTCAATTCTTGGATCAGGAAGATCCCCTGGAGAAGGAAATTGCAACCCACTTGAGTATTCTTGCCTAGGAAATCCCATGGACAGAGGAACCTGGCAGGCTACAGTCCATGGGGTCACAAAAGAGTCTGACACGACTGAGTGACTAAACAACAACCTCAACACACTTCCGTACAGTAAACACAATCAAGAGTCCAACGTTGAGACAGTGCTATTACCTAATGTATAGACCTTCATTCAGATTTTGCTGATTGACTTAGCATCTTTTATAAGAAAGAAAATCCAGAGTCACATGTTTCATTCAAGTCATCGTGTCTCTAGTCATCTTTAATCTGGAAGAGTATTTGAGTCTTTTTTTTTTTTTTTTTTTTTTTTTTTGTATTTCAGGACTTTTAAGAGTACAAGCCACTTATCTTATAGGATGTCTCTGATTGTGGGTTGGTCTGATGTTTCACACAAATTTAGAATTAGCTTTTACACTTTTGGCAGGAATGTTAGAGAAGTGAGACTGAAGTTTTCTCAGCACTTCACGTCAGACAGCACAGATTAGATTCACGCATTTGCTGATGATGTTAACTTTGATCATTTTGTTATGGGAAGCTTCACATGTTTCTCCACTATCAGGTTCCCATTTTACCCTCTTTAATGAGTAATTATTCTGTAGAGAAATACTAGGAAATTCTATAAATAATTCTCTTCAAATTTCTACCCCCAACTTCCAGTGTCCATTAAGGATACTTCTCTGAGTTGCTTTTGATGATATGATGATGATGGTGGTTACCAAAAGGTGATTGTCTAATTTCATGCTTTTTTCACCTTTATAAGTTGCCTTTCTATTGTAAGGGAACGCTTTCCCTTCTCATCAACTTATTTATGTATTCATATTAATGTAAACTCAGTTTGGGTTAGCTTGAACTCATGGAGTTTTACCCTAGTCGGCAGGTCACAAACTTTTATTCTTCTTATTTATTTTGATTCCCAAATGGTCCCAGATTTGGCTGGTAGAAAACCTTCAAGCGGGCTCCTGAGTCTCCTTGGTTTTTAATGTTTTTCAGAGGCTCTATCTGCCTTTGTATTTGATCTCATTGTTTGCATGTGTGTGTGTGCAGTACTCTTTCACCACTTATCACTGAAGATTTTATTCTTCATAATTAAATTTTATATGGAACAAATCCCAATACCAATTTATGACCATAATTTAACAGAGTAACAGCAGTGAATGTGGTTTTTCAAAGTAAACCTGCATTTCCTTTTTTTCCTAACTGCTCCTTTCTTGATCATTTTATTTGTAGATGCAGAAATAGCTCAATTGATTAAAAAATATATATAATATATATGCATACGTCAGTTCAGTTCAGTTGCTCAGTCATGTCCGACTCTTTGCGATCCCATAGACTGCAGCACGCCAGGCTTCCCTGTCCATCACCAACTCCTGGAGCCTACTCAAACTCATATCCATCCCATCAGTGATATACATATATATATGGGTTCTGTCAACATTGGCAAGGTGAAATAGCAAGTTGAAGAAGTCACCTGGATCATTATAGTAAAATGCCACTTCTTTCTGTCAATGAAAGTGTTGTTAACTTTCTGCTTTGTTCTTGGGGCTAAGAGTGTATGTGTGGGTGCAGGGCAGTGAGCCCAAGGTGGAAAGGGGTGAGAGCTAGTGTGGCATACCCCCGAAATCTTAGCAGTCTACAATGATAACATGTAAAGAACAGTTACTCAACAGGGCTTACTCTGCCTATAAAAATATATTTGTCTCTATGAAAAATATAGAGGCAAATATATTTATTTGCATTTATGAATGACATAGGATTTCAAGGTTTCTACGGCTAATTTTTTTTTTTTTTTTGAAGTTTGATTTCAGTAGTTTCTTTTGGAGACAAAGCATTGCAAGAGAACTGTCAGGCTTTCCTGCTTCCCCAGGGCTCTGGCTTAGGCTAGGAAAGGCGACGTGCAGACATTATAATCTGGGTTCAACACTCAAGTTGCGTAAACATAGCGGCTGGTGGGCCTGTGGTTTCTAGGATAGCTGGCTTGTTCTGACACTAGTACCCCTCACTCCAGCCCTTCCTTTCCTAAAGATGGGTGACCCCCATGTCTCTACTGACCAGGCCTGTAAGGCTAATTTTAAGACAAGCCACACCTCAAGCAATGTATATGGAAGAAATAATACTTTTCCTGTATGACTACCTTTTCAAACACTAGAACTTCTTGTCTAAACTCTAGCAGATGAAGGCATAAAAACGGGTGCTCATGGATCCTCAGAGGGCCATGGATCCTCCAGTGAGGGTGCCCTGTCTTTGCTGAGCTCACCTCTCCAGCCAAGACTGCCAAGGACACATCCCACAAGTGACCCAAGCGAGTCTACGGAGGAAATTCAGCAGAGTGCAATTCCCCAAATTGTTATCTGGACATGATTGTGTGTTAATTGTCCTGGAGTTAGCTTCCATGATGATGTGGGCTGGGTTTTTTTCCCATTGGAGTATAGTTGATTTTCACTGCTCTGGCGGTTCCTGCCGTACAACAAAATGAGTCAGACATATATATGTATACACATATATCCCCTCTTTTTTTTTTTTTTAATTTCCTTCCCATTTAAAGTCACCACAGAACATTGAGTAGAGTTCCTTGTGCTTTACAAAAGGTTCTCATTAGTTATCTATTTTATACATGGTAGTGTATATATGGGCTTGCCTGGTGACTCAGACAGTAAAGAATCTGCCTGCAATACAGGGGACCCAGTTTCCATCTCTGGGTCAGGAAGAGCCCCTGGAGAAGGAAATAGCAACCAACTCCAACATTCCTGCCTGAAAAAAGCTCGTGGAGAGGAGCCTGGCAGCCTACAGGGTTTCAAAGAGTCAGACACGACTGAGTGGCTAAGCATACAGCACAGTGTATACATGTCAAGCCCAGTCTCCCAGTTCCTCCCTTCCACCTTCCCCCTTGGTATCCATGCGTTTGTTCTCTACCTCTATGTCTCTATCGCTGCCTTGTAAATAAGATCATCCGTAACATTTTTTCTAGAGTGCACATATTTGTGTTAACATCCCATATTTGTTTTTCTCCTTCTGCCTTATTCGCTCTGAAATGTTTTGCAGCTTGCAGCCACGATCGCATATCCCTCCATCCTCTTTCCCTGACTAGCTTGGATTGCTGGAGCTCTATTTCTGCAACTCTAAGAAGTTCAGAAAGTGGCAACCAGAGAAAAGTCTGGCAACTGAATCCACCTGCTCTCTCGCTGGCAGTGTTTGCCTGCGCGCCCGCCTGGAGGATCATATACGATTACAGTTGATCAAGCTTGAAAAGCACACTCAGATTTTCAAGCGGAACGGTCACTGGAGTACATTTATGGATCGTGTTCTCACCCCAGTTCCGTCCTAGGGGAGGTAGTGCACGGCAGCAGTAACCTATCTGCCGTTTCCCTTCAATATTAAGTTTTGCTTAAAACCGAAATGCTCCTGTCTGTACAGTAGGAGTGCCTGTCATACACATGGCAACCAGAAGGTGGCGCGGTCTTAACATTGACCGAGGGCTGTCAGCTCTACATTTGAATCCAAGCAGATTTATTCCTGAAGATAATTGTTTCTTGCACTCTGGACATACCTTTATGGGCTTATTTCTGTCTGCAGTGCATATGCATAAACTCTGTCTTCTGCCTGGAAACACAACTCTTTGTTTCCATTTTCTTTTTATCTTCCTCCCCTTTTAAAATTAATATTGTTTTGCTTTATGCTTTAGAGGACTTGAATATTGCTCTGTGCTTATCTTCCTGTTAGAAGAATTTAGGTATTGAAAGCTAAATGGAGCCTCATGCTTTGAATTTTGCTTTTTTTTTTTTTTTTAATGAGTAAGACATTTTTTATTTATTTATTTATTTATTTAATTTTCTTTTTTTGTTTTTTTGTTTTTTGTCTCATTTGTAACCAATTTGCAACATATGAAAAAAATCTAAATTTTATATTCATTCATTTAAAAAATTTCTTTTAAATGGTAATTAACTCTTTGGTCAAAATTAGCAAAATGAATTACTCATCTGGAATGGGGTGCATGTATAGAATTTTAAAAGGCATTCTAAATTTCAAATGCATCAAACATTGCATTTATACCTCAGATTCTATTTTAAGGAAGGGCAATGCCAGTGAAATTGACTAGTATTTCTCTTTCATTAAGAGAAAAGAGACAAGCCTTAGTTTTTTATGAAACTGGTTTCATTACAATGCATCAGAGGCCTTAAGAGTAAAGACAAGCAATATTTAGACAAGTTTTATAGCAATAATGAATGCTGGCAAGTGGGCACCATTTCAATACTTAAAGAAGTACCCTTCTCGAGTTACTCTTCATTTGGGAATAAAACAAGTGTGCATTTTCTTGGTGAGCATCGCTGTGTTTATGACTTCTTTCTTTGTTATTTAAAGTGAGAGTCCAGATTTAAAGTGACCTCTTGTTCTCAATATTCTTCTGGACAGCTCTCTTTACTTATGATCCCCCTGTGCTCCCCACAGACAGGAGTTTCTGCCTAAGCTCTTCCTTTAACTTGGCCTTCGAGGCATTCCCCCCTTCTGCCCCCACCATCTGGCAGGCTCCCTGTCCCTGCCCCCTTTCCCCCCTTTCTTCCCAACAAGCCTGTCAGAACACTTATGGGGGATGAGGCTCTCTCTGACTGGTGTGTTTATTCAGCCCTTTCATGCTGGGCAGTAACTAAAATTAATTGAGTTGAACTGCTATTTGGTTTTGTAGAGTCCAGATAGCAACAGAGAAAGGAAATATATATATATATATATATATATATATATATATATATATGTATGTATGTATTTTTTATATATATTATATTATTGTGTAGGTATACACTGACACTCTTCCCTGGTGGCTCAGTGGTAAAGTATCTGCGTGTTTATGCAGGAGATGTAGGTTCTATCCCTGAGTCAGGAAGATTCCCTAGAGAAGCAAATGGCAACCCACTCCAGGATTCTTGCCTGGGAAATCCCATGGACAGAGAAGCCTGTGAACTACAGTCCATGGGGTCACAAAGAGTTGGACATAACTGAGTTACTAAACAACAACTACAACACACATATATATATGTCATATCAGCATGAATCCTGAAGCAATGGCTAATTCTTATAGGCATCTCATCCAACCAAGACCGCCTCAAACAAAAAAATAAATAAATAAACCAGATTCTTCTTTTTAAATTAATTTGTGTTGGAGTATAATTGATTACAATGTCATGTCAGTTTCTGCTTACAGCAAAGTGAATCGGTTATACATATACCTGTATCCCATTCTTTTTTAGATTATAATCTCACATAGATCATTGTGTGGCTTAGTCACTCAGCTGCGTCTGACTGTTTGCAACCCCGTGGACTGCAGCCCGCCAGGCTCCTCTATCCATGGGGATTCTCCAGGCAAGAATACTGGGGTGGGTTGCCATGCCCTCTTCCAGGGGATCTTTCCAACCCAGGGGTCAAACCCAGGTCTCCCACATTGCAGGCAGACTCTTTACCATCTGAGCCACCAGGAAAGCCCATGTAGATCATTGCAGAGTATTAAATAGAGCTCCCTGTGCTACACAGTAGAGTCTTATCAATTATCTATTTTTTACATATAGTAGCGTGTATGTGTCAGTTCCAGTCTCCTGGTGTATCCCCCCCCCCCCACCGCCCCCATAACCATGCATTTGTTTTCTACCTCTGGGACTCTATTTCTGCTTTGTATATGAATTCACTGATACTTGTTTCCTAGGAAAATGGAAACAATAAGCTTCACTGAAATCAAGTGGGTGAAGTCTGTAACTGTAGCAGATTCTTCCTTGTTAGACATTTTTTAAAGCCTATTTTATAAGTATAGACAGGTCACACCTCAGAGAGCCCCAAAGCTTTATCTTATGTGTCCTGACCTCCACCTGCCATGCATGGGCGGCAATAATAGCATTCGCTATTTCTCCCAGTTCTATTTCTACTCCTGCCATAAAAAGAAATAGAAGCTTAACCTCATACTGGCTCCCTGACATTTTCATCGTCGCCTCAAGGCTCTGGAATACCCCAGCATATGCCTTCTCTGGCAGAGATTGGAGACCGGCAGGCTCAGGGAAGGCCATATGGCCAGGAGCCAGCCTGCTGCACTGGGTCGTGATGGGCCTCGGGTGCCCCTAGGCTTAGAGCAGGTCTTCCTCTCGAGGTCACCCTAAGAAGCCCTCTGGGGGTGAAAGTCCAGCCCATGGAAGGCTGAGAATAGTTACTTCAACCTGAACTTGTTTCAAGAATCTATGTTAATCGAGCTGAATTGTCATTCCGTCCCTGCGGCTCATGAATTATAGCCCTTTTCTGCTCTAGGACAACTGGTGACGACTCTTTACATCTCTCTCTTTTTTTAAATTGGAATATAATTGCTTTACAATGTGTTAGCTTTGTACAATGAAGTGAATCGGCTCAATGTATATATATATATCCCCTTCATCCTGGACCTCCTTCCCACTCACCCCACATCCCACCAATCTGGGTCATCACAGAGCACCTGGAAGAGCTCCCTGTGCTATACAGAATTTCCCACTGGCTGTCTATTTTAGCAGATGATGCAGGTGGTGCTAGTGGTAAAGAACCTGTCTGCCAATGCAGGAGATGTAAGAGTTGCAGTTCGATCCCTGGGTTGGGAAGTTCCCCTGGAGAAGGAAATGGCAACCCACTCCAGTATGCTTGCCTAGAGAATCCCATGGACAGAGGAGCCTGAAGGGCTACAGTTCATAGAGTCACAAGGAGTTGGACATGACTGAAGCAACTTAGCACACACACATGCATGCACTTATATATGTCACACAGCAGTGAATATATGTCGATCCAATCTCCCAGTTCGTCCTACCCTCTCTTTCCCGCCCATGTCTACATGTCCAATCTGTATATCTGTGTCTCTATTCCTGCCCTGCAAATAGGTTTATCTGTACCATTTTTTTAGATTCCACATATATGTGCTAATATAAGATACCTATACAATGGAATATTACTCAGTTATGAAAAGGAATGAAATTGGGTCATTTGGAATGATATGGATGGACCTAGAGTCTACCATACAGAATGAAGGAAGTCAGAAAGACTATTTACTTCTGTAGGGGGAAAGGCAGAGACAGCGCCCACTCTTCCCTGACATAGCCTGTGGATCTTTAGGACTCGAGTTTTCCTCCTCCTCCTCAGCTGCATAATCCCAACAGATGCATACCCTCTCCCAGATGAAGGATCAAGTTTCAGGTTTCTTTGCTGGGCATACAGTAGTTGTTCAATAATTTTAAAGGGATCAAATGATAAATTCTCAGGTTTGGGGAGTTAAACATGGAGGTGGAATTTCATCCTGAAACTTCCCTTCTGGTCCCTCTCCTCTCTTCTCCACATCTTATAGATCTTGCTTTTCCATTTCTCTCCATTGTCTACATCAGAAGTGACTTGTCTCCAGTTTGGGAGGTTGGGGTGGAAAATAGTACCGTAGATCACCCAAAGGTCACCTAAGTTCTCATGTTGTTTTCTTAATAAACATAATGATTCAAGTCAACTCACTTTAAACTTTAGAATTGCAGAATATGGCTAATTATGTAGACGTAAAATGAAGATGGCAAACCAGATCTAGAAAGAAAAATTCAGAATGAAATGGAAACTAGAAAAAATGTGAGACTCAGGAAACAAGAAAGAGGTAGAGAGCATGAACTGTGATAACTGTGTGCTGAAGAAAAATGTGATTACTAGGCCAGTGAGTTTTTTAACCCTTAAAGTTTACTCATTTATTGATTTTTCTGCCTTCCCCCCTCCACAATTTTATTGCCATATGGCTTCCCTGATGGCTCAGATGGTAAAGAGTCTGCCTGCAATGTGGGAGACCTGGGTTCAATTCCTGGAGAAGGAAATGGAAACCCACTTCAGTATTCTTGCCTGGAGAATCCTATGAACAGAGGAGCCTGGTGGCTACAGTCCAAGGAGTCACAAAGAGTGGGACACGACTGAGTGACTAACATTTTCACTTTCATTGACATATAGCACTGGATTCATTTTAGGCATGCAACAGGATGATTTGATATATTGAGAAATGATCATAACAACAAAATTTTAGTTTATCCCCCATGACCACCAGTGATTTTTTTTATGACTTTTTAAAAAAATTGAAGTATAGCTGACTTACAATATTATTTAAGTTTCAGGTGTACAGTCTAGTGATTCTGTATTTTTATAGATTAAACAGCATAGTGATTCAGCATTTTTATAGATTTGTTGTTCAGTTGCTCTGTTGTGTCCGACTCCTTGCAACCCCATGGACTGCAGTACGCCAGGATTCTCTGTCCTTTACTGTCTCTTGGAGTTTGCTCAAACTCATGTCCATTGAGTCAGTGATTCCCTCCAACTATCTCATCCTCTGTTGCCCCCTTCTCTTCCTCCCTTCAATCTTTCCAAGCATCAGGGTCTTTTCTAATGAGTCAGCTCTTCACATCAGGTGGCCAAAGTAGATTACACTCCATTAAAAGTATTACAAGATAATGGCCATAATTCCCTGTGCTATATAAGACAAGGAAGTTCCACCCTGTATACAAACAAGTTCCATTCCAAGAATATGTTCATAAGCCCAATAAAGTTAGTCTAGGTACCCAACTAACACAATTGCCTATACAGTACTGTGCTATAATAGGATTATAATACTTTGCACACAAATAATATGTAAAAGACAAATACAAAAAATAAAGAAAATATTTTTAATCTTACAGTACTGTACCTTGGAAAGTAGAGTAAGCTCTTGCTGTGTGCCAAATACCATTGCATGAATAGGCAAGAAGACTTACTGGCTGGAGGAGAGAGAGGATGTGGGAGACGGTAGAGCTGAAGGATGGTCAGCAATAGGAGATGGAGGGCAATCTCAAATTTCACTCCTGGCTGGTGCTGATGGAACTTATCTGCACACCTTTGAAAGTTCACAACTTGATGGCTTGTATGTAGGGGAATTACTATATATCCTTGTTGCTGATCTATTTTATGCATACTAATTTGTATCTCTTAGTCCTGCATCTCTAACTTGCCCCAGCCCACTCTTTTTCCACTGGTAACTAGTAGTTTTTTTTTTTTTAAACCTTGGCTGCATTTTATTTTTTGCTTATTGTGTTAATTTCAAGTGTATAGAAATTTTTTTTTGAAAGGGCTACTTTTCAATCTGTGCTATTGTTGCTGCTGCTGCTAAGTCACTTCAGTCGTGTCCGACTCTGTGTGACCCCATGGACAGCAGCCCACCAGGCTCCTCTGTCCACGGATTTCTCTAGGCAAGAGTACTGGAGTGGGTTGCCATTTCCTTCTCCATCTGAAAACTGTTGGGGAGATTATAAGAAATGATAGGTGAAAATATTTTGGATCAGAAAGTAGCATACTGTAAACTCTCATAAATATTCAGTCCATAGAATTATCCAGGCAAGAATATTGGAGTGGTTTGCCGTTGCCTTCTTCAGGGGATCTGCCCGACCCAGGGATGGAACCCGGGTCTCCTCATTGTAGGCAGATTCTTTACCATCTGAGCTACCAGGGAAGCCTCTCATAAAGGTTAGCTAATTTTTTTCCCCTTGTGGGCAAATCAAGTGTCTAAAGATGTCATAGCATCACAAATTAATTTTTAATACCAAATTTAATTTTTACATTTAACACAATCACAACAGAGATCCCAGTAGTACTTGGAGTGGAAATAAATTCATAAAATTATTGAATGAATCTAAAAGAATTAAAAAAATGAGAAACATGTCCAGAAAGATAAATGATTCAACCAATATATTTGTTTGTTCTAAAGCAAGACTTCATGACAGCAGTAAAGATGAATGACAGAGAAATCAGCAAATTGCATTCACCATCGTTCAACAGACCTAGATAGCTTCTTTCACCAATAAAGAAGCATCAAGTACCAAATCTCATTTAAAAAATAACTATTTGGAAATGTCTTGGTGGCCTTTTTGGCCTCTATCTACCAAGCACTGCATGAAATGTCATTTCCCCCTGCAACACCATCGGATAGTGCAGCCCTGGGAGATCAGGTCGGCGCCCTATGGTGACCTGGATGGGTGGAATGGAAGGGAAGTCCAGGAAGGAGGTCTATACGTTCACACAGAGCTAATTCGCTTCACTGTACAGCAGAAGTGAACACAGCATTGTGAAGCAATTATATTCCAATAAAAAATGCTATGAGGAAAAAAGAAATGCGGTCTCTGGCTTCGCAGGGGAGCAGACGCCTTCCGTGACTTGACAGCTGCCCCTCCAGTGGGAGAGACTGACTCCCCAGCGGGTTATCCTTTCAATGGTGAAATCGTTTTAGTCAACCCTCACCTGGCACTGTGAACCATAATAAATATGAAGTGGATTGGAAATTTAAATGTAAAACTTGTAATCGAAATATACTTGAATAAAATACAGGTGACGATTTATCTCTTGGGTTTCCCAAGTGGTGCTGGTGGTAAAGAATCTGCTTGCCAATGCAGAAGACTTAAGACATGCGGGTCTGATCCCTGGGTTGGGAAGATCCCCTGGAGAAGGGAATGGCAACCCACTCCAGCATTCTTGCCTGGAGAATCCGAATGGACAGAGGAGCCTGGTGGTCTACAGTCTATAGGGTCATAAAGAGTTGGACACTAGTGAAAGGGCTTAGCACACATTTAACTTGGGTTCATAAAGGGCTTTAAAAAAAAATTCACTTCCTGCCCCCACCATTTTTATTGAACTATTATTGTTATATAACTTGTGTCAATTTAAGGTGTATAAGGTGATGATCTGATATCCGTATATATTGCAGAATGATTACTACACTAAGGTTTATTAACACCTCTATCCTCTCATATAATTACCATTTTTATAAAGGACTTTTAACTATAAAAGGAAAGGAAAGGAAAATTGATGGGCTATGCTGAATTAAAAAATTAACATATATTTTAAAATATCATAAAAAATAAAAAGGCCATTGACAAATTGGGAGAAATATTCACATCAAATGTAACAGACATAGGCTCACCATCCTAAATGTAGAAAGAATATTTGAGATTAGAAAAACCCTCAATGTGCCAATAGAAAAGTGAACAATGGATATTAACAATTAAGGATTCTTAAAAATTAGAATTAATACATTGGGCAATGTATATACAGGAAAATGTTCAGCTGCACTAATAATCAAATAAATGCAAACTAAAACAATATTTTCAACTACCTAGTTATTAAAGATTTTTAAATTTCATGAAGTAGGTGAGATAGCCATATGTTCTGATAACCAGCAGGCCATGATGCAACAGAAAGGGCTTTCTTAATGCGACTTGGCAACATACATCATCATTTTTTTAATCAAGTGGATTTTGGATCATCTTGAGAAATCTATTCCAATCAGTGAGTTAAACTTTAAGGCAAAAGTGAGTGAAAATTGCTGTCTTGTCCAACTCTTTGCAACCCCATGGACTGTAGTCTGCCAGTCTCTTCTGTCCATGGAATTCTCCAGGCAAGAATACTGAAGTGGGTAGCCATTCCTTTCTCCAGGGGATCTTCCCAATCCAGGGATTGAACCTGGTTCTCCTGCACTGCAGGCAGATTCTTTACCATCTGAGCCACCAGGGAAGCCCCAAATTTTAAGGGGAAGACTTTCTTATAAAGTAAAAAATAAACAAGATATGACTCCAATGTACACAGGGGAAAAGCTGCATATTTGTTTATACCTCCATAGGGGGAGTACTATATTTCCACTGAAAATATTCTTAAATAAATTGGGGAAATGATCATAAGATAAAGAAAAGTGATGATATCAGGAGAAAGCTATCTGACAACAAGACTCCAATTGTGAAATATAATTATAGAAAAAAGATAGAAGATAGGATTATTTTGATTTTTTATACTTTATTTTCTGACAAGTTTACAAAAAACATATGTTTGTAATCTAAAGAGATAATAATTTTTTTGTGCACTTACTTTTTCTACTTCTAACTCCTACTCCAATATGAAAGATGTGTAGAGATAAAAAGTAAAGATGAATACAATTAAAATATAGGTTGATCAAGAAATTTCTAGAGGTCATTAGCATGAAGACAGAAATACACTTAGTTATGAAGTGTGGGAGGGAAGCGAGAAGAGCTAGGAAAGGAAAAAAAAAACAAAGTGAAGAAGCAAACTAAGATACCAGTACTCTGAAATGAGTAATATTCCTGGGTCACACCCCCAAATTCACTGAGCCCCTAGGCTTCAGAAGGCATCTGGATTGAAAAGTGACTCGTCATTTAAATCCTCACACCTTAAAACTGGAAGCTGAACTCTGAGTAGACTTTGCCTGAGCCAGCAGAATGAAACGGATGGTCTGGTTTAAAGCAGCCATTACCACAGCAATACTGCCCTGGGGCGAGAGAGAGCCAGTCCAGGTCTTCCTGGGCCAGAGGTCCCCACCTGTGTCAACGCTAACTCCTCATCGCTGGTCTGACAATCAGAAGACTGCTCTGTCCTGAAACCACGGACCTGAGAACTGTCCCTGCGGAGCCCGTCATTCCGGTGCTGTTCTGATGGTTTATGGGCTGCCTACGCCAGTCTTGACACTCTGGCCAGCTGGAGGCCAGGAACGTGGTGGTCACTCCAGAGAGGGAGGCTGCTGTCTGCTAGAGCGGTTGCTTTAATGTTGGAATGTGAGCTCCCTGTCACCAATCTCTGATGTGTCTTTCTTTTTTTTTAAATAGAGCTAGAAACCTGGGTTTTATTTTATTTTTATTTATTTTTATTTTTTGAAACCTGGATTTTAAAAATGATAAATCTCTCTCCTCTTAAAATTGGCAATTAATTGAAAATATTTAAGATTTGTGCTGGGCAACTCTTTATGGGCCAAACAGAACATGTCTGCTGGTGTCATCCAGCCCCAGGATTGCAATTTGAGACTTCTGTTCTACGGCATCAGGTGGGACTAAATAGTTTCCATCTTAAAAACGACGTGCCAGACTCGGAGATGGAGCAGAGTTGTAAAGATGAATAAAACAATTTCTCTGCCTTAAGGAAGTTTTATGTCTAACATAGGAGACAGACCTTCAAGAAGGGAAGTCAAAAGACAACCGTGTGGTGCTGATACAGAAAAGCAAGCGCTGCCTGACCCAGAGGTGATTTTGTCCCAGAGGAATCAAGAAGGGCTCAGTGGAGGAGGTGGCACTGGATCTGGGTGTGTGCTGTGGTTCCCGAACAGAAGGGACCACAGAAGGAGAGTGAGGTTTACTCCTGGAGGGAAAGAAGTCATCCTAGCTGAAGCCTTTTGTGACCAATGACAGATTTCTTAGAGGACGAAAACATTTCCTTCCTGGATAAGTGAAAGCAAAAAAGCAAGAAAATGGTGGACAAAAGAAGTGGATGATGTTTAGGAGAGAGAAAATAATAATAAAAGAACCTGAAAAGAAAATGTGAAAGGGTGAGAGGCCACACGAAACAGAATGGTGACCTGAGAAGAAATTCAGTAATAGATGTGAGCTCGTATTGATTTCTAGCAATGCCTGAAAGTTCTGGCATTGTCTGGACATTTGATTCCTTGTGGAAGAAGGGTGGGCAGTTTGGTAAATGATGGGTGACTCAGGCTCAACTATTTATTTCTTCTCACAGAGAGGAATTGGAGATCGAAATATTAATACCAAGAGCTTTCTCCTCGGATGTTGACGATAATTAGTGGCACACTGCAGACTCTAAATGCTTCATAAGTTGGTTATAACGTTATCCTGTTTCCCATGTTGAGCTATTTTGGGGACAAACTTTTCATGTAATGTCCTAATTAAGTAACCCCAATCAGATATTTGTGGCATTAATCCTTTGGTTGCCCCAGCAGTGCTCCAGAAGGCATATTATCCTTGACTGGCTCACCCCGTGTGCTGCACGCTCAGAACACAGAAAAGAAGACGTATATGAATAGATGTGGTTACTCTGTTCTTACATACAATTAGCTCATAATTATCCTTCAAGGCAAATACGATTACCCTTTTCATTCCACACATAATTCTTAGGTTGAATATTACCAAGTTGGGACTTGAGTTCCATTTCAAGGCTTCCCTTGATGCTAATTTTAACCTGAATTCATCTGGATAAAAACATCTATGAGACAAGAAAGGGGCATGCAGTATGATTTTCCCTGAACACTAACTCCTCCAGAAGAGAAAAATGCTAGTCCCCAGGTATGCAATACTGGTCAAGATGGGCTAGGTTATGTCACAGTAACAAATAATCCTAAAACCCCAGATGGTTAATATAACAAAAGTTTAGTTCTTATTCACATTTCATGTGGCAAAGGCTCCATTCAGTCAGATTTCCCTGATCACAGCAGCAAGAGGAAGGGGATGTGGTGACTTCGGTTCTGTCTCTTAAAGCTTCTGTCCAGAGATCACCCAATCACTGCTATCGAATTGGCTAAAGCAAGTCATGCTGCCCTAACGTCAAAGTGGGCAGGGAATTGTAACCCTACCATACACCTAGAAGGAGAGAAGAAATGGAATATTTATGAACAGCTCTAATAATTATCCTTGGTGTAATCCCTGGTGAGAGAAGTTTCCTCTTTAGGTTATTGCAAAGCGTAAGCTAGTAGGTACTAGAAAAGGAGATGGGTCATTTGATCCATGTCCCAAGTCATCATCACTCAAGAGGTGGGACTTAGAGGTGCAAAAATGAGCAGTTTACCCTTTTTTCTCAAGAAGTTTACAAACCAGTGGCAGGGAGAGAGAGGATGATAAGCAAAAGCAATCACAGTATTTTCTCATAATTACTGGGAATGGGAGAAGCACAGTGGGATCATGGGAAAGGGAAAGGATTTACAAGAGGATACAGGACTCCCTTGGTAGTTCAGCTGGTAAAGAATCCGCCTGCAATGCAGGAGACCCCAGTTTGATTCCTGGGCCAGGAAGTTCCCCAGAGAAGGGATAGGCTGCCTACTCCAGTACTCTTGGGCTTCTCTGATAGCTCAGACGGAAAAGAATCCGCCTGCAATGCAGGAGACCTGGGTTCGATCCCTAGGTTGGGAAGATCCCCTGGAGGAGGGCATGGCAACCCACTCCAGTATTCTTGCCTGGAGAATCCTATAGACAGAGGAGCCTGGCAGGCTACAGTCCATGGAGTCTCAAAGAGTCAGACACTAGTGAGCGACTAAGCAGAGCACACAGCATAGAGGATACAAATGAGAGCAGTTGCTGATCAATGAGTTATTGAGCATGAAAGAGAAAAACCTTGGATGATTTCCAGGTTTCTGATTTGTTAACTGGATATACATTGATATACATTAATCAAGAAAAGAATCACAGGGATAAGAATAACTTAGGGCAGTAGTATGGAGAATGTTGTTCTTAAGTACTGGAGAGATTCAAGCCGAGATATTCAGCAATTGTTTAAACATAGAGTTCTGGGTCAGAGTCTGGGTCTGTTTGCATTTAGTGATTATTGTTGTTTAGTTGCTAAATTATGTCCAACTCTTTGTGACCTTATGGACTTTAGCCTGCCAAGCTCCTCTCTCCATGGGACTTCCCAAGCAAGAGCACTTGAGTAGGTTGCCATTTCCTTCTCCAGGAGATCTTCCTGACCCATGGATCAAACCCACGTCTCCTGTATTGGCAGGCAGGTTTTTACCACTGAGCCACCTGGGAAGCCTGCTGAGCAGCTCCTTATTGAGAAACTGCTTACTGAGCAACTACTCTCTGATGTACTTTGCAGGAAGCTATGGATGCAAAAGTCTGTAAAACCTGATCCCTGCCCCTGAAGAGTTGCAGCTAGAGCAAGCAAAAAACACGTGAACAGCTAATTGCCTTGCAAGATGGCCCCTGTTAAAAGAGATGTGCAAAGTGCTCTGGGAGAACAACAGACCTTCTAAATCAAGTTTAGAAGGGTGATGGTGTTAGTCAAGGAAGTCTTCTTGGAAGTGATGCTTAAACTGAGTGTCCAGAGTTGGATAGAAGCTCTTTGGGTATAGTGAAGTGCAGCACTATAGAGTTTAGGAGCTTGGTGGGCTACAGGCCATGGGGTTGCAAAGAATCGGATATGATATGCCTGAGTGACTGAACGTGTGTACAGTTTATATGGTCATAATTTCTGGATTCAGATCCTGGGTCTCTTCTTGTGCAAGTCACTTAAACTCTCTAGTCCTTGGTTTTCCATCTCTAAAATGAAGATAATAATAGTTCTACAATACCTATATTAAAGTATTTCTGAGGATTAAATGCAATAATGGTATGTATCAAGAGCAAAGTATAGCCCCAGACATAGTAAGTGCTCAGGAATCATGATTATTATGTTTATTATTTGCAGAGATAGGATGGCAGAAGGATATTACAGACAACAGATATACCAAAACAGATGTTTATGAAATCATAACAGCTGGGTTATGTTGATAGCTCTAAGCAGTTTACTATTGCTAGAGCTTGAAGTCTGAAGCAGGAAATAGCAAGAAAGGAACCTGGGGAGGCCTTCATAGGGGAGGTAACATAGCCTTGGGAATTACTAGACAGAGAGTCATGGCTATTTAGGGATTTTAAGAAAAAGAGATGATGATATTTCTGTGGTTAAGAACTTTTCCTAGCAGCTGTTTGGAACTGTAGGAAAAAAGAAAAAAATTGAAACACTCAAAGGGTAGATTGCACTTTTTGTCCATCAGGAAAGGATTAAGCCCTAATTAGTCAGTAACTGTGGTGAGAGAGCAGAGAGAAGAGACTAAGAAATACTTAGGTGGTAAAATCAGCAAATTCTGTGATTAGATATGGCCAGGATGAAGGAGAAAGATGTTTCTCTCAGATTTCTTCCTTGGGTACCAGGAAGATGTTAGAACCACCAACCCTGCTATAACACAGGAGCAATACCTGGTTTTGGCAGCGGATGCTGTAATTGTGAAGCTTGAATGTGAAATCTCTCAATTTGAGCTTGGGAGACATTTAGAACTGCAGATAAATAATTTGCATGTCGATATCATGTTTCCTCCCAGTAAAATTAGGAGAGTGGGTGGTGTTTAGGAGCATGTGTCAAAAGGAGAGGCCAGTGGGCTGAAGATAAAACTGGTGAATCCTGACAATTAAAAGATGGGAAAAGGAAGAGGAATTCATACAGGAAAAATAAAGCAATGGTAAGAAATGGCAAAGAGATTTTTTTTAATAGGAAAGTCTGTTTATACAGGAACTGAGGGAATAGCTCTTTATTTAATCAGCCAATAAATATATTAAGCATCCATTCTGCCCAGCACTATAGCTAATAGAGGCATATTCAGAAAAAAAAGTATGAATAAAGTGAACTGACAATTGTCCATTACATTTAGTCATGAACAGTTTCATTGATAACCTAAATAGGAGCAACTTTTGTGAAGTGTGGAAAGCAAAAGGGCTGAAGACAATAGTACAAAGAATGAAGGACAGGTGAAGAGGAAGAAATGATAAAGTAGATAAGTCATGCATAAACGTACAGATGAAAATATGTAGTGAACAGAGAAGAATGCCATGAGCAGAAGCACAGGACAAATGAACAAAGATGATGCAGAAGACAGGGATTTAACAGATTTAGATTAAAAATGTGAAAATGGTTGCATAGTGGAAGGCAGAGGGAGAGAATTCTTAAAATTAAGGAATAATAATTCATTTCAGATAGTATAACTTTTATTTCTTTTCTTTTTTTTACAATTTCTATTTCTCATTCAAGAACTTTTATCTTTCCATTAATTTCAAGTGTGTTTTTCCTTATCTCATGGAACTTACGTATAATAGCTGTTTTAAAATCTTTATCTATAGGCAAAACACTCTCCGACATAGATCTCAGCAGGGTCCTCTATGACCCACCTCCCAGAATATTGGAAATAAAAGCAAAACTGAACAAATGGGACCTAATGAAACTTAAAAGCTTCTGCACTACAAAGGAAACTATAAGTAAGGTGAAAAGACAGCCCTCAGATTGGGAGAAAATAATAGCAAATGAAGAAACAGACAAAGGATTAATCTCAAAAATATACAAGCAACTCCTGAAGCTCAATTCCAGAAAAATAAATGACCCAATCAAAAAATGGGCCAAAGAACTAAACAGACATTTTTCCAAAGAAGACATACAGATGGCTAACAAACACATGAAAAGATGCTCAACATCACTCATTATTAGAGAAATGCAAATCAAAACCACAATGAGGTACCATTACACACCAGTCAGGATGGCTGCTATCCAAAAGTCTACAAGCAATAAATGCTGGAGAGGGTGTGGAGAAAAGGGAACCCTCTTACACTGTTGGTGGGAATGCAAACTAGTACAGCCACTATGGAAAACAGTGTGGAGATTTCTTAAAAAACTGGAAATAGAACTGCCATATGACCCAGCAATCCCACTTCTGGGCATACATACTGAGGAATCCAGATCTGAAAGAGACACATGCACCCCAATGTTCATCGCAGCACTGTTTATAATAGCCAGGACATGGAAGCAACCTAGATGCCCATCAGCAGATGAATGGATAAGGAAGCTGTGGTACATATACACCATGGAATATTACTCAGCCATTAAAAAGAATGCATTTGAATCAGTTCTAATGAGATGGACGAAACTGGAGCCCATTATACAGAGTGAACTAAGCCAGAAAGATAAAGATTACAGATTACATTACAGCATACTAACACATATATATGGAATTTAGAAAGATGGTAACGATAACCCTATATGCAAAACAGAAAAAGAGACACAGAAGTACAGAACAGACTTTTGAACTCTGTGGGAGAAGGTGAGGGTGGGATGTTTCGAAAGAACAGCATGTATATTATCTATGGTGAAACAGATCACCAGCCCAGGTGGGATGCATGAGTCAAGTGCTCGGCCTGGTGCACTGGGAGGACCCAGAGGAGTCGGGTGGAGAGGGAGGTGGGAGGGGGGATCGGGATGGGGAATACGTGTAACTTTATGGCTGATTCGTGTCAATGTATGACAAAACCCACTGAAATGTTGTGAAGTAATTGGCCTCCAACTAATAAAATAAAATTAAAAAAAAAAAAATCTTTATCTGATAATTGTTTACATCTGGGTCATCCCACTTGTCACTTATTAATTCCCTTTGGAATTAGTCATATTTTCCTAGTTCTTGGTAATTTGAATAATTTTTGACTGTATCCTAGAAATTTTTAGTTTTATGTTGTTTAGAGTCTAGATTCTGGTTAAATCCTCAAGAGAACGTTGATTTTTGTCTGATACTTTTACCAGGCACACAACCCATAGTTTTCAGATTAGAATTTCTGCCTTGTATTCCAGGGATGAAGGTTCCAATGCCAGTTCAACTGTCAAAACTTTGATATTCTACTTTGGGTCTGCTGTGAGCATGTGCCACTCAGCGGTAAGCCTGAGACCTCGGTGATAGTGTAAATTAAAGGTCATTTCTCAAAGATTTTGTGAGATGTTGTGCTCCTTTGGGTCTAACTTAACTACAGCTCATGAGTAATCCTGAAAGTTATACTCATTCAGTCAGAGAATTAGGGAACCCACTCTCCACATTGCTCCGCCCCAGGACTTCTCTCACATTCTCTTGTTGCAAGAGATCCCTTTCAGGATCCTCTGGCCAAAAGGATGGAGTTTATCTTGAAGTATCACCTGCACCAGCTGCCACTTCATAATTCCCATGACTCTGGCCACCCCAGAAAAACTGAAGAGAAAAGAATTAATAATAATAACAATAATAAAATAAATTTTAAAAATAGAGAAAGAAAATGGGACTTCCATACTCTCTTGATTGCAGGGGCTGTGTATGCATGTGTGTGTGCTCACGAAGTGTCCGACTCTTTGTGACCCCATGGACTGTGGCCCGCCAGGCCCCTCTGTCCATGGGATTCTCCAGGCAAGAATACTGGAGTGGGTTGCCAGTTCCTCCTGCAGGGGATCTTCCCAACCCAGGGATGGAAAGTGCTTCTCCTGCATTGGCAGGTGGGTTCTTTATCACTGAGCCACCTGGGAAGCCTTAAGTGCAGGGGCTCCTTCGCCCAGTTCTTCAAGCCAAAGGATACAGCCCATTAGTTTAAGCTTACAGTGCCACCCACACCATGGACTCCACTGGGAGCCCACCCTTGACAAGTCATGAGAGGGAAAAAAGACAAATGGCAATTTCCCCCCATATTTCTCAGTTCACAGAAGTTTATATTCCAGTCTTCTGGCCAGAGAGACAGAATTTATCTCAGAGAGTTAAATGTCCATGGCACTGCCGTATCAGTATATTTGACTCCCTTCAGCAATATACCTGCTTTTTGTTTATTTTTCAGAGTCCTCAGACATCTATTCTATATTTTGAACAGTGACTTTACTTATAGTCACTATGCAGAAAGAACTGTAGCAGGCTTACTGCATCCCCGCTGCACCAGAAGTTCCCAGAAGTAAATGAAATACCAAGAGAAAACTGGGCAAAATTTAAAGTCTGAACATTATTTGTTTTATCTAGTTCTTTGAAAGTTATTGGAAGCTTACACAAATGCAATGGAGTGGGGGCTAGAAACAGGATCGCAGTGCAATGAGAAATGAATGGGAGTGGAGGAGAGGGGATTGATAGAAGTGACCAAGGCTGGCTGTGAAGGGACTTCCTGGTGGTCCAGTGGCTAAGACTCTGTGCTCCCAAGGGAGGGGGCCTGGGTTTGATCCTCGGTCGGGGAACTAGATCCTGCATGCTGCAACTAAAAATCTCAGGTACAGTAACTAAGACCTGGTGTGGCCAAATTGATTAATTTTTTAAAAAGAGATTGTTTGTGGGATAAGATGAGAACAAGAGCAATAGGAGGGGTGGATAAAGACAGCGCCATCATTCAAGAAGAGAGGATAGAGTAAATGTCCAAAGAAAAATCATAGGTTTGGTGGTGGTAAAATGAGGTAGTTCTTTGTGATTTTCTATTTCCTCCTGAGATACAATATGTGAAGTTACCAGCTGAGAATCAGAAGAGGGAGGAGTTGTTGAAGGTCCAAGAGGAGAGACATGCAATAACCATTTTAGTAAGAACGAGGCTTAATTTTTCAGTGAAACTGTAGGCTTGAGAGGATAGGAAAGAGGGCCCTCTATCTTTTGTGGTGCTAACCTGAAAAATCAAATTCATCCATTCTACCAACTCCACACTTTCTTGCCTTCTGGTTCTGTAGTGGCTTTCACCTCCAACCCACATCTGCTTGGCCCCAGTCTATACCCTCTAGTTATCCATGTGTAAGTCCTACCTGAGAGAATGAGGCAGGCTTCTTGGAGACAATCTGAGAATGAGAGGCAGTAGGGATCAGATCAAGCCACAGAAAGGTTACCTTCAAGGTTATTCAGAGAATCATAGCATCATAGAAGAGAGAAGAAAGCAGTAGGTAATGAGAAGATTTCAGTTTCCAGACTAGAAGGAAATTAATCAGCCACCAAACTGAAGGTGCTTAAATGATGACATAAATGGATGAAAAGTTAAAAGACTGTAATATATCAATCCAGGAGTTTAAAGTGAGGAGTGAAGCAGGATGAATCAGGAGGTACAAAATCTAAACCAATGGAGCATAATGACTGTAATTAACACAGATGGAAAAAGAAAAAAAAAATGATGGGAATCTAGATGGTCTTTATGTAGTGAGGATGAAAATTTCCAAATAACAGAACCACAAACTCCGAACTGCTTTGCTTCTAAAATAAAGTCATAACGTTCTACTCTCTGGCTATAATTTTTTACTGTTATCATCCTGCTGTTCATCTTTATCAGTTATTTTAATTCCACAGTTTAATCCCACAGGGTTCTCAATGGATCAGCCCATTCTCACAACTCTTGTTTAGTCCTCATCTGTAAACACTGGCCTTTCATTTCAGCCTCTCTTCCTTGACACCCACAAATCTCAGACACCATTTCCTTCTTTCTATCTATCTTGACAGTCAACCTCCTTCCACACTTAGATCAGGCCAGTGCTTTGATCTCTCCACTCCAACTCAAGCTAATGAGTATGGCTGAAATGCCTTCACAATAAAGCCCCTAATTGGACTATTCTTGTGTCTTCCATCCTCACACTTAGTTCAGAGCATCATCTCCTCTCTCCACTGCATCAGCTTTCAGATCAGCCCCTTCCTTATACTCTTTTTTAAGATTTTTAAATTTTTGATATAGACCATTTTTAGAGTTCTTACTGAATTGGTTACAATAATTGCTTCTGTTTTATGTTTTGCTTTGCAAGCCATGAGGCATGTGGGATCTTAGTTCCCGGACCAGGGATCGAACTCACCCACCCTGCACTGGAAGGGTGCAGTGGACTCTGAGGCAAGTCCCTGCCTTAGACTCTTGACCATCATTAACATCTCATGTAGTCAACCCTCCACACAGCAGTCAGAGTGACCCATAAAAAGCAAAGCAGTCTCCCTGCCTTTCCTGTTATACCCCTTGCAAGCCTTGCCATTTCCATTAGAAGTCTGACCTACTTAATTTTAGCCCCATGATCTGACCTTCCCTAAACTTTGCACAGCCAATTCCCCCCTTCCCTACTCCTCATCCACACTGGCCCTCATGCCATTTCTTGCAAATGACAATCTCATTCCTAGCCCAGGCCTACTGCATTTGCTGTTTCATCTGCTCAGGTCTCCATGCATTGTCTTCACCTCACACAGGTCAAGTTCAAAATCTCGCTCTTTGACCCTCTGTGTAAAATCGTCCTCCCTCCTTCATTACCATCATTTCCTTCACCCAGCTTTGTTTTATCACAGTAATCATCCCACTAGAGAAGCGTATACTGGACCACAGCTCCTCAAAGGCAAGACCTTAACCCTATTTTGTTTGACTGCTGCTGCTGCTAAGTCACTTCAGTCGTGTCTGACTCTGTGCGACCCCATAGACGGCAGCCCACCAGGCTCCCCCATCCCTGGGATTCTCCAGACAAGAACACTGGAGTGGGTTGCCATTTCCTTCTTCAATGCGTGAAAGTGAAAAGTGAAAGTGAAGTTGCTCAGTCAGGTCCAACTCCCAGCGACCCCATGGACTGCAGCCTACCAGACTCCTCCATCCATGGGATTTTCCAGGCAAGAGTACTGAAGTGGGGTGCCATTGCCTTCTCCGTTTGCTTGGCTACTAGATCTATAATACAAAACAGCTTCTACCATCAATAGATATTCGGCAAGTGCCTGTCCAATTTGCTGAATTATAGGCATGAACATTAGAATCCTGTGGGACGGTGCTGAGAGTCAAGGAGGGAATGAGGCCAGTATCACACGATGAGCTGAATGGAGGGGGACTTCACCATGTGTGGAGGAAGACCGAACTGTGATGCGCTAAGAGTTGTTGCTGCATTGATTTTTTTAAATAAGAAACATGTATTCAAACACGCTGTATATTTCATTGTGGAGTTGGAGGACAGTGTGGCCCACTGATAGAGTTTGAAGGTATCATCCGTGTCACCCTCAGTTTCACAAGGAGAATGTTGCTCTCTGAAAAGACAAACAATAGCTTAAGTAGAAGTAGTTAGGTATATTTTTCACTTTCTGTGGTCCACATATGGAATGGTTCCTGGGCATATGAAATTAGTGAATTAGCAAATACTTTGGGAAGCTTGTTGCATTAGCTATCAAACTTCCCAAAATATTTGCTCTATGCAGCAGTCATCGTTTTAACCAACTCCACACATCCCAAAAGGACATTTCCAAAGTTTATCATCCTTTTTCTGTGTTTCAGAGGGGAATCCAGGAATTGATATAAGACAGACGTTGGAAATTGGAGGGTAACTAGAAAATGTAGAAGAATCAATTAAGACAAGTGGCCTTAGAGTCTACATTTACAAAATGTCCAGGTTTAACTAGATGATTGTGAAGGACTCTTCAAGCTCTTTAGTGACTGTCACTAATGTTATTAATAAAAACATTATTGACAGTGTCAGGTCTGGAGACCCGCAGATAAACTATATACAGCCTTGAGTACAAGCCTGGGGTTCTCTTAGTGTGACTCTCAGACTAGCAGCATCAGGGCAAATTCTCGGCCCACCTACAGATCAAATGCTGAAATTCTAAGGATGCAGCCCAGCCTTCCATATGTCTGTCCATTTGGGTATATGCTGATATGTAAGAGTATTGATATGGGTAAGCCTTGACAAAGTATAATACTAAAAGGATACAGAGGAGAGGACTTCCATGATGGTCCAGTGGTTAAGAATCTGGCTGCCAATTCAGTGGACATGGGTTCGATTCCTGGTCTGGGAAGATGCCACATGGCATGCGGCAACTAGACCAGTGCACCCCACCTATTAAGCCCACCTGCCTCCAGCCTGTGTTCTGCAATAAGAGAAGCCACAGCAGTGAAAAGTTCAAGCACCGCAACTAGAGAATAGTCCCTGCTTGAGGCAACTAGAGAAAGCCCGTGTGCAGCAACAGAAATCCAGCTCAGCCAAAAATAAATATTAAATAAATGGAAATTAGGTAAAAATAATACAGAGGAGGAAGGATTGTCTGTGACATTTGGAACTTGTCTCATGAACAAGAGTTCAGGCAAAGTTGGGAAGATCTTCCCAGGCAGGGAAACAGGTCAGGGAGGTGGGAAAGACCAGATTGAACCCAAGACCCACATGCTGGGTGAACTTGGGTAGCAAGTGGCACCCCTCAGCATCCTTCATTCTACTGACTCCATGATGCTGGTGGTGGAGGGAACTGAGTGATGGGGGAGATGGGAGTGAAAAATAGGACGTGTAGTTTGGCAGCCTCTGGAGCAAACCATGCTTATAGATGAATTGTATTTGGCAGGTGCAGTATCACAAAAATAAGCTTGAGCCAACATTTAATGATGAGTGATTTGAACCTTCAAGGAAAATCCTTATTTTTGGCATTTCTTAAAGAAAGGGACACTTTCATCACATTGCATCCACGTTTCTACATAGCAACAATTTGCTGATGCTGGTAGCTGCTGCTGCTTTTCATCTGGTCACATCTTCCCCATTTTTTCACAGTCCTCACCACTCCCTTTCACATCCCCAGTAATCATTACCCTTGGACTGTTCTTCATAAAGAAACTGTTTTTATGTTTCAATCAAAGATGGAACAATGCAAGAAAGGCCAGGAAGGCTGCCTCTTTCAAAAACAAGTTGAGAAGAACATATGTTATGGGGGAGGAAGAGAGTATTTCTATAGATTTGGTAATTATTGCAAAGAAACTTATACACAAAATTTAAGGGAGAGGAATAAATTAGGAGTTTGGGATTAACAGAGACACTACTACATATAAAATAGATAAATAATAACAATAGTATAGCATAGGGAACTGTATTCAATACCTTGTAGTACCCTATAATGAAAAAGGATCTGAAAAAGAATATATATGTGTATATATGTAACTGCACCATTTTGCTGTACATTTGAAACTAATGTAACATTGTAAATCTGCTATACTCCAAGAAAAAATAAAATGCGATAGGAGTAAAAAGGAAAAAGGGATAAACTCTGTCTTGGTAAGACAACAAGAAAGACCTGTTTCTTCACAAACAGAGAAGGGTACTAAAGAGTGAATAGGAGTTTTCCAGGTGATAATTAACCCCTTTGACAATCAGTTTTCAATCAAATGTGGAGCCGGAGGCAATTTAATACTTTGGAAGTATGTGCCTTTTTTGTAATTAAAATAAACTGATAATCTCTCATCACAGGGCCACACACCCTATGGCCTGGTTGTTCAAGGCTATGTTTTAATTACCTTAGCCTAAGGCCCTCCCTGAGCCCAGGGGTACCTGGAAGTCCTTTTTAATAAGGAGTTAATGCTCAAGGCTCCGTGCAAAGCCATAGCCACGCTCATCTGAAAATGAGGAGTGGAGATACATTCCATAAATCAAAAGCCTGAGGAAAAAATAGTTAACCCAATGTGTTCTGAGCTTCTCCATGCTTCCTTGAGGGGGTTCATTATGAGCGAATACTCTGCTAGGTCACTGAAATATTTAAAGGCGGGAAGGAAAAAGCATCAGAATCCAACCTTGTGTGCGTGTATCTGTGTTTTTCAAACCAATGCATTCCTGACGAAGGCTAAGGCAAGGCAGCTTTCCTTTAGCATCCTTGCTGGTCACCTACACGGAGGCAGAGGTAGTGGATGCTCATGCCATTAGCATATGCAGTGTGTTTGCTTAGTCACGCAGGCGTGTCCAACTCTTGTGACTCCAGGGACTATAGCCCACCAGACTCCTCTGTCCATGGGATTTTCCAGGCAAGAATCACTGGAGAAGGTTGCCATTTCCTACTCCAGGAGACCTCCCTGACCCAGGGATCGAAGCTGTGTCTCTTGGGTCGGCAAGGGAATTCTTCACCACTGTGCATGGAGCATGGTGAGACCCCTTCCCCTTTCCAGCAATGGTTTGTTGTCCTGGGATGGGGGTGGCCAGTTAGGATCCAGGTGGAGGCCAGTTTCTCATGGAAGTGCCCAGGGATGGGTCCTGACGGTCGTGCCGAGAGCGCAGCACAGGTGAGCTCGTGTACGGCTGCTGGAGAAGTCCCCGGGCCAGGGGCACACTCCCAGGGCTGTTCAGCCTGGTCTGATTGAGCGTTTGACATCGAGTGCTTTGCAGCCAGACAGGGAGCGTGTAACGGCATCCCCTCCTAGCTGGAGGCCTGGAAAGAGGATGCAAGTGTGATTACTGCTGACAGCTAATGGAGCATCACCGTGAGAGCCAGGAGTGGAGACGCTGCTTTTGGATGTCAGCTCCTTTGGTTCCCATCCCAGAAAATTGCTCACAGGGCACTGATTGATCTTTCAAACAAAATGACTACATTCGCCAAGTTGTTTTCACTTCTTTCATTTTAGTTCTTCATCCCTAAACCACAAAGAGAGATGGCAGTTTGGAGGTGAAATATTTGCAGGACCACAGAAAAGAGCAGGGTGAACACCCACAGGTCTTTGCCATCACCCTGTAATCTGCAGAGAATGGTAACTGGCTGAGGCAGGAGTAGGAAAAAAATGAAAGCTGTCAGTTGCAATTTGCATGGATATGAATACACACTGGGGCTTCCCTGGTGGTTCAGGGGCAAAGAATTCACTTGCAATGCAGGAGACACAGGTTCAATCCTAAGTAAGGAAGATCTCCTGGAGGAGGAAATGGCAACCCACCCCAGAATTCTTGCCTGGGATATCCCACAGACAGAGGAACCTTGCAGGCTACAGTCCATGGGGTCACAAAAGAACTGGACACACACACACACAAAAAGAACTGGACACAGCTCAGCAACTAAACAACAACAATCATAAGAGTAGTAGCTAACATTTATTGAATGCTTGCTGTTTGGTAGATACCGTGCTAAATAATATATAGATGAGTTTGTTGAATTTTCAGATCACTCTTGAGTAAGTGACATTTGTATTCTCATTCTACAGATGAGAAAACCAAGGCTTGGAGAAAATTTAAATGTGCCAGAGGTCACACAGATTTAAATCCATATGTGACTTGAGATCTTTTTCCACTGTGCCCTGCTGCCTTTAGGTGCCACTTTGAGATGCAACTTTTAATGATGTGGGTGGGGGAAATCATCTTTGAAGTCCTCTTCAAACAGTAATCAATTTTGGTTTCGTTATCTAAAAATCTCAATTTCAATTTCAGCAACAGTGAAGAGCTACTAGTTCTCGTGGACTTTGTGAATTCAGCACACTGTGCTGGGCACTTATATCTCTTAACTAGAATCCTGGGAGGATAGATAGCCTATCTCTAGCTCAGAGGAGAAGAGGGAGGCTCTGGGACATTGTACACATTAGCTGATGTCACAGAGGTAATTAGAGGTGAAGAGGGCATTTTCCTCGAGGTGTCTCAGACCCCCAAATCCAAGGTGTTTGCACCTGTCACATTATCTTCCCTGACTTTCAAATATACAGTACCACAAGTACCAAAACCCAACAGAAACAATGCAAAACTCAACACCTTCTCAACTTTTGTAAAAAAACAATAGCACCAAACACAGGAATGTAAATTGGTGCAGCCACTCTGGAAAACAGTATGGAGGGTGCTTAAAAAACTAAAAATAAAGTTACTATATGATCCAGCAATCCCACTCCTAGGCATATATCCAGAGAAAACTTTAATTCGAAAAGATACATGCATCCCAATGTTCATAGCACCACTATTAGCAATAGCTAAGAGCTGTAAACAACTTAAATGTCCAGCAACAGATGAATGGATACAGGAGATATGGTACATATATACAATGGAATATTAGCCTTAAAAAAGAAACAAACTACTACCATTTGCAGCAACATGAATGGATCTAGAGGATATTATACTTTGTGAAGTAAGTCAGACAGAGGAAGACAAATATCATATGATACCACTAATATGTGGAATCTAAAAAATATTACAAATAACCTCTATACAAAATACCAACAGACTCAGACATAGAAAACAAACCTATGGTACCAAAAGGGAGAAGGAGGGTAGAGATAAATTATGAGTATGTATTTAACAGATACAAAAGGTTATACATAAAATAGATAAACAACAAAGATTTACTGTGCGGCATAGGGAACTATATTCAATATCCTATAATAACCCACACTGGAAAAGAATTTGAAAAAATATACAGCATATATAATATACATATAAAACATACATGTTATCATATATGTATATATAATATACACATATAATACATGAGGTGGCCCTAGTGGTAAAGAACCTCCCAATGCAGGAGATCCAAGAGATTCAGATTTGACCCCTGGGTGGGGAGGTTCTCCTGGAGAAGGGAGTGGCAACCCACTTCAATATTCTCGCCTGGAAAATTCCATGGGCAGAGGAGCCTGGTGGACCAGAGTTCATGGGATCGCAAAGAGTCCACAGGATTGAGGACTGAGCCCAGCACAGTACATTATATATATAACTAGAAAAAAACACCAAATAAAACTAAGGCCTGCCCATTAAAGAGATCCAGACACTATTTTTAAGCGATTAGTTCTGCAAAGTTACTCGGGGTACCTGAGAAGTCGTAAAATCCAAAAGCAATCCAAGAAAGGCATTTTGTGTATATAAGGTGCCCGCCACCTCTCCCCCTCTCTCTGACAGCCAGCTTGGTTTGTTTATTTATTGTCCGCGCCCTGGACCCCTTCCACGCCGCCCCGCACTGACTCAGCGGAGCCGGCCCTGCACTTGGGCCCTGTTCCGGCAGCTGCTGCCGCTCTGCGCCGCCTCCCGCGCGCCGCCAGCTGTCTCCGCCTGCATCGCACCGCAGTAATGTGAACAACTGGAGGCAATAATGTGTCTCCCCATTTGCCTAACAATACCAACATGGACAATAACTCAGAAGACTGAAGATTTGTGCTGTAATTTAATAAACCCCATGCACATTTCTACAATTGAGTATCACATCTGTGCAATGGATCCTAGAAGTGTAATATTCTTTTATAAGGGATCATTAACCAATCTTAAGTTTATAGGTTTCCTTAAATCTTTTTCATCAGCTGTTAAACTACAGTAAAGAGAAAATTGCCTCTTATGAGACAAGGGATAGTAAAATACAAAGACTGTGATTAAACGTCAATCAATTAAGGATTATAATATAATAAAATGCTGACTGATGATTAAAATGAGCACATTCTCAGAGAATTGTTTAAACAACGTTAAGAATTATTTTTAAAAGTCAATCAAATAAACTTCAATTGAATCACGTTATAGATGAGTCCTTGCTCCAAAAGGAAAAAAAAATAAATCCATAAAAATTATTCCTCAGGTACAAAGATCCCAAAATTGGCAGTGAATTTCTATGCTAAAAGGTATTTTTTTTAGCTTCTCATTTGACTATTCCCCAGTCTCCAGAATTTTAAATTCTGTTCTGAACAAAATAAGTAATGACAATTTTGTTTCAGCTAGTTTTCCACCAGTGTGTGCAGCTGGGCAACAGTTTATGGAAATGGGTTGTGTAGTAAAACCACCGAACAAACAAACAACATAGCAATTGAGGTAACAAAACACTGCCTGGAACTTGGGACTCCAGAAAGGAGCTCTGGGACTGCTTGTAAAACTTCACCATCTAAGCCTTCCGGAAATGACCCCTTACAGACTTCCTTCCTCTGAAGGTCAGCGCACACTTGCGTCCCGGAAGAGCTTGCCTGCTGCAGAAGGCTTACAAGTAATCCAAAGTGATCCACTTTATTTCTGTCTTCCATCCGCCATACATTTTAACCATCAGCTTTTCCACTTGGGTTGGAGTTATGCTGGAAGACCCAGGCTAATTACATCACGTTTGGCAGCCTCACATACCAAAAAAGACTAAAAGGTTTCTTCCTCTTTGCTCTCGCTGCCATATTTCTTTTCCTCCAAGAATATGACTGGCAAGGAGCCATGTTTTCTGTGTTGAGCTGCTCCTTCCGCAGACCCACTCTTCAGCATCGCCCTCCCAAAGCAATTTTCCTGCTACATTGCTTGTACCTGGTCCCCATGGAGCTCCGAGGGCATTCAGACTCCTGCCAGTTTGCAGGGAGCGTTTTGAAGCTTGTTGCAACAGCTGGCTTATATGAGCCTTGAAGGAAAAGCCTGCATACATGTGGCAGCTCATTTGAAGCGCCGAAGCAGCTGGCAAAGTAAGCAGAGACCAAAAGATGTGGAGTACCTCATAGCTTTGCTAGAAACTGTGAAGGAGAAGCCTTGTGCGGCAGACGGAAGCATAATTAATGGATAAACCCCAGTGCAGCCTGGCTTCTGCCCTTATCAGTCTATGGAAACTACTCTAGTGAAGGTCACCAATGACCTTCTAATTACCCAATTCGATGACTGCTTTTCGGTCAATGCTTTCCCAGGCGATTCTGCAGGACTTGGCAGGAGAGTTGAGTGATGGGCAGAAAAGCACATGCTCAGTAAGTAACAAAGCTGGAGTTTGAAATAGGTGGGTTTAACCCCAGACTCAAGATCTTCCCATGGAATCCTGGTTGCCTCTCGACATTTCACACATCTTATAAAGAAAAAGTGAATAGGAGAAAATGATGGATTGACTGTAATCTCTTATTTTCTCTCCTTTGTAGAATAGACCTGACATGATAGCAAGGGTATTTTGCAAAGGTATAGAGCCACAGAGACAGAGAATGGGGGAGATGGCAGAAGAGGATAAGAGGTTGAAGACACTTTTGAGAGATGGAAAGAGGCAAATAAAGTGTATGCAGAGATCAGAATAAAAATTTTTTTAAAAAACCCATGTTAGTAGCTAACAGAGTTAAAAATGCTTATATACTGCAAAAATAGAAAATAAGCAAATTAAGTTGCCTCGCAGAACAGGCCCTGAGGACACCAAGTCATGAAGGAATTGGGAGTGAGACTTGGGTGAAAAACTCAATATTGGCTGATAGCCTGTAGACAGAAGCTTTCCTTTCAAGGAACAAACATCTTTTAATGGAGGAGAAGCTATAACAAACCTAAACAGCATATAAAAAGCAAAGACATCTCTTTACTGGCAAAGGCCCATATTATAGTCAAAGCTATGCTTTTTCCAGCAGTCAGTATGACTGTGAGAGTTGGACCATAAAGAAGGCTGGGTGCTGAAGAATTGATGCTTTTGAACTGTGGAGAATCCTCTTGAGAGTCCCTTGGACAGCAAGGAGATCCAACCAGTCCATCCTAAAGGAAATCAACCCTGAATATTCATCAGAAGGACTGATGCCAATGCTGAAGCTCCAGTACTTTGGCTACCTGATATGAAGAGCCAACTCATTGGAAAAGACCCTGAATCTGGGAAAGGCTGAGGGCAAGAGAAGAAGGAGGTGACAGAGGATGAGATGACTGGATGGCATCACAGACTCAGTGAACATGAGTTTGAGCAAGCTCAGGGAGATGGTGAAGGACAGAGAAGTCTGGCATGCTGAAGTCCTTGTGACCGCAAAGAGCTTGACGTGACTTAGCGACTGAATAGATAGAAGAGTTACTGCCTTGGATGTCCACCTCTCCCCTCCACTATCCCAAAAAGAAAAAGGAAACTTGAATTACTGAACAAATCTAACCAGAAAAACTTTAGACTTGGGGAAGAGAGATGGATAGATTGAAGCTGGGAGCCATTAAAAAAAAAAAAAAAAAGCAGAGTAGAATTCTGCACGATCAATAGTGGAATTCCCAACCTCTTCTCTCTGTTCTCCAGTCCTGTTCCAGAATCCCTGTAGCCAGTCAATTCTTTCCCTATTGCCTCCTGTTCCTAGATTTTTCAGGCTCCTGGAGAGCCTGAAATGCCACAAAGACAGTGCTCCTAGATACTGACATATGGGAATGCTCTACACAGGGCAGTTCAGGCACTGCATAATCACTACACAGTGATGTGAATAAGACTCACCCAGGCCAGCAGAGCTTCTGGTGAGGTCTGTAGTGCTGCTCTTGGGTTATGAACTAATGGCTACTAGGCAAAAAAGTACAAACACAAAATAATAAATAGGGCAAGGAAGTCTTGACAATGCACATTAAAATAAGGAGAAGAGTTCAGTTAACGTTCTCAC